>NC_090418.1:3759491-4092241 GCF_036365525.1 Heterodontus francisci
TCTCTGGGGTTCTGCTGCCTGCCATTCGGTTACTCCTAGTAGGTGTAAACTGCTTCCTCAGAAGCTAAGCAATGAACTCTCCTAATGGTATTCAGTTAAGTCAGTCAAGTGCAGTAAAATCCACACAGACTACAGGACCAGATTTAATGCTTTCTTTGTACAGGCTTGGTGCATCTCAACATACCACTTTCTTTTTTAAATCCTTAAAAACTGGCTCCCCCCCCCTTAACTGGGTCCTTGAAGGTGACAATGTCACCAAACCTCTCACCCCCTCCAGCCTCTGATCTGCCCAGGTCAAGGATCACCATCCCTCCCTGACCTGAGGTGGCAGGTAAGGGGGCTGGATGCCACGACACGCGCTGGCAGCTCAGATGTCATATCACTAAGGCTGCCCATGGCCAAAAACCACCCCAGCACTGAAAGCTACGCTCGGCCCCGATTTCATAAGGTCTACGGAAGTGGCTCAAGCACGTGGAGCGATCCCACCCTGTCCTACCATTCATTTGGGCAGAAGAAATTCTCCTCAGTGCAAAGCCCCGCATCCCCCTCAGGAACCCAAACTAACTCTCAGTAATTCCCTGGGTCCTTTGCTGCACGGGTTGCTCCTGCTCACTCTCATCTTTACCCTCGTCTCCCATCCGGATACATCCCCACATTCTAACCCTGTTTGGATACACCCCAGCATTTTATTCCCCTATCAGACACAACCTAGTGTTCCATCCTCCTGCCCGGACACACCATGGTGTTCCATCAACCATATGGACATGTCTGGCGCCCCATCCTCTGTCCGGACACGCCTTGGCATTCCATTGACATCTGGACATGCCCTGATGTTCCACTGACCATCCAGCGAAGGCAGGGGCCCCCAATGGAGGAATCTGTCCCTGCACTTATGAGGGTCTGGGTGGACAGCGTGGCATGGACTAGTTCTGTTAAAGGTTATTCCACAACCTGCCAGGCTGCTTGTAACCTCTGTTGCCTGGATGAGTCCACATATCACATACATGTTGGATTGAGGGGTTGCAGCCTCTCAGTTATTTTTAGGGTGCTGGTCATCAATTTGTGACTCTTCAGTCCCATGCTCCTGATAGTTGGCTGCCCGGTCCTGGGGGGCAGAGGGGGCTGAGAGGCAAGTCGGAGGACCACCTGGTAGGTCTGCTCCTGGGTCAGGCCAAGGTGTCCACCTACAGGCCCAGGATGGACAGGGCCCCGAGATGGGGTGTCCCTCTGCCTGTTGCTTCTGCAGTATTGCCCGCACCCTGGAAAGGCAGCGTGCAGTGTCAGCCAGTGTACAATCAGTGCATTCCATGACCAGCAAAGCACAAACTGTTTTGTTGACATGGGGAGTAATACTATAGTTTGGTTTACAAGGTTCCCTTTTGTTTTGTTCAGTTATTGAAGATCCCGATTTCCTAACGTCACCTAGCAATGAGCCTGAAGCAAAGACCTGGGCAAGGAAAAGGAGAGGTGGGGGGGAAAAGAGAGAAGACAGTGAATTTCACTAAATATCCCTTTAAACCAAAGGTGTGTTGAATCGGACAGTAATACTACATAGCACACAGACTCGCACTGATCTTTGAGTCTATAAGCAGGACAAGTAAGACGGTTGATAGCTGACGACTGTTGGCCCTTTCGTATCAGCATTTACTGGAAACAAGTCAGCCAGGATGTTATATGAGCCGCCCTGGTTGGCTATCACTAGGCAATTAAGGAAACAGCTTCACAAAGTTGTTTGGCAAAGGAGTAAGGAGCAGATTCCGTACACTGTGAGTCAAAGGGATGAGCATCTTTGGCAGCCACATCCACTCCTCTCCTCACAAACTGGCACAGCATTCCCACATTTTGGAATTCTGTACGATTCCCGGTGGGCCCCAAGTGGCAGCAAAGGAGAGTTAGAAGTACCTGCTCCAGAGTGGACACTCTGGAGAGATCCAGCAGAATAGACAACAGGAACAGGAGGAACATTCAGCCCCTTGGGAAACTGGGCTTTTTGTTTGGCTGGGGAAGTATGCAAACCTTCATCATTCCATTTGGTGGTGCTATGCTCCAGTATTAAACCATCCGACAGAAAAGATAGACCTTGCATTGAGAGAGCACCTTTCATGACTCAAGATGTCCCCAAGCACTATACAGCCAATTAAGTATCTTTTTCTTCAAAATGCAGTCACTGTTGTAATATAGGAAATGCAGCAGCCAACTTGCACATGGCAAGTTCACACAGTCAATATGATAATAACCAGGGGGAAGACGGTGGCGTAGTCGTAATGTCACTGAACTAGTAATCCAGAGGCCCAGACCAAAGCCCTGGGGGCACAGCCGATCCCACCACGACAGCTGGTGGAATTTAAATTCAATTAATCAATAAAAAAATCTGGAATTGAAAGGTAGTGGTGCCATGAAACGATCCTCGAATGTCGTAAAAACCCATCTGGTTCAATGATGTCTTTTGGGGAAGGAAATCTGCTGTCCTTACCTGGTCATGCCTACAGGTGACTCCAGACCCACAGCAATTGGGTGACTCTTAACTGCCCCTCTGAAATGGTCCAGCAAGCCACTCATTTGTCAAGGGCAATTAGGGATAGGCAACAAATGCTGGCCTTGCTAGCGACGTTCACATCCCATATAAAAAAAATATTTTATTCTTTCAAGTGATGCTGGTTGAGGGACAAATATTGGCCCCAAGATACTGGGAAGAATTCCCCTGCTGCTCTGGGATATTTGATGTCCAACCGAAAGTTCAGACGGGGCCTCGGTTTAATGTCTCTTCTATAGACTGCATCTCCGACAGTGCAGCACTCCCAACTAAGAATCATACAGCATAGGTGGCTGCCATTTGGCCCATCGTGATATGCCAGGTCTTTGAAACAGCTATTAAATTAGTCCCACTCTTCTGCTCTTTCCCTGCAACTAATTTAAATTTGAATTAAAAAGTTAATTATTATGACAGTATAATCTTGTCGTCACAAGGCCACGGCCACCTTGATATCAATGGGCATTAATCGTGACTCAATTTACTACCTCGCATTCTTGCACTACTGACTCATCACTCATACAGATCAAAATACTCTACCAGAGCCTGTGTTGCCCACCACACACACACATGCATACGCTAGATATCAACCATTGCTGCAGATTCAAAACAGCCACTTCCAATTAAAGTGGCAAGAAAGCTGGTGCTTCTGATCTGCAGCTTTGAAGCTTGTAAGCATTTTAAAAATGCAAGTTTGTCAATTAAACTCACAAGACCTGGGAGACACAACTCCCCCTCCCTGCACACTTGCAGCAACAAAGACACATGCTCATCATCACCCATTACTGAAAACCCAATGACAAAGGGCAAGATGAGTGATCAGACGTGTGCAATTTCTAAAATGCTAAGTGGGGAACAACAGGGGACACAAAGCAGGGTTCACAAATTTGGAACAAAGTGTCACCCAACATCAGTTGCTGGGTCAAAAACCTGAAACTCCCTCCCTACCAGCACTGTGGGTGCACCTACACCACATGGACTGCAGCGGTTCAGGTGGTGGCTCACCATCACCTTCTCAAGGGCAATTAAGGATGGGCAATAAATGCTGGTCAAATGCTGCTAAATCCCTGGGTCAAGTTCCAGCACCCTAAAGCGATTGTTATACCATTTAGTCTCTTTCTCTCCTCCCTCAATGTTATCATCCTTAATCCTCCTGATCCTAGCTCACATTCCTTGTGACCCTCAAACTCCTTTTCCTCCTAAAAATTAAGGCTTCTATCTAATTACCTCATTTCGCCTGCTCTTTTTGACTTTGCTGCTGTCTTGCCCTGTGGGTCCCTTGACCCTCCACTCAAACTCCCCATGTATCTATTATCCTTTAACGAGTACCAATTTGGGAGGGGTGGGGAGGGAGAAAGAGAACACTGTCTCCTGTACAGAGAAACCAAAACGTTCCACGTTTTCTCTTTCTCAAAAGATCACAAACCAGAATTCAATCTTCAGCCAAGACCCCAAAAGGAGCAACTGGAAAGCCCAATTCTTCCCATACCCAAAAAATGTCCCAACACACGAATGGGAGGGATTTGAAATTTAAAAAAAATTACAATTTATATAAATGACTTGGATGAAGGGGCCGAAGGTATGGTTGCTAAATTTGCTAATGTCACAAAGATAGGTAGGAAAGTAAGTTGTAAAGAGGACATAAGGAGGCTACAAAGGGGTATAGGTAGTTTGTGAGTGGACAAAGATCTGGCAAATGGAGTATAATGTAGAAAATGTGAAATTGTCCATTTTGGCAGGAAGAATAAAACAAAGCGTGTTATTTAAATGGTGAGAGATTGCAGAGCTCTGAGATGCAGAGGGACCTGGGTGTTCTAGTGCATGAATTGCAAAAGGTATGTATGCAGGTACAGCAAGTAATTAGAAAAGTTAATAGAATGTTATCGTTTATTGGAGGGGAATTGAATACAAAAGTAGGGAGGTTATGCTTCAGTTATACAGGGCATTGGTGAGACCACATCTGGAGTACTGTGTACAGTACTGGTCTCCGTATTTAAGGAAGGATGTAAATGCGCTGGAAGCATTTCAGAGAAGGTTTACTGGACTAATACCTGGAATGGGCGGGCTGTCTTACAAGGAGAAGTTGGACAGGCTAAGCTTGTATCCGCTGGAGTTTAGGAGAGTAAGAGGCGACTTGATTGAAACATATAAGATCCTGAGGGATCTTGACAGGGTGGATGCTGAAAGGATGTTTCCCCTTGTGGGAGAATCTAGAACCAGGGGTCACTGTTTAAAAATAAAGGAGTCATCCATTTAAGACAGAGATGAGGAGAATTTTTTTTTTCTCAGAGGGTCTTGAGTCTTTGGAACTCTCTTCCTCAAGAGCAGTGGAAGCGGAGTCTTTGAATATTTTTAAGGCAGTGGCAAATTGATTCTTGATAAGCAAGGGGGTGAAAGGTTTTCGGGGGTAGGCAGGAATGTGGAGTCCAGGTTACAATCAGACCAGTCATGATCTTGTTGAATGGTGCAGCAGGTTCGAGGGGCCGAGTGGCTTATTCCTGCTCCTAATTTGTATGTTTGTAAAACTGCTTTAACTGTAAGTAAGCTCGCAAGTGTCATTCCCATAGGTCAAGCCTACCTACCTGCTCGCTCACCAGACCCCCTTGACCTTTATTTCGCTGTGTTCCTCCACCCCACCATAACCTCCCCCCCATATCACTTAAACCCTCAACCTAATCTCTCTGGAAACTCATCCAATTGCTCACATACTTTTTATATCAAAGTTCTTTCCCCAAACCTGCAGCAGAACTCTATTGCTGGGTGAGAGAAATAGTTCAGTCTGACATAGTTTCTCACGCCTCAGCCCCCACCACCACCACCACCCCCCCCCCCACAAACATTATTTCCACTGCAAATAGCAACATGCTAAATCGAGTTCCACAAAGACTGCAAATTTCACCTTCAGCAGATATTACTCAACATCTCCAATTGACCGAGGGACAGTGATATCACTGTGGGGCAATGCTGCCGATAGTTTGGAAAAGCTCCAGGAAAACTACTCGGACACAGGGAGACAGATCAGCATCGGTGGAGATTCGGGAGCAAGCTGGGGGGAGGGGGCTGAGAAGAGAAATGGGACAAGGAAAAATCTGCAGTTAATACTTCAAAATATCTCAAAGAGTTTCACAAAATGAATTAGCCTTTTATCACTAACTGTTTCTGGTGGGTTTCATTGGTGGGTGGCTGGGAGAATTCCCTGGTCATCTTTATCCAACCTTCAAGTATCCACCTGAGCCACTGAAACAGGCAGATGAAGCCTCAGTTTAAAGTTATTGGGCCAAGTCTGGTACTAGAACATGCCCCATAGCAGAATACTCATATAGCACTAGCTGGTACTGCAGCACCAGCACTTGGAGCCTGTTCTGCCCTTCAATCAGTCACATCTGGTCTGTGCCTCAATCCCATTGACCCCCCCCCCTTTGCTCCATATCCCTCGATACCCTTAGCCAACAAAAATCTATGGCTCTCAGTCAATTGACCTCCATAATTCAGCTGTTTGAGGGAAGAGAGTTCCAGATTTCCACTACCTTGTGTGTGAAACAAGTGTTTCCTACATTACAAATGCGATTACACTTCAAAAGTACTTGACTGGCCGTATAACACTTTAGGACATCCTGAGGTTGCGAGAGGTGATTTACAGAAATACAAGCTTTTTGTCTTGATTTCGCTGCTGAATGGCCTAGCTCTAATTTTAAGACTGGGGCACCATTTGTTCTGGATTCCCCCACCAGCGGAAAGTTTCTCCGTATCCACCTGATCACTGCTCAATACAACATGCTGGGGTGTTCTGAAAGAAACTCCATCGACCTTCACCTCCTCCTCAGAGGAGAAAAGGGACAGGAGGTGGAGGGCTCGAAAAATCATAAACCCACTGAACCACACACCATCTACCACAGTGAAACAAAGCTTGTTTCAAATCCTCCTTGGCTTTGCCCCCACCCACCTCCACACCCCCCGCCATCTCAGTAATCTCCTCCAGTCTTACAACCCTCCGTGATCTCTGCACTCCTCCAATTCTGGCCTCTTGCATATCTCCAATTTTAATCGCTCCATCACTGGCAGCCGTGCCTTCAGCTGTCTGGGCCCCAACCTCAGGAATTCCCTCCCTAAACCTCTCCACCAGTCTCTCTTCTTTTAAGAGGTGCTTTAAAACCTACCTCTTGGATCAAGCTTTAGGTCGCCTGTCCTAATATCTCCTTATGTGGCTCGGTGTCATGTTTTGTTTGATAATTGCTCCTGTGAAGCGCCTTGGGATGTTTTACTACCTTAAAGGCGCTATATAAATGCAAATTGTTGGTGAGCTTCCAGAAAGAAGTGAGACCAAGCGTAATGTGCTCTCTATGTCAAGTCCTATTGAGACCATAGCTGCAGAAACAGGATAGAAAAGTTCAGTGAGACAAGGTCAAGTTTACTGCAAAGATTCAAGACTGAAAGTTTATTTTTATTTTTTTAAAAACTCCTAAATCATTGCAATACCGCACTAATAACTTGATTACCAATTTTCTGTCCTTCCAAAAACATTCCAATAATGTAACAGTGTTACTTTTATTCTACAATTTAGAAAAAAAATAAAGCCAGACCTTCCACTTTCCTCTTAAGTTACACTGCAAGGCACCGGTGACTGGCAAACTTAACTGCCCTTTAAAAGGCTGCAGCCAGATACTCTACAAGATTGCGATTTCAAACGCATCCTGGTGAGCTTAGTGGGCAGTCGATGTGCAGTCATTTAATTTTTTGCAGGTGACGCGGAGGAGTTTGCAGTACAAACTCGACAGGGACATCTTGTGATTACAGCGGAGGATAATACTAGGTCTTGGTATATAATATTTAAAAAAAAGAGAAATGAAAGGCTAGAATTGCACTTGTTAATTGTACTTCAATTAAATTATACTAAAACGCAGTTTATTTTAAAATACTTGTCTCGGTTTCTGCTCCAGCGATGGCTACTCTTGTTCTCAGAGTCAGCAACTGCCGCAAAAGTGAGCCAGAGACTTGCCATCTTCAATCAGGGTTTCACTGCGGTAGGCTCCATGTGGAGCATGGTATGAAAGGTGACGTTATTTACAGTGTACGAAGTTGGTGTGGGATCTTCAATTGCACCTTCTTCGATTTTGCGACCGGTGCAAAAAAAGATGGGTCCTGCACTACTGTCCGAGTCACATGACGTCCACAAAGAACTCGCTGGGGTTTCCCATGGCCATATGGAAGGACTGGCGGCTGGCGGTGAGCTCAGGGGGCACAGAGCCAAGGTCGCGGACGGGCGGTGCCCCTGGTGGCACGGTGGCAGACGATGGTGGCTGGGGCACCATCATCACCATCAGAGGGTTGTACTGCAGCGGGACTCCTGGTGGTCCATACGCATGGACAGAATGGTGGGACCGCACACTGCCCATCACCGAATGATGGTGACTCCGGTGGCTGTGCTCGCTGTTGGGGGCTGACCGCTCGCTCCCGGCATGCTCTCGGCGCACGCTGCTCCGTGTGGAATATTCCGACTCGCTGCCGCTCCCCGATTTGGAATCCACAGTTTTACTGTCTTTGTCTTTGCCTGTGCGCCTCTCACTCTCACTGCGATTTGAACCACTGCTTCGACTTCCTGCAAAGGAGTGAAGATTGATTTTAAAAATTACGAAAAGACAAAGGAACGGTAGCATAGTGTTACATTACTGGACTAGTAATCCAGAGGCCAGGACTAACAACCCAGAAGCAAGATTTCAAATCCCACCATGGCAGCTCAGGAATCTAAATTCAGTGAATTAATTCATTCTGGAATAAAAAGGTAGTATCAGTAATGGTGACCCATGGAACTATTGCGTTGTTGTAAAAAACCCATCTGGTTCACTACTGTCCTCCAGGGAACAAAATCTGCCGTCCTTACCCAGTCTGGCCGATATGAGAGTCATAGAGTCGTACAGCATAGAAACAGGCCCTTCGGCCCACTGCGTTCACGCCAACCATAATGCCCATCTGTACTAATCCCACCTGCCTGTATTAATTCCATATCCCTCTATGCCTTTGCTCATTCAAGTACCTGTCTAGATGCCTCTTAAATGTCGCTATTGTTCCTGCCTCCACCACCTCCTCTGGCAGCTCATTCCAGACACCCAATATTCTTTGTATGAAAAATTTACCCCTTTGATCCCCTTTAAACCTCCTCCCTTTCACCTTAAATCTATGCCCACTAGTTTCAGTTACCCCTACCATGGGAAACAGACTCTGGCTATCTACCCTATCTATGCCTCTCATAATTTTATATACTTTTATCATGTCCCCTCTCAGCCTCCTTCGCTCCAGGGAAAACAGACCCAGCCTATCCAATCTCTCTTTATAACTCAAGCCCTCCAAACCAGGCAACATCCTGGTGAATCTTTTCTGCACCCTCTCTAGCTTAATCACGTCTTTCCTGTAGTGCAGTGACCAGAACTGCACACACTACTCCAAATGCGGCCTAACCAACGTTATGTACAACTGTAACATGACGTCCCAACTCTTGTACTCAATGCCTCGGCCAATGAAGGCAAGCATGCCATACGCCTTCTTCACCACCCTGTCTACCTTTGTTGCCACTTTCAGGGAACTATGTACTTGCACCTCAAGGTCTCTCTGCTCAACAACACTCCCCAGGGCCCTGCCATTCACTGTATATGTCCTGCCCTGGTTTAACTTCCCAAAATGCATCACTTCGCACTTGTCTGCGTTAAATTCCATTTGCCAATCCCTTGCCCACTTTCCCAGTTTATCTATATCCTGTAGTAATCTTAGACAACCTTCTTCACTGTCCACTATACCACCAATTTTGGTGTCATCTGTAAACTTACTAATCATGCCCCCTACATTCACATCCAAGTCATTAATATATATGACAAACAACAGAGAGCCCACACTGATTCCTGCGGCACACCACTGGTAACCGGCCTCCAATCTGAAAAACAACCCTCCACTACCACCCTCTGCCTCCTATCACCAAGCCAATTGTGTACCCAATTGGCTAGCTCACCCTGGATCCCATGTGTTTGAACCTTCTGGAGCAGCCTACCATGCGGGACCTTGTCAAAGGCCTTGCTAAAGTCCACGTAGACAACATCCATTGTCCTGCCCTCGTCAATCCTCTTGGTCACCTCCTCGAAAAACTCACTCAAATTCGTGAGGCATGATTTCCCACGCAGAAAGCCACGCTGACTATCCCTAATCAGACCTTGCCTTTCCAAATGCATATAAATCCTGTCTCTCAGAATCCCTTCCAATAACTTTCCCACCACTGATGTAAGGCTCACCGGCCTGTAGTTCCCTGGCTTATCCCTGCTGCCCTTCTTAAATAAAGGCACAACATTAGCTATCCTCCAGTCTTCCAGTACCTCACCCGTGGCTAACGATGATACAAAAATCTCTGCCAGGGCCCCAGCAATCTGCTCCCTTGCTTCCCCTAGCATCCTAGGATACACCTGGTCAGGCCCTGGGGATTCATCCACCTTAATGCGCTTCAAAACCTCCAACACCTCCTCCTTTGTAATGTTGATATGCTCCAGGATATCGCTGTTCCCTCCCTTGAACTCACTAGCTTCCATGACCACTCCACGGTAAATACAGACGAGAAGTATTAATTTAAGATCTTGCCCATTTCCCGTGGCTTCACACATAGATTACCAAACTGATCCTTAAGGGGACCTACTCTCTCCCTAGCTACCTTTTTACTCTTAATATACTTATAGAATCTTTTAGGATTCTCCTTTATCTTATCTGCCAGGGAAATCTCATGGCCTCTTTTCGCCCTCCTAATTTCCTTAAGTGTAGTCCTACATCCCCTATACTCCAAGGGACTCGCTTGATCCCAGTTGCCTATACCTGACATATGCCTCCTTCTTTGTCCTGACCAGACCCTCAATATCCCTCATCAACCAAGGTTCCCTCGTCAACTCGCCAACCTTGCCCTTCCATCTAACAGGAACATGCTGGCCCTGAACTCTTCCTATCTCACTTTTAAAAGCCTCCCACTTGTCAGACGTCCCTTTACCTGTAAACAGCCTCTCCCATTCAACTTTTGAGAGTTCCTGTCTGATGCCATCGAAATTAGCCTTCCCCCAATTTAGGACTTCAACTTGAGGACCAGTCCTACCCTTTTCCATAACTATCTTGAAGCTAATAGAATTATGGTCACTGGTCCCAAAGTGCTCCCCCACTGACACATCAACCACCTACCCATCCTCATTTCCTAAGAGGAGGTTGAGTGTAGCCCCTTCTCTAGGAGGACCATCCACATACTGCTTTAGAAAACTATCCTGGACACACTTAACAAATTCTTCCCCATCTGATCCCTTAGCACTAAGGCAGTCCCAATCAATATTAGGGAAGTTAAAATCACCTACTATTACAACCCTATAATTCCTATATCTATCTGTAATTTCCCTACATATATGCTCCTCCACTTCCCTCTGACTATTGGGGGGCCTATAATATAATCCCATCAAAGTGATCACCCCTTTCTTATTTCTAAGTTCTACCCATATGGCCTCGCTGGACATTCCCCCGGGATATCCTCTCTAAGTACTGCCGTGATGTCCTCCCTAATCAATAGTGCAACTCCCCCTCCTCTCTTACCTCCACCTCTGTCACGCTGGAAGCATCGGTACTCCGGAACATTGAGCTGCCAGTCCTGCCCAACCCTCAACCACGTTTCCGTAATAGCTATAATATCACAATCCCATGTACCGATCCATGCTCTGAGTTCATCTGCCTTACCTGTAAGGCTTCTTGCATTAAAATAAATCCAGTTTAGCCTACCAGACCTTCCATGCTCCCTGTTCTGCCGCTGCCCGGCCTGCCTACTGGACTTGCTTGCTTTAACCTCTACATTTGCCTCAACTACCTCATCGGAGAGACTACTACTTTTGGTCCCACCCCCCCCCCCCCCCCGCAAGACTAGTTTAAACCCTCCCGAGTAGTACTAGCAAACCTCCCCGCAAGGATATTGGTCCCCTTCCAGTTCAGATGCAACCCGTCCCTCTTGTACAGGTCACCTCTGCACCAGAAGAGATCCCAATGATCCAAGTAGCTGAGGCCCTCCCGCCTACACCAGCTCTTCAGCCACGCAGACGCACAGAAATGTGGTTGACCATTAAATGCCCTCTGAAATGGCCTATCAAGTCATTCAGATGTCAATAGGGTTGTTCACCACCTTCTCAAGGACAATTAGGGATGGGCAATAAATGCTGCTCTCGCCAGTGATGCCCACATCCTGTGAATGAAAGAAAAGAGCATCACTGCAATTGACTCCACCCACTGCGATCTGCAGTGCTGTCACATGGCAGTGTCTTTTGGGTGTAGATTTTTTTTATGGAAAGAGTAAATTTTAACCTAAAAACAAGTGCAGTCAGTGACGCTCGTAATTAGCAATACTCTGCTTGGCACCCATTGGTAACACTGAGTATTTCTAAGTCAGGTATGGCACAGGTTAGATGCACAGTAAAAGTCCCTTAAGGATCCTATGTGAACTGAGTTTGGCAGTCTCAAATCAGTCCTCTATGGGCACAGGCGCAGAGCATATAAATTAGGAGTAGTTCAGCATTATTTGGCATAGTCACTGAAGGACGACGACAGCCATGGCTCAGTGGATAGCACTCTCGCCTCCAGGTCAGAATGTCATGGGTACAAGTCTCACCCCAAAGACTTGAGCACAAAGTGCAGCGTCTCCTACAGTGACTACACTTCAAAAGTATTTTGGGATGTCCTGAGGTTGTGAAAGGCGTTCTAGAATTACAAAATCATTCTAGGTTTGGTGCAAGAAGTGGGATAAAATTAGTGCAGTTGTTGGGTTTGTGCGGGTCGAAGTCCATTTTCTGGACAGTGAGAGATGAAAGCTAGAACCCGCACCTAACCATGCTACACCTGATCTGGGATTGTTTGATGCCTAGAATGGAACATGCTCCAGCAAGCACTCTCCAATCAAATGCAACATGGTCAGGTGCGGGTGAATGAGTTCATCTACCATGTGTAGGCTGGAACTCAGAGCAGTGCTGGTGCGTCTTCAACAGTTCCAAATAACAACAGACCCCAAGGCACTGGGAGCTGTTGGGACCGAAGCAATATAAAAGCAGCTCATGAAACATTTTAGCATGAGCCCAAGAAAGAGACAATGTCAAGGATGAGAAAAAGCCACTTAAACGAGCTTGTCCAAATAATCCAACACAGGCAGCCCAGCATCCTTCTCTACGTCCAATTCCTACCTTACCTGGTAGGCTCTCTGTTTATCATCCTTTGAGTGAAGAATCTTTCTCGAAGATTGTTTCAAATTCACACGTCAATTTTTTCCCTCATCCTACTGACCTGATTGAGGCTGCCTGAATATTTTATATCCCTCAATAGGACCGCCACCCCCAACTTATCTGCCTTCTCTTCTGACTAGGGGCCTCCAAACCTGTTGTCTTTTTGGGCTGTACAAGGGTACCACACAAAGTTTAAATCCATATTCCCTTTAATTCCCAGGTACCTCAAGTTATTGATAACACATCTTGATGTTCCGATTCAGCAAAGAGACCACAGTTCTGAGACCAGCCCTATCCGAACCTCCAGGTCATGCAGTTCAAACAAGTTAAGACAATGAACAGCAAACATTACTGAATCAACTTAGTTCATAGAAACAGGGGGAGGCCATTCAGCCCCTCAAGCCTATTCCATCAGATCTGGGTTGATCTGTCTCATGGGTCAGCTGCTCAGCTTTGAAAGCCATGGACCTAATTTGGACACCCCTCTTAGAATACAGTGAAAGCTTCTCTAAATCTTTCCTCACAGTTCATCCCTCTTACCTTTGGGTTCAATCTTGTTGCTCACTTTACCCTCCCTACCCAACTTTGTGCAGGTCCTCTTTGAAAACCACGTCACGCAAGCACCAAACTACCATTCAGTGGGAACACCAACTCTAAAATCAGGTAAAATCATTCAGTATTTCTGACCCAGTTAAACCTTCCGGCACAGACATGATGGGCTGAATGGCCATATGCTTCTACGAAACCTTTGCTCACCTTCACTGTGCTGGCTGCCAGCACTCCCACCTCCTCCGTAGCTATAGGTGGTTAACTCATGGTAGCTGGGTGGCTGTGTGGAATATGGGTGCGGTGGCGGGTAGGGATACTGGAAGGAATGCATTATAGGCCATGGGGTGGTGCCTGGGTGAGGAAGGGGTGCCAGCGTGTCTTGGTCCGAGGCGCCACTTGAACCATCATTGTCGTTCAAGGAGAGATTGGCCAAGTCTAGTTTGAAAAGAAACACGAACCAGTTAACAACTCAATGCAAATCCAGTCAAATCAGCAGCACAGGAATTATCATGGCAAGGCCATTTGGTCCAGTCACTCCACTCCATTTCATCTTAGCCCCATAACCCACCTCAACTCCTTCTCCCTCCAGAAAAGCACCCAACTGCCTCAATCATTAACATTTTTAAAAAAAAAACAGAAACAGTAGGTAGGCACAGTAGAAACAAAATGAACGCACTAAAACAAAATAACCAAATAAAAAAGAAAGCAAGCTCAAGAAACAGCATCTCATTTACCGATTAGGTACGCTACAGCCTGCCGGACTGAACATTGAGTTCAATAATTTCAGAGCATGATGGGGCCCCTTCCTTTTTATGTTTAGTTTTTCTTTTTTGTTTGGTTATTTTATTTTAGTTTTTTTAGTGTTTAGTTTGTTTCTACTGTGCCTACCCACTGTCTTTTTCCAATTTTTTTTTTTAATGTTTGTGTTTGCAGCGCTTTGTGCTTTACAGTCTACTCACACCCTCTCTGTACTAATGCTTTGTCTTTCAACACACCATTAACATACCATCTGCCTTTGTTCCATGACCTTCTGGTCAGTTATTCTCTGTGACCTTGTCTTATCAGCACCTTCTCTTTTGTTACCTCTTGCCCCACCACCCGCTTTACTTGCCTAAAATCTTTTACATTTCTAATATTTGTCAGTTGTGAAGAAAAATCTATCCATCTCAGTTTAGAAATTTTTTTATTGACCCTCAGCCTCAGTTTTTTTGGGGGGAGTGGAGAGAGTTACAGATCTCCCCTTGTGTGAAGAGGTGCATCCTGACATCACCCCTGCTCTAATTTTAAGGTTATGTTTCCTTGTTCTGGACTCACCCCACCAGAGGAAATATTTTCTCTCTATCGACCAGATTAAATTCTTTAATCATATTAAACACCTCAATTAGATCACCCCTTAATCTTCTATACTCGAGGGAATACAAGCCTAGTCTGTGCAAACCTGTCCTTGCAATTTAAGCCTTTTAGCCCCGGTGTCATTCTGGTCAATCTGTGCTGCATCCGCTCCAAGGTCAATATATCCTGTGTGAGGTCAGCACTCCAGAAGTGGTCTAACAAGTAGCATGACTTCCACCCCATTTAACAGGAAAATATTTTTCTGAAATGCTCTCCTTGAAACCTCACTGCCCAAGGTTAGACACAGGCTCCACTCTCACACACTCACAATTTTCGCAGCCACTGAAATCCCCGAAGATGTAGTAACACTGCTCAGAAAAGGTTATTTTGTTGACTGTGTGACGGATGAAGCCAGCTTTCAGCAGATTACTTGCATATTTCCTCGCCTCTCTGCGATCCTGGAAGCCCTCAATGTGGTGGTACAGCCAATCCACGACGTCAGAGCCTGCGAGCAACACAAGGTTTAGTTGAATCACATCTACAACAGCGAGTCTGCAGGCAAAGAAAGTTTGGTCAGAGGCAACTGGAACAGGTATCATCACAAACAAGAATGGCAGACAGTCTTAGGTAAGGGACTCTCAGAGAGAGGACTGAGACACACTAGTCAGTGTATAGATATCTCCCCAAGGGAGTTACACAGTAGTGCTAACGCTGAAGAGAATAAACAGTGACTCTGTACAGTTAGTGAGTAATCCTAACCCTGGAACAGTAACTTTGTAGCTATGTAGTAAATAACCCTTCTCTCCAACAAGTAGAAGCCTCATACAGCTAGACTATAAATGACCTTTATCCTGCACTGGAACACTATGGTTACACATTAAGTATCTTCATCTTAATGAAGAAAGAACTCTGCACACGTTTGCAGTGAACACCTTTACTGTGCTTATTTTACACTTGTGAGCTTGGAAGTGTAAATAATCTGGATGTTGGGTAACACAAGTCTGATTAACAACCTACCTAAGAATGCATTGGGGATTGTAATTTTCAACCACATTCTGTCTCGAACTTCAAGACCAGATTCTGGGGAAGCCATCGCCTTAGCAACAGACATCATGTCCGTGTGGATCGATAAGTTAAAGTCATCAAACCCTGGAGAAAGATATTATAAACCGATTACAGCATCAGCATTGTCACAGATCAGGACAGAGGTTACTGGCTCAACACAAACAGAATATTCGTTCTCTCCATTTATTCTTGCTGTTCATCTTTAGGTCTGTAACATGACTGGCACGCCCATGACCAGTTCTCAGGCCCTGTTAACAGCCCACTAACCAGGGACAGAGGCACCACAATAGGTGGAGGCAAGTTGTCCCTTGTTACCACGCCAAGATCAGAAACAGAACACCTGGAGGTGTGAAGTTTTGTTCCGCCACTCCAGCTGTGGCTCAGTGGGTAGCACTCTCACCTCTCAGTTAAAAGGTTCTGGGTTCAAGTCCCACCCCAGAGCATGAGCACAAAAATCAAGTCTGATACTCCAGTGCAGTACTGAGGGAGCGTTGCACTGTCAGAGGTGCCATCTTTCGGATGAGACATGAAACCAAGGCCTCCGTCTCTCCCCTCAGATGGTGTAAAAGATACCACAGCACTATTTTGAAGAACAGGGGCATTCCCCCTGCTGTCCTGGCCAATATCCCATAACCAACATCACAAAAACAGATTATCTGGTCAGTATCACACTGCTGTTTGTGGGAGCTTGCTGTGCACAAATTGGCTGCTGCATTTCCTACAAGTGACCACACTTCAAAAAGTACTTCATTGCCTGTAAAGCACTTTGAGATGTCCGGTGATTGTGAAAAGCGCTATTTAAATGCAGGTCTTCCTTTTCTTTCCTTTTTATGGCACTTCCCGCTGGGTACCATAATATCTATTATCCTGGTGGACTGGAAGGGGAGGAGGCGGTGCAGTCTCTTTGGGGGACAGGGTTGCCCCCAAAATGACATAGCTGTCAATAGTTTAGAACCAAGTCAATCCCCTGAGTCATACTCAGCAGTCTGACACCTAAATGAGGAAGATTGACAGTACTCTGGACACGGCTCGACAGCACGGCATCAAAAACGAGTACATGGAGCAGTCAATGGGTCACTCGGGGTGGAATTTCCCCCCCCATTCAGCTTCAGAAATGGCTGCAAACCAATACCTTAATGGTAGGGTTATCCTACCTGGACAAGCAGAAGGAAGCTTACCAGTGCTCTGTAAGAGCAGCACTATTTTAGCTGGTTAAACACTGGCTATTTGAGGATCTGTAACCTGTGTATCCAGTTCGCTGGCTTGGCTAAGCAGTGCATGCTCCTACCAGGAGGCAACGAGTGACCCACATTCCACAGGTGAAGTTTGCTAAGATACTTAAATCTGGCTCCCACTCGTATCAAAGTTTCACAGTGCTACGTCACCTAACTGGGACAGATATTAACCCAAAAGGTATCTATAGGGTTTAACTTCCCTTGTCCAATACGGCTGAGCCATCCAAAGGGAGTCACTTACGCTCTGTTTCGGTAATTGAGCTGCTCGAAGTGATGGTGCTCATGGATGAACTGGCACCATAAGCTGGATATGCCCCAGTCAACGCAACAGAATGAGAAACCCATGCGGCGGGATCAATTGGCCTTATTGGCTCATCTACAGAAAGAGGCACAGAGAATCTCATCAGTGAGTGCGGAACATCTGTAGAGGAGAAAGACAACAAAAAAAAACAGGAAGAGAATAACATAGTAACTCACCAAGGGATGCAACGACTAAACATAAATTGACAACGCACTTCAACACTCTTCACAATTAAATTCCTTTCATTATAATTTTCATTCTCATTTGCCTTCTCCTTTCCTGACAGCAGTGGCTTGTGCTGGACTATGGGTCCATTTGCACCAAGTGCAATGCAATACATCGTCCAAGTAATCATCTTCCTGTGTGAGCCCTAATCCCACAAGATAGTCAAACGCTGGGAAGAGGGGAGTGGTGTCAAGTGCCCCAGATTTTGTCGTCATCCAAAGTTCACAAACATTCACTTTCCAGCAGGGGTCACCAGATAGAATCATACAACACAGAAGCAGGCCATTCAGCCCATCGTACATGCTCTTTGGAACAGCAATACAATTAGTCTCAGTGGGGATGGAGCTTTACTCTGTATCTAATCCCCGTGCTGTACCTGCCCTGGGTGTGTTTGATGGGGACTGTGTAGAGGGAGCTTTTCTCTGTATCTAACCCCTTGTGCTGTACCTGTCCTGGGTGTGTTTGATGGGGTAGTGTAGAGGGAGCTTTACTCTGTATGTAATCCATGATAAACCTGCCCTGGAAACATCTGAAGCTGACAGTCAAAGTCACTAAAATATATGAGCTTGAGGCATTGAAAAATCAACGCACACAAGTCAATAAAAATTTATTTGCAGCACAGAACATTCTGCTTTTAAATGCAGCAGAAAGTTAAGTCTTCACATAGCTGGCATGATACTTACTTCTGGGCAAAGTGAAATAACCCTGAGGCGATGGGTCCCAGCACTTGGCAACTGTTAAAATGATCGGCCTTAAAACAGGAAAAAGATGCAGGTTAATGTCAAACAAAGTACAGAAGCTCTACAATGAGGGAAAAAGCATCACAGAGCACTTTGGGAAGGGGAAAAGAAAAGGCTGTGCAGCCATTGTGATCCAGGTGCAAGACTTGCTTCAAAGAGGTTCATCTTCCTCATGGTTGGGGCTAAGGATGAATCACCCCTCCCTCCATCCCAGTCACTGCAGAAGAAGGAGCTCATTTGGCCCACCCAGCTCACCTTTCCACAAAAAGGTGAACGCCCCAATTACAGCGTCTAACTGCCTTGAGTGACTCCAGACTTATTCTCCCCCACTGCCCTAATCAGAGGAAATTCCAAACATTGACAGGGTCTGTGAAGTGCTGCTGACATTCTTCCCACTTCTCCTCCACACCCCACCCCCACCAGTTTGTCTCTCTCCTTCTTCTACTGTCATAGTTTAACCTGAAATAGTGCCCAAGATGAATCTTAGCATAGTCGTTTTCACTTAGTATCTCATTTGCCTCCTTTTGAGATTGAAGATTCTCTTATTGGCAAATAAGTGTCTAAATGAGGTAGAGGAACACAAATCAAAGTTGCAGCACAGATTAATAAGGCCACAAAAAAAAACAGGAACAGAACATTGGGGTTCATTGCTAGAGGGTTAGAATTGAAAAGCAGACAAGTTTGTGAAACTTGTATAGAACCTTGGTTAGACCACACTTGGGAGCACAGTTCAGCTCTCCATATTATAAAAAGGATGTAGAAACACTGGAGAAGGTTCAAAAAAGATTTACTAGATTGATACCAGAACTGAGAGTTTATACCTATCAGGAAGGACTGAACAGGTTGGGACACTTTTCTTTGGAAAAGAGAAGGCTGAGGAGTAACCTGAGAGAGGTCTTTAGATTATGAAAGGCTTTGACAGGGTAGATGTAGAGATGATGTTTCCACTTGTGGGGGAGACTAGAGCTAGGGTAAATATTATTTAACACAATGAAGCTGGGATTGATCAGTTTCTTTACTGACTGTCTCAATCATGTTCACATTCACCGTGCTGAGTAACAGATGGCTTCTTTTGCAAATTAAGTCTTAAATGTGATAAGACAGCCCTGAAGCTCCCATGGTTGTGGCATAGAATTTCCAGCACAGAAACAGGCCATTCAGCCCATCTGCTCCATGCTGGTGTTTATGCTCCACGAGTCTCCTCCCACCGCTCTTCATCTCACCCTATCACCATATCCTTCTATTCCTTTCTCCCTCACGTTTTTATCCAGCATCCCCTTAAATACATCTGTTATTCACCTCACCCACTCCCTGTGGTAACAAGTTCCACATTCTCACCACTCTTTGGGTGAAGAAGTTTCTCATGAATTTCCTATTGAATTTATTAGTGACTGTCTATTTATGGCCCCTAATTCTGGACTCCCATATACCCAACTCTCCAACTGCTTCAACAAAATGTCTCCCACCCCCATAAAGATTTTAAAAACTTGCACCGTGCTCCCTTGGGGTACATTATCACCCCCACATCCACTACCCCTGATGTGAACAGATCTAGCTCCATCAATTTCTCTGCATGTCTTTGAGTTTAGGCCAAATGCCTTCCTTGAATTTTTTTTTCAAGTTCTTTGGAATGTTTAAACAAAGACCTTCTTTTTTAGTTAGTTAGTTAGAAATACAGCACTGAAACAGGCCCTTCCGCCCACCGAGTCTGTGCCGACCATCAACCACCCATTTATACTAATCCTACACTAATTCCATGTTCCTACCACATCCCCACCTGTCCCTATATTTCCCTATCACCTACCTATACTAGGAGCAATTTATAATAGCCAATTTACCTATCAACCTGCAAGTCTTTTGGCATGTGGGAGGAAACCGGAGCACCCGGAGGAAACCCACGCAGACACAGGGAGAACTGGCAAACTCCACACAGGCAGTACCCAGAATTGAACCCGGGTTGCTGGAGCTGTGAGGCTGCGGTGCTAACCACTGCGCCGCCCAATGCTTGCTCCAATGGTTAATGGGGCAGTCACTAATTCCACTAAAGGGCAGGAAAATCCCCACTGGCTTGGTCAACAATCCTCCCTCAGCTACTTCACCTAAAGAAAAAACACTAGTTATTTGTTTATTCATGATTGTGGGCTTTTGCAAATAACTGATTTATGCGATACCCTTTGGGATGTCACAAGATGTGGTCTGGAGGTCCCTGCGGCTAAACCAGTAGGGGGAGCATCAAGCAAAGACCAGGTACTTTACCAAAAAGAGGGAACAGAAATACAAAAATAGGGAAGGCTTGGGTCCAGCTACCTACTTGGAAATAACTGGTGAATAACCCCCGGATCGGAGTTTTCACAATTCTTTTTACTTATACAACACTTCTGCGCAGTAAGCAAGTCACATAGCTAGGAGTTAAAATGTCTGTCCGCTCTCACTCATTACTTATCACCATTTTGTACTAACACTGGATGAGAGTGGATGTTCAGTACGTAGGAACAGGAGGAGGCCATTCAGCCTCTCAAGTTTGTTCCGCCATTCAATTAGATCATGGCTGAGCTGCATCTTAACTCCATCTGCACGCCTTGGTTCTGTGACCCTGAATCCCCTTACCCAACAAAAATCTATCAAATTTTCAACTGACCCCCAGGCTCAACAGCTTTTTGGGAGAGAGTGTTGCAGATTTCCACTCCCCTTTGTGTGAAGAAGTGCTTCCTGACATCACCCCTGAATGGCCTGACTCTAATTTTAAGGTTCTGCTCCCTAGTTCTGGATTGCCCCCCACCAGAGGAAATAGGCTTGATAGAGAGAAACTATCAACTCCTTTAATCACCTTAAAAATTAGATCATCCTTTAATCTTCTATACAAATGAATACAAGCCTATACTGAATCTGTCATCGTAATTTAACCCTTTTAGACCTGGTATCATTCTGATAAATCTGCACTGCACCTTCTCCAAGGCTACTAAGTACAATTGCCACAATCCACATGTGAAAATGTGTGAGCAACTAGCCTCTCTCTTAGTAAGGGTTGGGATAGCAGAAGATTCAACAAGGTCAGGTAGTATTGTCACTTACCCAGGCTTGTGTACGATCTCCCTCAGAACCCGCACAGCATCATCATTGCTCATGTTCTCAAAGTTGATATCATTCACCTTAAGGGGGCAGAAGGACCTGTAGTGAGTGGCGCAAGATCCATCCAATTCAAGTACTCACATGTGGACATAACAGACCCATGACCATAACAACCAAGTACCGAAACTTCACGACTACAATACAGACCTTTCAATATTAACTGCGGGTATGGAATTAGAATTGGCTAAATTGGTTAAACGCACTGTCCAATGTGGTACTGAGCTATTCTGACCCAAAGGTTCCCTTTACAGTCTCCAATCTGGCAGTGGAGGGGACACAATTGAGAGTTGTGGGTAGACAGCAATTGATCTCAGTGGAAGAGGTAAAAACGAAACAGCCAGCATTCCCCCTCCTCATTGCTATTCAGAGATCCCTGCTGGAAGATAAGGTGCACATTTATGGATGTCGACAGTGATCGACTGTGATGCAGCCCTAACCACCAATACACGACGGATGGCCTTACCTGGGGTAAGGTACACAGATGGCTACTGGTGCCCGTGGTATCTCTACTGCAGTTACGAGTCAGCAACTCCAGGAGGTAATTGTGCGGGGAACTAAAGCTTAATTACAATGACTTCTGATTGTTCCCCCTCTCATGGTAACACCTTCATGTACAATATACCCACATTTCTAACATGACAGAATGTCAGCTCAGCCTCTGGCTTCATTGTTTGGAGATCTGAGAGACCATAACGTGTGGCTGTTTCCACTTACCTGCAACAACATGTCGCCAGGTTCGATCCTTCCATCCGCTGCTACTGCTCCACCTTTCATTATCGACCCAATGTAAATCCCACCGTCCCCTCGCTCGTTACTCTGGCCAACAATACTGATGCCCAGAAAGTTGTACTTTTCTAGAGTTGGAGAAAATTGAATTTTTTTTGATGATCGGGGCATTTGCTGGGGTTTGAAATGAACATCTGCAATTGTTGCCTTTAATTATTTTTGTTTTAGAAAGGAACAGCCTTCATTTCTATAGCACCATTCACTACCTCAGGTCATCCCAAAGGGCTTCATAGCCAATGAAGTACTCTTGAGGTGTAGTCACTGTTGTAATATAGGAAAAGCAGCAGCCAATTTGCACACAGCGAGGCCCCACAAACAGCCATGTGATAATCATCTGTTTTAATGATGTTGGTTCATGGGTAAATACTGACCACAACACTGGGGTGACCTACCCAGCTCTTCTTCCAATCATGACAAGGGATCTTTTACATCCTAGGGAGCCTCAGTTTAATGTCTCATCTGAAAGATGGCAGCTCCAACTGTGCAGTACTCCCTCAGTACTGGCACTGGAAGTATCAGCCTAGATTTTGTGCTCAGGTGCTACCAGAGCCACAGCTGACACACATTCAGTTCTGTGTGCCACACACGAGCCAAACGACCCATTCTGTGCTGCATGAGCTGGAGTCAGCTGGTTCACACAGCATACAGACCCTGTGACAAAACAGAGATACTCGAGCACAGTGGGTACAGTATTCACCATCAGCATTCCAGAGCACAAAGATACTCACTTACCCATGTTCAATGTGACTGTGATGATGTTCAGCGACATTGTTGAGTCAGTGACGCTGCTGAACGAGGAGGCCTACATGGGTTTAAAAACAGAAAAGCCGAGTCAGAGATAGGGTAAAATAAACTGACAGCCCCTCATCCCTAACTCCCCAAATATCTTCCTCTGAAGATGCCAACTTTTGCTGGAATGTACTCACGAGCCCTCTGATACCTCAAAGTGGCAGCATTACCACAGCTATTTGATAGTGAGATGCATCACAGCCAACCCCAATCCTGTTCTTATCTGACGTCCAGAATCACTGGACAGTGGCCAGGATCTGGAATCACCAGCCTCTTTTAGTCTCCTATGAATATACCCTTCCCCGGCCCAGGGAGGATGTGGATTTGGGTGGAGGGGGGGGGGGGGGGGGAGGGTGGAGAAAGAGTGGTGGGTGGAAAGGAGGACAAACAAGCTACAAATGCTACTACTCAATTGTTTGGTCAAAGGAAAGCAAAGTGGCCCAGAGTTCCCACTCACCAGTTTTCCCCACTCCGTCAAGAACAACTTGTTTATAATTTTACCATACCCGCTTCCCCCTCACTCACCTCTTGCTCCCATCCCAATGGCCTAGTATAAGAACGCAGAAACAAAGTAAGTAGGGGCAGAAGGTGGTCATACGCCCTTCAAGCCTGCTCTGCCATTCTATACGACTGTGACTGATCTTCTACCTCAACTCCACCTTCCCACACTATTCCCATATCCCTCGATTCCCTTCGTGTCCAAAAATCTGTCGACCTCAGTCTTGAGAAACCCTCTGAGTGAAGAGATTTCTCCTGAGCTCGGTCTTAAATGGCCTACCCCTTATACTGAGACTATCACCTAGTTATGGACTCTGCAGCCAGAAGAAAACAGTTTCTCAGCATCTACCCAGTCAAGACATCGAAGAATTTTACATGTTTCAATAAGATCACCTCTCATTCTTCTAAAGCTCAGAGAATATAAGCCCATTCCACTCAATCTCTCCTCATAGGACAGTCGTCTCATCCAATCTAGTGAACCCTTTGCTGCATCCACTCTAAGGCCAGCACAGGTTTGGAATACATCTTATGAGAATCCCACACACTACAAGTAAACAAATTGACAGTATCCAACACCATCAAACATGAGCAGCGTTACCAACTGAACAATATTAGTTTCACATTCGATACTATTCGTTTGCTGCAAAATTATTGTTTAGGTACCAGGAAAACACGCAAAGCCTGGGAAAGGTGCAGAGGACGGCCTGAACCCTAGTTTCAGAGGACTGAGCTGCGAAAGATTAAAAATAATGAAATCTTAAGCCTTGAAAGGAGGTGAATACGAGAGCACCGTATAGTGACGTATCAAAGTAGATCCCTTTGGGTGCTATTCATGTCATAGCATAACCGCAGGACAAGGAGCAATGCTCCCTCTAATTTCTATTTGATCAGCCCCGACGACCAGATTGTAACTGTTTCCCCTTGCCAATATTCCCTTCAAGCCGCAAGGGTGCGTGGTCGCGCAGCAATCAGGACCATACCACATGGGTCGTGCAGCCAGACTGTTGCACTGCGCATTCCCTTTAAGATTGCCAAGAGCCGCACATCTTAAGGGGAACGTTGCTGGTCAGCGACCTGTGTGGTTTGGTCCTGATGGCTGTGCGACCACGCACCCTTGCGGCTTGAAGGGAATACTGGCAAGGGGAAAGAGTTACAATCTGATCAAAGGGCGAGTTCGGGGCTGATGTTTAAATCATGAGATTTAATGAAGCTGTCCAAAATGATGAAGGGTTTTGACAGAG
Source organism: Heterodontus francisci (assembly GCF_036365525.1). Lineage (NCBI taxonomy): Eukaryota > Metazoa > Chordata > Chondrichthyes > Heterodontiformes > Heterodontidae > Heterodontus > Heterodontus francisci. The sequence continues at coordinate 3,784,171 of NC_090418.1, forward strand.
TAGATAGGGAGACACTGTTTCCAGTGACAGGAGGGTCAGAAACCAGAGGACACAGATTTAAGATAATTAGCAAAACATCAAGGGAGTGGGGAGATGAGGAGAATTTTATTTATGCAGCGAGAGGTTGTGATCTGGAACACGCTGCCTTTAAGTATTGAATCTACTTTCACTACCCTACCTTTCAAAAGGCATTGGGTAAATACTTGAAGGGAAAAAATTTGCAGGGCTATGGGAGCAAGACTAATTGGATCGCTGTTTCAAAGAGCCTCCTGTGCCATATGAGTCTGTGTCAGGAGGCACTTCACACTGAGTGAAGAACATCTGCAATGGGTTGATTTGGGAGGTGAAGGAGCAGAGGCAAAAACCCAGGTCATTAAACAGACTTATAATTCCAAAATTTGGCAAGGTGGGAGCTATAGGTTTCTTCGGAAGAAGTTTTAAAGGCTGTCCAGCCTCACTCATTTACACTTATTTGGTGCAATTGAAAAGACACCAAAAAAAGGCCTCAACAACAAAGTCAACTCTTACTCGCTCGAGCCGCGGGGGGCGCTGCTTCCGTCTGCGGCGGTGACGCTTCAGGATCCGGGAAGAGTTGCTTTGCTCGGTGGAGCTGCTGAATCTAGGGGGGAGAAAAAAAAAGGGTCAAATAAAACCTGAATGAAACTCAATGTTATTTGCCCACTTGGCGCGCTCACTGTCTGCAGCAGTGAGCTTGCTGTGAAGTGAAGTGGTTTTTGTTTTTCAAGAAGTTCCTCGGATCCTGCAGCACACGTCCCATTCCTTCTCTCCACCCACTCTCACTCAAACTGGCTGTGTCTGAAACATGGTTCTTGCTGGGCTACAGTTCCCTGGAAACCTGGCCGCTTCACTGCACCCCCCACCGCCCCCCCAGAAAATTGCTAATCTTCATTAATGAGCTCAGTGCGCAGCAGAAGGCTAGTGAACAAGGGCCGAATGGCAAAGCCCGATGCTGTTCCCACACAATGCCCTGGATAGCAATCAGAAGAGGGAACGAAGGTCACCTTTTCCTCAGCCTCAGCAGTGCTGTGGACTAAGGACAACTGCAGTGCTCCAAACTGCCGTCCCAGCCAAGATCAGGTAGCTCAGCACAGACTGGGAGTCGGGCCTGGAAATATTCTGGACCACATGGCTTAGTACCACAGCAGGCAGTGCTGTTGCCAACCAGATCATACAGATTTTGGGACCAGGAGCAGCCAATCCAGTCTACTAATCACACTGTGCTTCACCTTGCCTTACACAACTCCACTGGCGCCACATACCTTCCGGCGAAGCTGGCGTTCCCAATGGAAACGTGCACTGATTTGAAGATCTAGTATTACTGTTATCAGCTGTGCTGACATTGCACCACAGAAACTGGAGGACACTGTTTAACCCCATGAGCCTATTCTGCCAATCAATTCGATCATGGCTGCTCTGCATCTTAACTCCATCTACCTACCAGGTTCCCAACACCTCTGGGTCTGAGCGGACTTGCACTGCTGGGCTGGGAACTGTTTTCAAGCAGGTTGATCAGTAAAAGTCCCAACGCCACAGAACCGAGGGCTCACAGACGCACCAGCGATGAACCACCCCCTGCACTTGGATCAGTAGGAACCTGTACACCGTTTGCTTGGATGCAGCCAGACTTGAAAGGAGATCAGGAAGAATGGGAGCCAATGAAAGACAATACCAAGGCTGAGAACAGAGGAAGAGATAAGGTAGATCAGGCTAATGGTGAATAAGGTGATGTTTGGTTTTTGAAAGCCTACAGATTGTAGGAGTCTGGGAAAAACTGTGAGCCAAGAAGTTTCACTAGTTTGCAATCTGGAAAAGAGCGAGTTCAGGAGACTCTGTGGCTCTTAAATTTCAGTGAGGATGCAAGAAGAAGCAGCAGCTGTTATGACAGCGTGTTTGAAGATTAGGAGGATAAATTTAGGAAAGGTCATTCAAGCAGTGACAAGAGCAGTATTGATAAAATGGAGAGAAACCAGTTAAGAGAAGGAGGCAGCAAGAAAGCGCCACACACAACGAAACAGAAGGCAAGAGACACATTGCCTCTCAGAGGATAAATTTTTTTCTTGCACTCTGCTTAGGACCTGAAGGGAGCTTTGTGAACCAGAATGAAAGAAATTGTCATGACATCTGAGAGGAATACCTGCTAGCTGCATCATCCTCATCTGAATCGCAGAAACTGGTTGTTTCTAGCTCGCTGCTCAGGATTGTGGATGAGCTCTCGTAGCCAGCAAGATGGCGTTCCATCTTAGGGTGTCCATTAATTCTGGGACCTAGAACAGCACAGAACACATCACTTAACTGCCATGACAGCCACGTGCAATTGTGCTGTAACTACACATGCACACTTGACGTGCAAACTTTACAGCAGGTGTTGGTGATCAGGAGCAGGAGTACTGGATGCTTTTCCCTATTCCCACAAACAGGAATTATGTGGAAAATTATAAACCCTAAATCACTACAGACTGGTGCTTGAACCTTTAAGGCTCCATGCAACACAGCGCATTTTGTTCAGTCACCAAAGTCACTGTTCTGGTGCGGTTATCTATTCCAGGCAGCTCTGACAATATTAAACAGGCTAGAAAGCAACAGAGTAACACCATACATATTCAGATTCTTAGAAATTTCAAAAAGTTCGCTGTTACAAATACAAATATTTGTGTGCATAACCAATCTCTCAATGCCAACCTAAGTTACAGCATCCCCTCAGGTTTCCCCCTCTTTGCTCTCACCATGTTCCATACTCTCTCTGCGTCGAGGTTTCTCTCTCCGCGACAAGACCACAGATTCTGTCTCTGTCTCATTGTCCAGATTCTCCCGACTCCCTGTCACATTTGCACTGCAAGATGTAGGGAAAACATTCACACCCCTTTCAGGGGAATTGCACAAGAATGAGATACACAAACTGTAGCTAAAAGATGCAACCTTTAAAACAAAACCTTCCCTTTAATAACAAACACCTAACTGTTCTTACAACAGCTATAAAGATAAAGCTACATGCTTAGAGTAATCTATGACTTCCCCATTGTACAAAGCTTTCCTTATAAAGCATTTTCCTCACCTTCAGGTCTAGGTGATCTGCAGAAGGAAGCAATGAATCACATTGTGTTGCACTGCCTACCTGAAGAGGGCAATGAGAGTATTCATCATGCCCATTCATCTACATTAAAACAACTGAGTGACACCTCACTCTCTGGAATTTGAGTGCTCCAAGCTAACACTGTTTCGTCTGTCTTATTAGTCAGACCCACAGCAATAGGTTCTAAAGCTGCCTGGTTCCAGTGCCAATCTTGGGTCTCATTACTAGATTTGCAACCCAATTGGACGGACAAAACGTGTAGGTGTACTGCTCCAGTGACAGTCTTAACTCATCAAACCGATCCCATCACCAGTGACAGACCAGTATTGCAAGCTATTCTTACACTGCTCAAAATACTTTCTCCATACATGACCCAATCTGGCAAAATCTATATAACACAGAGTGCTTTTTTTGCAATTGAAATGGACAAAACAACACTGAAATCCTAGTGACAATACTGCAGAGCAAGCAGAAATTTGTCTCTCAAAAATCACAGATCAAGTCCTTCAGGCCCTCCGAAACTCCTAACAGGTTTTAAAAACTCCCCCACAGGCCCCCAGTCTCTCAGAAATCTTTTGAATTTTATGAGGGAGGAGTGAGTGTTAATCCTATGCTTCCTTTGTTGAAGTTATTGGAACAGATAATTATGCGCTTTCCCCCCCTAAATTAAGCCTCCCTGTAAAACTACTGAATACTATGTGACACTCAGAGTGACTCTGCTGGCAAGCTTGGGCGATCACCTCTGGTTCCAGTTCTAGAAACACTCACATTAGCCCATGTTTACATACTTGTTAGAAAATAACATGGTTAAACGCAATGCACCCTTTCCCAACACTATCTGTACAGGACGCTGCAGGTAACATGCCAGCCAGCATTCATAACAGATGATTATAGAGACAAGCTAATGTAAGCAAGACTTGGGAATATAATTTTGGGACAGTGGGCAAAATATACAATGTATAAAACTGTTTAATTTGCACAAGTGAAAAAGGCAATAACTCTGAAATTATAAGCTTAACTAACTTAGCCTTTTTTTGTGATAATGGGTAAGGTGTTAGGTTTGGGGAATGGAACAGTTTCCATTTCAGCCACTTACTACCAGCCCTAAAGCACATCTAACACTTTCCCACACCATCCCCCCCCACCCATCTCAAAAACACCAGTCTGCCACTTGCCATGTCAGCCTCTGAGTGAGATTGTTAATTTAATGCCAAACTGGGGCAGTTTAACGCTACAAGCCCAAGGGTTGAGAATGCATCAAACCCACTTCACCCAAGACCCTCAACAGACAACACAGACCTTCATCCCATTAGGTTGGATGGAATTTCAAGAGGTGAATAATCGGCGTCTCACTGCATCTTCTTACTGCTGCTCTCCCACCACCCCTCCCCACCCGCAATCCCTGGATGCTACCTTTTTAAATATTACTTTTAGTCTTATAGATATATCAAATATTCTAACAGAGTTTCCTTCTCCAATTCCTCCATTCACAATAGACACTAGCAACCTATCTCAGTGACAGAGTTAATAAACTGGTGATATCACTCACTGGAAGGACGGAGGTCTCGAGTCTCCGATTCCACCCGTCCGTTCTATCGGAGGGGGCACATCTGCCACACTGCTAACTGGGTGAGGTGCTGGTTCTGACTGTGAACCTTCAGCAGACACCAACTACGAGAGAGAAAAAAACAAGTATAGAACTGTAAACAATGAGCACAGGCAGGAAGGCAATAAGGATCCATTCAAACAATACTTACAACCTGCACAAGAATTAAGATCATTCAACATAGTAGCTTTCTGCTTAAACTGCAAAGGGAAAATTCTTTCCCTTGCTTAACGTGGTACTGACTCAAGTCACAGAGGTTCAGGATAGACTCTGAATCCATGTAGGGTTAGCTGATCTCGACCAGTACAACTGTCATTACAACTGGTCACAGTGCTGGGCTACAGAAGGGAAGAAGTCAGCAAGGCTGAATATTGTCCTGTGACCAACTTCACCCCATCAATACTGGCTAATGCTTGTGTATGAACATCAGGATTGAGCATAGCTGCAACAGTCTGTCCATGTGACCAAACAGCTTGCTCAACATGCACCAACTAGGTTCAGATGAGCAGGGTGCAGAAGGCATAAATGGAAGCCCACAATTTTGAGAGAAAAATGAAAGAGAAAATATATTAAAATCTGGACAATGGAAAGGCCTTCACCAAATGTACTGGTTAGTGCAATGAATGGTGCCTCCTCTGCACATGCCGGAGAGGGCAACAACATGCACTCCACCTCCACATCAGACTCTCCCTCACTTGCACTTGACTTTCCATTTAGAAAAACATTTGACTGATGCAGGCAGGCCTGGTGTGTCGAAAGCACCAAATGTCCACCAGGCTCAGCCTGCAGAAAGCGTCAGGGATCAACTGTGCCCCTTCCAACTTGACATTCAAGCTCTCAGCCTTTCAATAAATTAACACAGATTAAAAGCGATCCCACAGTGAGCAGTGTACAATAAGATTCTGATGAAACAGCTTCCTGTAATAACTCTACCGGTTTAAAACATTACAATACATGGCAATTCCAAAGCACCATCTAAACTTTTGATTCTACAACAGCTGTTTCCCATCAGAGAAATGATTGTTTCCTTAATTAGCATCCTGAAGGAAACAACTCCATAGGCACTCAGCCAGGACAACTAATAAAGGACCCTGCTGATTTAACCCTGCAAAGACTGTAATGTGTCCTCCGACAGGCAGTCTGTCAAGACAGCTAATAAAGAGAGGGCCTCGCTGGTATAACTCCCACAAGCTGCATCTTTTTTCAATCTTGTCAAGTCTCACCACGCTCACAGGAGTAGTTTCTTCACAAATAAAGTTCAACAGCAACATAACCTCCCATCCTCCGACCACTGCCCCCCTCCCCCCACCACAATGTGCCCGTGCCTCATACAAGAGCCTTCGCAGTTACTGTTGGCAGGCTCCTCCATCGCGTCGAGAAGCAGACTGCATGACAGCCGAGTAACTTGCTGATCCCAGCCAATGCCCACACCCACAAAATTCCAGCAAACTGTTGGCAGCAGGAACTTTGGTCAACATCCCCTCCGCCCCAGATCTTGGCCATATTGCGCCACTTGAGATTGCGACAGAGCAAACTAGGTCGTTCCTGGCCTGTAACTCACTGCCTTTCACCAGTTGAGCCATTATGGGTTGAGAAAGGAATCATTGTACAGTCACAAAACATATTGAATGACTCAGGACTGAAGCTAATAGTCTAACAACTATCTTCTCAACTCTGCACTTCAAGAATTTAGATTATTTTATCTGCGAGGAACTTTCACTGCTTAGATAAAGATGAAGGGGCTACACTCTTTGTCCAAAACATTAACTAACTAAACCAAGAGTGTCTGCTGCCAAGCACATTTTGCACACGGGTTTGCAACTCAAAACAGTGTCAATATTAAGTAGAAATTAATTCATTTCACCATCAACTACCATCAAGATATTTTTTGGGTCAAACACTGTCTGCTCTCAGAATGGAGTACCACAAAACAACAATCTCAGAGGTGAAGAGGCAATGCATAATCCCAAACACCATCCACTTCCCTTACAGTGTAATGGGGTACACATCCTTTCATACCCACTCTGGCAGACAGATTGATTAATTACCACCCTCACCCCTGCGTATCTGGCCTCAAGGTTCCAAAACTGAAAGCCCAGTGTCAACACATTTTAGATAAACAGCGCAAGGCTACGACCCCCACAGAGAAGGCTTCTTACCCAGGATACGACTCTCCCATTGAAACAGGGCAGCTTTGCATTGTCATCAGAGATCTCTTCCTTTACAACACTGAAAATCAAACAAAAATCAGAATGAAATGCTGTTAGCTCAGGGTTGGCAGGTACAAGGGCAAAAAAATAGTTTTCCAGGAGGAAACAAGGGGAATCCATGAGTGAACACTTCAACAGAATTTCAGCCATAATTATATCATTGCTTTCCTAGCCTTAACCACTCACTTTTACATTAAAGACTTGCATTTCTACAGTGCCTCAGGATGGCCCAAAGTGCTTTGCAGCTAATGAAGTACTTTTTGAAGTATAGTCACTATTGTAATCTAGGAAATGCAGCTGCTAATTTGCAAACTCCCACAGACAGCAGTGTGATAATGACCAGATAAACTGTTTCAGTGATATTGATTGAGGGATAAATACGGGCCAAGACACCTGTCAGAGCCCCATTGCTCTTCGGTGCCATGGACAGAGGGGGCCTCGGTTTAACGCCTCACTTGACAGTTGGCACCTGACAGTGCTGCACTCCTTCGGTACTACACTGGAGTGCCAGCCTAGATTTTGGGATCTAGTCCCTGTAAGTGGGACTCAAACCCACAACCTTCTGACTCAGAGGCAACATTAAGGGTTTTAATTTTAATCTGATTTTGAGAGCAACCTTGATTCGGCAGTCTGCTCCATTTCCAATCACAGACTACAGACATTCTCCATTGCCTGTTGGTGGCGGACTGCGCAAGCAGCCCACCTGGGCAGCAGTAAACTATCTGCATAGCTGCAGGAGTCATAACTCCGCATTAAAATGGCCTAAAAATAATTAGCTGGCTAGGAACAAGAGACCCCATGCCAAAATAAAAATGAAACAAAAGGTGTTTATTCTCCACCAAGGACAGCATCCAAAGTTATGCTCCTTTGGAACACACATTGCACTCATTTTCAGCACTGAGCTGGTTTCCTGCATCGAAGGAGCAGCAGCGTTGAATCTGACAGCAGATTCAGAATTATCTGGCTGCATTCCACTATTACAACTGTGTAAATAGGACTGTTTATATTAACTCTGGGGTGGAAAGAAGAAGTGTTGAATTACTATTTGTTGCACTTAGTAGAGTAAAAGCACCATTAACGGATCTTCGATAACGAGCTTGAGGGGTACCGCACATTGGTAAGAGTTGTCACCTGTACTGATACATTCAACTTGCAGCCAGCTGTGTGCGACCCGAGCTTCAGGAACTGTGTGTGTTAACAACCACTGTCATCAATGTAAAAGAGCCATGTGTTTTGCTAATACATTTAATTTAATGTCTTACAATGTAGGGGCATCAGCTCTTTCAATGAACTTGTAAAGGAAGCACCTGAACGCCAACTGGGATTCCTGCCCCTATCTGGTTTTGGACTTGGCAACAGCTGACAGCCCAAGTGTTGGGGCTCCCACAAAGCACATCACTGGTTGCCGTCAGTCAAGGATATTCCCACAATTCTCCAGCACCTGTCCCCATATCAACTGCACCCCCACTTAAGCCACAGAGGAGAAGAAAATTCAAGACTAATTGGCTCTTCAGGGATGTTGTTGATTTGGGAAGTCATTGCCGTGTCGCTCTCCCATTCTCCATCCACACCCATTTGTCCCTTACTGTTGCATGTATTTCTCCCACACCATGTCCTGCAGGCTCAGCACTCAAATCCTCTCTGATCTACATTGGCTTTCCACCTGCTAACACATTATATTTAAAATCCTGGTCTTAAGCATTTCCAAGGCCTCATCCCACCCAATCTTTGGAACCTGGCTACAACCTCTGTCCATCCTACACACTACCAATCTTTACGCCACCACTGGTGGGGGAGCTCACAGACATCTCTGTCCTCCTCCCAGTCTCCAAACCACCTTTAAAAACCTTCTCAAAATCTACCTCTTTAACCAAGCTATTGGTCACCTCTCCTAATCTTTCTTCCTGGTTCAATGTCTATACTCTTATACCAATCTGTGAAATGCTTTATGTTAAAAAGCACTATATAAACGCAAACTGCTATTGTTAACCCTCCCACTGTAGATGCAATCCCAAAACGGGACTGGGTTTTTCTTTCGCCACAGATAAAGCTACGAGCAAGATTCTTTTCGTACCACCCCCTGATCCTACCTGAAATTGTAGAGGTCAGAAGGTTGCAGGTACAATCCCTGCCTGTACTGACTTAGTTCACCTCAGCCAAGTATCAGAAGCGAAGGCTACAATTAGCCTCAGCGCCCAAGGGCTAAGAAGAACAGTCAGGCAGGGTTTCTGCTTGATCAACAACCAGTAAACTACAGCTGGAACATAAACGCTGGGTTTTCATTGTCAAAGAGCCTGCCAGCTTTCACCCTCTGGCCTCACATATTGCAGAATGATCGTTCAGTCAAGCTATCAAAGGTTTACCAGTGTGCATGGACCACACACCAGTACTATTGAGAAAGGAAGGGGAAAAAGGGTGCAGAACAAGAAATTTGTTACTAGTCATAGAGTCATAGAAAGATACAGCACTGGAACAGGCCCTTTGGCCCACTGAGTCTGTGCCGACCATCAACCACCCATTTATACTTCTTTTGGGCCTCCTTATCTCGAGAGACAATGGATACGCGCCTGCAGGTGGTCAGTGGTTTGTGAAGCAGCGCCTGGAGTGGCTATAAAGGCCAATTCTGGAGTGACAGGCTCTTCCACAGGTGCTGCAGAGAAATTTGTTTGTTGGGGCTGTTGCACAGTTGGCTCTCCCCTTGCGCCTCTGTCTTTTTTCCTGCCAACTACTAAGTCTCTTCGACTCGCCACAATTTAGCCCTGTCTTTATGGCTGCCCGCCAGCTCTGGCGAATGCTGGCAACTGACTCCCACGACTTGTGATCAATGTCACACGATTTCATGTCGCGTTTGCAGACGTCTTTATAACGGAGACATGGACGGCCGGTGGGTCTGATACCAGTGGCGAGCTCGCTGTACAATGTGTCTTTGGGGATCCTGCCATCTTCCATGCGGCTCACATGGCCAAGCCATCTCAAGCGCCGCTGACTCAGTAGTGTGTATAAGCTGGGAATGTTGGCCGCTTCAAGGACTTCTGTGTTGGAGATATAGTCCTGCCACCTGATGCCAAGTATTCTCCGAAGGCAGCGAAGATGGAATGAATTGAGACGTCGCTCTTGGCTGGCATACGTTGTCCAGGCCTCGCTGCCGTAGAGCAAGGTACTGAGGACACAGGCCTGATACACTCGGACTTTTGTGTTCCGTGTCAGTGCGCCATTTTCCCACACTCTCTTGGCCAGTCTGAACATAGCAGTGGAAGCCTTACCCATGCGCTTGTTGATTTCTGCATCTAGAGACAGGTTACTGGTGATAGTTGAGCCTAGGTAGGTGAACTCTTGAACCACTTCCAGAGCGTGGTCGCCAATATTGATGGATGGAGCATTTCTGACATCCTGCCCCATGATGTTCGTTTTCTTGAGGCTGATGGTTAGGCCAAATTCATTGCAGGCAGACGCAAACCTGTCGATGAGACTCTGCAGGCATTCTTCAGTGTGAGATGTTAAAGCAGCATCGTCAGCAAAGAGGAGTTCTCTGATGAGGACTTTCCGTACTTTGGACTTCGCTCTTAGACGGGCAAGGTTGAACAACCTGCCCCCTGATCTTGTGTGGAGGAAAATTCCTTCTTCAGAGGATTTGAACGCATGTGAAAGCAGCAGGGAGAAGAAAATCCCAAAAAGTGTGGGTGCGAGAACACAGCCCTGTTTCACACCACTCAGGATAGGAAAGGGCTCTGATGAGGAGCCACCATGTTGAATTGTGCCTTTCATATTGTCATGGAATGAGGTGATGATACTTAGTAGCTTTGGTGGACATCCGATCTTTTCTAGTAGTCTGAAGAGACCACGTCTGCTGACGAGGTCAAAGGCTTTGGTGAGATCAATGAAAGCAATGTAGAGGGGCATCTGTTGTTCACGGCATTTCTCCTGTATCTGACGAAGGGAGAACAGCATGTCAATAGTCGATCTCTCTGCACGAAAGCCACACTGTGCCTCAGGGTAGACGCGCTCGGCCAGCTTCTGGAGCCTGTTCAGAGCGACTCGAGCAAAGACTTTCCCCACTATGCTGAGCAGGGAGATTCCACGGTAGTTGTTGCAGTCACCGCGGTCACCTTTGTTTTTATAGAGGGTGATGATGTTGGCATCGCGCATGTCCTGGGGTACTGCTCCCTCGTCCCAGCACAGGCATAGCAGTTCATGTAGTGCTGAGAGTATAGCAGGCTTGGCACTCTTGATTATTTCAGGGGTAATGCTGTCCTTCCCAGGGGCTTTTCCGCTGGCTAGGGAATCAATGGCATCACTGAGTTCCGATTTGGTTGGCTGTATGTCCAGCTCATCCATGACTGGTAGAGGCTGGGCTGCATTGAGGGCAGTCTCAGTGACAGCATTCTCCCTGGAGTACAGTTCTAGGTAGTGCTCAACCCAGCGGTCCATCTGTTTGCGTTGGTCAGTGATTATGTCCCCCGATTTAGATTTGAGGGGGGTGATCTTCTTGATGGTTGGCCCAAGAGCTCTCTTCATGCCATCATACATTCCTCTGATGTTTCCGGTGTCTGAGGCCAGCTGAATATGACTGCATAGGTGTTGCCAGTAGTCGTTTGCGCAACGCCTAGCTGTTCTTTGTGCAGTACTTCTGGCTGCTTTAAGTGCTGCGGGTGTTAAATCGCTGGGGGCTTTCTTGTAGTTCAAAAGTGCAATGCGCTTAGCGGCTATGACAGGTTCCAGCTCTTCATTATGAGATTGAAACCAGTCTGCATTTCTCTTCGCACTTTTGCCGTAGGTGGTCAAAGCTGACTCATAGATGGCGTCTCTGATGTGGGCCCACTTGGTCTCAGCATCCCCTGTGGGAGTGTTTTGAAGGGCTGTTACAAGTGAATTTAGAAATTTTTGTAACAGCTGTGGGTGAGAAATTCTGCTCGTGTTGATGCGCGGGTGGCCCTTCTGCTTGGAATGATGCAACTTCTTTGGTCTGAGTCTAACCTTGCTGCACACCAGTGGTCGGTGTCGCAGTCCGCACTGTGGAAGCTGCGTGTGATTTGAACACTGTTTAAGGCGGCTCGCCTTGTGACAATGAGGTCTAGCTGGTGCCAACGACGTGATCTTGGGTGCCTCCATGAAACCTGGTGACAGGGTTTAGTGTGAAAGAACGAGTTGGTGATGCAGAGGTTATGATAGGTACACAACTCAAGCAGTCTCTGCCCGTTCTCATTCATCCTTCCAACGCCATAGCGCCCAAGGCAGGAGGGCCATGAGTCATGGTCGGCCCCAACCCTGGCATTAAAGTCTCCCAGCAGGAATAGGTGTTCGGTGTTGGGGATGCTGCTAATGATGTTATGGAGTTGTTCATAGAACTGGTCTTTAGCTTCAGGTGCGGAACAGACTGTTGGAGCATAGATGCTGAGTAGGTGTACTGGACCAGAGGTGGTGAGCAGTCGGATGGACAGTATGCGTTCCGAGCCATTTGAGGGAGGCTCTATCATGCTGAGCAAGGAGTTTCTGATGGCGAAGCCCACTCCATGCTGTCTTGGTTCTTCAGGATCCCTGCCCTGCCAGAAGAAGGTGTAGTCTTGCTCTGCTAGAGAGCCACTCGCGGGGAGGCGAGTCTCCTGAAGTGCTGCAATGTCCACATTGAGTCTACTGAGCTCGTTGTTAATGATGGCGGTCTTCCGAGAATCGTTGATTTGTGTAAGGTCTTCCGACAGGCCAGGACACATAGTTCTGACGTTCCAGCTTGCAAAGCGAAGGGCTGGTACCTTCTTTCCTTTTTTCATGTTGTTTGGTGCGGTGTATCAGTCCACCTTTCGGGCAATGACCCTGAGCTCCAAGCACCCATTGAAGCAGGCAGACTGTGGCGGGACAGAACCTTATTGACCGGGGGCTGCCCGGTTTGAGGCGGGCGGTAGCTGTCCAGTGAGGTGCAATGACCTCTCCCACCGACAAAGGCAACCCGTGGCGCCCAGTTTCTACGCCAATTTATCTGGACTTATAACCCGTAACTGCTGCCTTCCGTCTTGTTTCAGTCGCTGTGAGGCAACCTACATTAATCCCATATTCCCTACCACATCCCCACCTTCCCTCAATTCTCCTACCGCCTAGCTACACTAGGGGCAATTTACAATGGCCAATTTACCTATCAACCTGCAAGTCTGGCTGTGGGAGGAAACTGGAAACCCACGCGGTCACAGGGAGAACTTGCAAACTCCACACAGGCAGTACCCAGAACTGAACCCGGGTCCCTGGAGCTGTGAGGCTGCAGTGCTCGAGTGAAGGGATAAAGTTGACTCAGACTGAACTCCATTCCGACATCTCTCATCCTCAGCACTTTGAAGATTTAAGGGTTTTACAAACCAGGTTGCCTAACTGAGCACAAAGCCAAAACAAAGAAACAGTTACACGAGTGTCTAATGCAATGTACTCACCCAGGGGCTCATCTGTTCAGATACTTACTACACATCAGCAGACGTATTATTCAGCAGCTCATAATACAAAGCGGAGGCATTCAAACCCATTCCTTTTCTGCACTGATAAGGCGGAATGTGCAAGGTAGTCAGGGGCCATTAATTGGAGGGTACAGTTAGTGTTTAATTAACAGAGGAAAAATTCCAGTTTGTGGATAGGCTCCCAACTCCTTTTCAAACAAACAGCCGTGGGCTCTGAAGGAGGTCTATTCATCAAGAACAGCACAATACTTGAACAAGCTGCTTAATATTCAATTTCAATCAGCCCAGCTAATCAGTTAGCCAAAAGGAACATGAAGGACTGACCCAGAAACGAGGAAATAGTCACAATCACCCCCCCCCACCCCCTCCCCCAATCCCGCTAAGCTCATCAGCGTTGCATGGAGTGTTATTAGTTTAATAAGGTGTAATGGTGAGAGCCTGAAACTTTCAGTCACACTGCAGATATTGTCCATTCATTTCAGTAAATTACAAAAGATGCATGTGAAAGTTTCATACCATGGCTACCTAAACAGTGATAGAATATAGTGGTAAACGTATTGATGCTATCCTTCCAAACTTGGGTTGTGCCTCAGGCTGTTCACAACACGTCATATTTGACCGAGATAAGTTTCCAATCACATCTGAACACCACTTAGACTGCCTATTCCCATCTCTATATCATGCGACTCCACCCCACCTCAGCTCAGCTCATCTGCTGCTGAAACCCTCATGAATGCTTTTACTACTTCAAGACTTGACTATTCCAAAGCACTTCTGGCCAGCCTCCCACATTCTATCCTCCGTAAACTTGAGCTCAACAAAAACTCTTACTCGCGCCAAGTCCCATTCTCCAATCACCCCTGTGCTCAATGACTGACATTGGCTCCAGGTCAAGCAACACCTCGATTTTAAAATTCTTATCCTTATTTTCAAGTCCTTCCATGTCCTTGCCCATCTCTATCTCTGTAACCTCCTCTAGCCCTAAACACAGATCTCTGCACCCATTCAATTCCGGCCTCTTCTGCATCCCCAATTTTAATTGTTGCACCATTGACAGCCGGGCCTTGAGCTACCTGGGCCCTAAGCTCTGGAATTCCCTCCCTAAACCTCTCCGCCTCTCTACCCTCCTTTAAGACGCTCCTTAAAACCTACTTCTTTGACCAAATATTTGACCATCGACCCAAATATCGCCTATTGTGGTTCAGTGTCAAAGTTTACTATATAACGCTCCTGTGAAGCGCTTTGGGATGTTTTATTATTTTAAAGGTGCATTATAAATATAGGCTGTTGTTGTGCCTGGAAAGAGCATTTTCAGCTATGTAACACGAAGTTAACATAATAGTGGGTCCAAGTCAATGACAATTAAAGGCCGGCTCAGGTCTGCAAATGAAACCCGACCCGAGCCCGACAGAACCACATCCGACCCTGAACCCGACCAGAGTCCTTCCATTTTTTCCCCACACCCGACCATCAGTTAACCTACCTTCCGATTTTCACTTTGCTGCTTATCTGCACAAGCTTAAAATAACTGTAGCAAAACCACCTTTCAAGCCCATAAAGTAAATTAACATTGGAGCTACTTACCTGAGGTTGCGATAGAGTGTGTCCGACCCAGCCCGAGCCCAAATGCCAGACCCGGAAGTGCGACCTGACCCAAACACGACACACGTTGTCGGGTCCCGTCAGGTTCGGGTCGGGTTGCCAGCCTTTAATAACAATTGTTGGACCTGGAATTGTCACTGTATAACACTGGGGTTCAGTACTGATGGGTACAGGTCTGTCACTGTATAACACTGGGGTACAGTACTGATGGGTACAGGTCTGTCACTGTATAACACTGGGGTTCAGTACTGATGGGTACAGGTCTGTCACTGTATAACACTGGGGTTCAGTACTGGTGGGGACAGGTTTGTCACCGTATAACAATGGGGTACAGGTTTGTCACCGTATAACAATGGGGTACAGTACTGGTGGGGACAGGTCTGTCACTGTATAACACTGGGGTTCAGTACTGATGGGTACAGGTCTGTCACTGTATAACACTGGGGTTCAGTACTGATGGGTACAGGTCTGTCACTGTATAACACTGGGGTTCAGTACTGGTGGGGACAGGTCTGTCACTGTATAACACTGGGGTTCAGTACTGGTGGGGACAGGTCTGTCACTGTATAACACTGGGGTTCAGTACTGATGGGTACAGGTCTGTCACTGTATAACACTGGGGTTCAGTACTGATGGGTACAGGTCTGTCACTGTATAACACTGGGGTACAGTGCTGGTGGGTACAGGTCTGTCACTGTATAACACTGGGGTTCAGTACTGATGGGTACAGGTCTGTCACTGTATAACACTGGGGTTCAGTACTGATGGGTACAGGTCTGTCACTGTATAACACTGGGGTACAGTACTGATGGGTACATGTCTGTCACTGTATAACACTGGGGTTCAGTACTGATGGGTACAGGTCTGTCACTGTATAACACTGGGGTACAGTACTGATGGGTACAGGTCTGTCACTGTATAACACTGGGGTTCAGTACTGATGGGTACAGGTCTGTCACTGTATAACACTGGGGTTCAGTACTGATGGGTACAGGTCTGTCACTGTATAACACTGGGGTTCAGTACTGATGGGTACAGGTCTGTCACTGTATAACACTGGGGTACAGTGCTGGTGGGTACAGGTTTGTCACCGTATAACACTGGGGTACAGTACTGATGGGTACAGGTCTGTCACTGTATAACACTGGGGTTCAGTACTGATGGGTACAGGTCTGTCACTGTATAACACTGGGGTACAGTACTGATGGGTACAGGTCTGTCACTGTATAACACTGGGGTTCAGTACTGATGGGTACAGGTCTGTCACTGTATAACACTGGGGTACAGTGCTGGTGGGGACAGGTTTGTCACCGTATAACAATGGGGTACAGGTTTGTCACCGTATAACAATGGGGTACAGTACTGGTGGGGACAGGTCTGTCACCGTATAACAATGGGGTACAGTACTGGTGGGGACAGGTCTGTCACCGTATAACAATGGGGTACAGTACTGGTGGGGACAGGTCTGTCACTGTATAACACTGGGGTTCAGTACTGATGGGTACAGGTCTGTCACTGTATAACACTGGGGTACAGTACTGATGGGTACAGGTCTGTCACTGTATAACACTGGGGTTCAGTACTGATGGGTACAGGTCTGTCACTGTATAACACTGGGGTTCAGTACTGATGGGTACAGGTCTGTCACTGTATAACACTGGGGTACAGTACTGATGGGTACAGGTCTGTCACTGTATAACACTGGGGTTCAGTACTGATGGGTACAGGTCTGTCACTGTATAACACTGGGGTTCAGTACTGGTGGGGACAGGTCTGTCACTGTATAACACTGGGGTTCAGTACTGATGGGTACAGGTCTGTCACTGTATAACACTGGGGTACAGTACTGATGGGTACAGGTCTGTCACTGTATAACACTGGGGTTCAGTACTGATGGGTACAGGTCTGTCACTGTATAACACTGGGGTTCAGTACTGATGGGTACAGGTCTGTCACTGTATAACACTGGGGTACAGTGCTGGTGGGGACAGGTCTGTCACCGTATAACAATGGGGTACAGGTTTGTCACCGTATAACAATGGGGTACAGTACTGGTGGGGACAGGTCTGTCACTGTATAACACTGGGGTTCAGTAGTGATGGGTACAGGTCTGTCACTGTACAACACTGGGGTACAGTGCTGGTGGGTACAGGTTTGTCACCGTATAACAATGGGGTACAGGTTTGTCACCGTATAACAATGGGGTACAGTACTGGTGGGGACAGGTCTGTCACTGTATAACACTGGGGTTCAGTACTGATGGGTACAGGTCTGTCACTGTATAACACTGGGGTTCAGTACTGGTGGGGACAGGTCTGTCACTGTATAACACTGGGGTTCAGTACTGATGGGTACAGGTCTGTCACTGTATAACACTGGGGTACAGTGCTGGTGGGTACAGGTTTGTCACCGTATAACAATGGGGTACAGGTTTGTCACCGTATAACAATGGGGTACAGTACTGGTGGGGACAGGTCTGTCACTGTATAACACTGGGGTACAGTACTGATGGGTACAGGTCTGTCACTGTATAACACTGGGGTTCAGTACTGATGGGTACAGGTCTGTCACTGTATAACACTGGGGTTCAGTACTGATGGGTACAGGTCTGTCACTGTATAACACTGGGGTTCAGTACTGATGGGTACAGGTCTGTCACTGTATAACACTGGGGTTCAGTACTGATGGGTACAGGTCTGTCACTGTATAACACTGGGGTTCAGTACTGATGGGTACAGGTCTGTCACTGTATAACACTGGGGTACAGTGCTGGTGGGTACAGGTTTGTCACCGTATAACACTGGGGTACAGTACTGATGGGTACAGGTCTGTCACTGTATAACACTGGGGTTCAGTACTGATGGGTACAGGTCTGTCACTGTATAACACTGGGGTACAGTACTGATGGGTACAGGTCTGTCACTGTATAACACTGGGGTACAGTACTGGTGGGGACAGGTCTGTCACTGTATAACACTGGGGTTCAGTACTGATGGGTACAGGTCTGTCACTGTATAACACTGGGGTACAGTGCTGGTGGGGACAGGTTTGTCACCGTATAACAATGGGGTACAGGTTTGTCACCGTATAACAATGGGGTTCAGTACTGGTGGGTACAGGTCTGTCACTGTATAACACTGGGGTTCAGTACTGGTGGGGACAGGTCTGTCACTGTATAACACTGGGGTTCAGTACTGATGGGTACAGGTCTGTCACTGTATAACACTGGGGTACAGTGCTGGTGGGTACAGGTTTGTCACCGTATAACAATGGGGTACAGGTTTGTCACCGTATAACAATGGGGTACAGTACTGGTGGGGACAGGTCTGTCACTGTATAACACTGGGGTTCAGTACTGATGGGTACAGGTCTGTCACTGTATAACACTGGGGTACAGTGCTGGTGGGTACAGGTTTGTCACCGTATAACAATGGGGTACAGGTTTGTCACCGTATAACAATGGGGTACAGTACTGGTGGGGACAGGTCTGTCACTGTATAACACTGGGGTACACAACCCAAGCCTCACCCACATCGGAGTTGAACTATCATCCATAAATTCAAAGCCAAAATCACACTGAAATCTGCAAAAGGACAACTGGGAATCCTAGAAACCACCATTAAATGGAAACTACACCCTCCCTGAAAACTACAATCACTTCACTCGACTTCTCAAACTGGAAGCCACCAAATTTGTTCCCGGGGATTCAGAAAAACCTTCATCCCTTGTTGGACCCCAGAAAATGAACAGCTCCTGGAAGAATACAGGGAAAACGAGGACCACAACGCGACAACAGCACACCATGTCCCTCGATGAAGGACGGCTCACAAGATGGCAGGAAAAAACGGAGAACATTGACATCACACGCTCAAGCTGAAAGGCGTGGAAACTCCTGCGCTGCCTGGAAGCAGCCGAGCAACAACCACACCAGCACCCAGAGTCAACACTGTTGCCGTTGCTTCACATCTTCGAATAAACTCAAAGATACCAGTCAGCAGGATCGATAAGCGGATGGTAAAAGCAGCTCTGACACAGTCTCTCAAGACTGTTCCAGGACAGACAGACTTCTCAAGCCCTTACACACAACAGGAAGTGGACTGCGCCCTGCCAGTTCCAAGCCAGGCAAAGCAGCAAGAATTGATGGGATTTACCTAGAATTCCTGAAGGACATCGGATCACAGGGAAAGCAGTGGCAGCAAAGCTGATTACCAATATCCATAGTACAGGCACCATCCCAAACACCTGGTGCCAATCTAAGATAGTGGCCATTGCCAAGCCAGGGAAACCACTCGACTACCCACACAGCTACCGCCCCATCACCCTGCTCTCAATAACATACAAGATCCTGGAACGCCTCCTGCTAAACAAACTGGAAGCAGTGGTGCCCCCACAACATGCAGGTTTTCACACAGGACGCAACTGCTCTGAGCAGATCCGGACACTGACCTCACATATTGAGGTCAGTTTTCAGAAAGGCCTGAAGACAGGACCACTTTTGTTAACTTCTCCTGTGTCTATGACAGTGTGGCATACAGGCATGCTGCTGAAACTCTCCAAAATCATCTGCTGTACGAAAACAAATCAATTGCATCATCAGAAACCAACAATTCCGTGTGCACTGTGGAGATCCAATCAACCATCCACGTATAACCAACAGGCTCCCACAGGGATCTGCTCTTGCACCGTCCCTCATATATACCAGTGACCTCCCTCCCACGAAGTCATATATGCTGACAACTTGCCTCTGGCTTTCCAGGCTAAAGAATTCAGGACATTGAGAAAACACGCACTGAAGATCTATGTTCTCTGGAAGCCTACTTCAGAAAACGGAGACTTTGACCAAATGCCTCCAAGACTGTTGTTTCAGCCTTCCACTGGAACAACTCGAAGAGCAGGGAAAAATTTCACGTCCAGTTCTGCGACCGACCACTCAGCCACAACCCAATGCCAAAATACCTTGACATCACTCTTGACCGTACCTTGACCAACCGGAAACATCTCCAGAACACCAAAGCCAAAGGTCAAGACGAGAGTGAATCTCGTAAGGAAACTGGCGGGTACCACCAGCACAGCCAACATACTACACACTGCTTCACTCACCCTAGTCTACCCAACAGCAGAGTACTGCTACTCAACCTGGTTCAGAAGCCTCCACACAATCGTGGTAGGTATCCATCTCCAGGAAATCATGAAATTTATTTCTGGAATGTTGAGACCAACACAGCTCGAGTGTCTTTTTGTGCTAGCACACATTAAACCTCCTGATGTCAAAAGGGAAAATATTCTCCTCAAAGAACATTACGAGCTGACGGCTAACGAAGCACACCGATACAAGACCTCAAAAGAACCCCAGACACTTACCTGAAATCTCCTAGCCCCTACTGGAACACACACAACACCCTACAAACTGATGACAGCCTCACCCCTCAATGGTACACCTCCTGGTTAACATCACCAACTGGAAACTGGTAACTGACGCGAGTGAAATCCCAAGTTTCAACCTCCTACAGAAAATCTGGACAAACTTCAACAGCTTGAGGACGGGCCAGGGAAGATGTGGTCACTCGTTACACATGTGGAACATGAGGACCAGCTCAAATTGTGGCTATGGCCATCCAAGTCAGACCATCACCCACATATCGAACTCTTGCCCAGTGAGGTCCAATTCTGGTGGCATCAAAACCATTCACATTGCAGCAGCAAACGCCGTTGAATGGATTGTTAACCTTGACATCGAACTATAACTGCTTCCCCAGCCATACGAATATATATACTGGGGTACGATACCGGTGGGCATGGGTCTGTCGACCGCATAACACTGGGGTACAGTACTGGTGGATACAGGTCTGTCACTGTACACACCATCTTCATACCCATTCCTTTCTTCCCCACAGATCCCTGGCCCAAGCACAGTCCAATCTATCTGGTTTGAATTTCAATAATAAAAACAAAGAAGCACAAAACACAAAGTGTGAACGAGAAACAATCATTTCAAATCTATTAGTAGGCTGCACTGGGCCGTGGAGACGAAAGTGTCAGCTGCGGTACACGGAAACTCATCTCTGACCCGAAAGCAGAAATTTGTGGGTTAAGTGGGGAAGTAGAGGCTTACATCAAGAATCAGAAACTCAGATTTTGTAGTGTTGCAAACTGAAAACATATCTCAAGTGTTGCACATCAAGCAAGCAGATTTAAGTTAATTGGCAAAAAAACAAGGAGAGAGGAGATAAAAAAATTTACGGTGAGTTGTGGTGATCTGGAATGCACTGCCTGAAAGGGCGGTGGAAACAGATTCAATAGTAACTTTCAAGAGGGAACTGTAGAAGTACTTGAAAAGGAGAAATCTGCAGGGCCATGTTGAAAGATCGGGGAGTGGAGCTAATTGGATAGCTCTTTCAAAAAGCTGGCACAGGCATGATGGCTGAATGGCCTCCTTCGGAGTTGTATGATTCTACTTGCAGCAGAATAGTCAAGAGGAGAGACAAATTATACCAGTATAAGTTAATTCAGGGCATTTAACTGGCATTGGCAACAGCCAAATCCCACCATCTCAGCTTTAGCACGGTTGTGCTTATCCTGACCAACTCAGCCAGTCAACAACTGAGGCTCAGCAACACAGGACGCAACCCAGTAAAAATCAGGCTCAGACACAGTCAGTGCAGTAAACATCGAGCAAAGGCTGAGACACAGGCACGAGATAACCCACCAGAGACAGGTCAAGATTTTGCTGGTCACTGACCACCCAATAAATACTCCACTTGCCGAAGTACTAAGCTACACAGAAGAGAAAACCCCAGAACGAGATCCAATTATTCTATCCTAGTCCCAACCATAGCTCGGTCTAAGTCAGAATGCTGAGAGTACAGTCCTACTCCAGGGACCTGATTGCATAATCTCGCTGACACACAGTTCAGTGCTGAGGGAACACTGCATATTTGGAGGTGTTGTCTTTTGGCTTAGATTTAAACTGAGCTCCCAGGTGGACGAAAAAGATTCCATGGAACTACTCAAAGAAGAACAGGGGAGTTCTCCCCGGTAAAGGCCTGCTCGGGTCTGCAAAAAGAAACCTGACCCGAGCCCAACAGAACCACATCCAACCTGAGCCCCTCCATTTTTTCCCGCGCCCGACCATCAGTTAACTTACCTTCTGTTTTTCACTTTCTTGCTGATGTACACAAGCTTAAAATAACAAAACCACCTTTCTGGTCAAAAAATTACATTAACAGTGGAGCCACTTACCTGTGATAGAGCGCATCCGGCCCGACCCGAGCCTGAATACCGGACCCAGAAGCACAACCCGACCCGAACCCGACAGATGTCGTCGGGTCCCATCGGGTTCGGGTTGGGTAGCAGGCCTTTACTCCCCGGTGTCCTGGGCCTATATTAATCCCTCAACCAACATGACTAAAGTAGATTATTTGATCATTGTCACATTGCTGTCTGCACAAACTAGCTGTCACGTTTCCTATATTACAACAGTGACTACACTTCAAAAAGTAATTCAATGGCTGTAAACACTTTAGGATGTCCTGAAGTAGCAAATGACACTATAGAAATGCAAGCTCTTTCTTTATGTGCTGTGCTGGTCACCTTGACATAAGGAACATATCCAGGTCTAAAAGCAGAACACAAGAAGGCATCACAGCTGATCTCTGGTGTTAGAAGGGAGAGCAGCATGGAAAAGATAAGCTTAGATCGCATCAGCCTCACAAAGACATTTCAAAAGGAGAGTGTATAAGGAATCGGATACGTGAAGGAATAGTGAAATGAAAACCTGAGACAACTTCGAATACAAGACAGTAAAATGAAATGCAAATTTAGAACATTAGGAAATAATTAATTACACAAAGGATGATCACCAACTGAAAAGTTAACCGGCAAAAAGATGGGTGAGGCCAGGACACTGGATTGCAAGAAATAGAGTGCTGAAATGGGAGACAGTAGGGATAGAATTCTGGAAGGACAGGATGGGATCAAATGAACTTAACTGGTCTCTTCATCCAAATCCATTTTGTTATTCCAAACCTTGAATACACCAGTTAATGGAGACAGTGTATTACACTCACTGGTTAATTACTTCTCCTCACTTAGTCAATTCACAGCTCTTCATCACACATTTCCAAAACTACTTTGCTAACCCCCGAGTTGGCGCCACCTTCTCGCTAACCCACCCCCCCACCGAGTAGGCGCCACCCTCTCGCTAACCCCCCCCCCCCGAGTTGGCGCTACCCTCTCGAGTTGGCATTTCCCTCTCGCTAACCCGAGTTGGCGCTACCCTCTTGCTACCCCCCCCCAAGTTGATGCTACCCTCTCATTACCCCCCCCCCCCCAAGTTGGCGCCACCCTCTCGCTAACCCCCCCCCCCCCCAAGTTGGCACGACACTCATGCTAACCCCCCCAAGCTGGCACTACACTCACACTAACCCCCGAGTTGAAGCTACAGTCTCGCTAAACAGCATGGGAGAAACTTCTGATTACTTTGCCAATCAGCACTGGGGACACGAGTTCTGTCTTTATCAAAGGGGAAATGGGGAGATCTATCAAAAGTAGGCAGACCAGTGCATGCAGTAGATTAGAGCACCATATTTTCAGTTCTGGGAGTTGAGCTCACTCCCAATCTAGACTAGTAGAATGAAAGTCTCCCCTCTCTCATAACTATATGGGCCCCATGTGAAATGAGTTTCAGACAATTTTAACCAGGCACTTAGTGATTGTAGGCCAACAGCACAGAATTACTAAAGATTGAACCCTGTCGATCTTTCAGTCCACAGAGTGGCTGGTGTTCTTTGGGATGTTCTCCTCAGATCTGTATTAACACTTTGGTGTGCCATAGCAGAAGAATCTTTACTCTCCACTCAATGTGTACCTGAGAATACAAGCTGTGACAGTGTAAAATGTGCTGTAGTCAGATGGACTACAATGTTCTTTTCCAGACTGGTATGTTTGCCACATTCATATTTGGCTTTTCTCTGTACCTGGCCAGCACCTCTCATGACCTACAAGAACAAAATACTGTAACTGCTGGAAATCTGAAATTAAAAAGCATGCTGGAAGTGCTCAGCAGGTCTGGCAGCATCTGTGGAGAGAAACAGGGTTAGTGTTTCAGGTCAATAACCTTTCATCAGAACCTCTCTGATGAAAAGTCACAGACCTGAAACGTTAACTCTTTCTTTCTACACAGATGCCGCCAGACCTGCTGAGTATTTCCAGCATTTTCTGTTTTTACCCCATACTACTTAGGAGTGCTTAACAAGGGGCACTAAAAGTGGGAAAACACTGATCTGATCATTAACTTCCCTCACTCCAAACACAAAAGTTCACTAAATAAAGTGCCAATTGAAAGACAAGATGGTGACCAAGTGGTTCCGTGACAATTTGTGGGGAACAGGGAAAAGAGGCTTCCAGCAGCTCCAAGGCACAAACAGAATCAGCTCAGTGAGCTAAATATCATTTCGTTCTCATAATCCTTACATTCTGCAGGAATGTTACCAGCAGCACCCTCAAACAGAAGTATTGTAGTCTAGTGCTTTGGGGCATCTTGAGAATGTGAAGGCACTGGCTAAATGCAGGTTCTTTAGTCTCCCCAGTCAATCTCAATATTACAAATTCCAAACAGGCTTTGAGAAGATGAGGAACAGTATGGCAAGGAAAAGTGTGAAAAATTATCTATAATGTTCGGTTGTAAGGACATCCCAGAGGAGCAAGAAAAGCTGCAACCTCTCTTCATAAAAGCAGGGCGGAACATCCAACTTTTGCTTTAAGACGGCCTGGAAACATTTTCCTTAATCCACTCAATCGGCAAACTGGAACACCAGATGCTGGTTCATATGTTCAGCTACTGGGTGCACTGTACGCTTGAACTGTTAATGCTCCTGTACCATGTTTATGCCACAATACCGCATGCCCTGCATAAGCTTAAAATTATTACCTTGCAAGCAGCAATTCCAACATCCTTTGCCTGTGTAGAAAAGCAAAGAAAATGATCTACTCTCAGGTTTCTCCCAACTACGCTTCAGATCCTGATTGCAGGAGTACCCAAAACTAGTATCAGGTGACTCTCTCTACAATTTCTCCCCTTTCCCTGCAGGAAAATGCAGAGTTTCCTCATGATGGCACAGATCAGTGTGAGGAATCTCAACTGAGGACTCGATGAGCAGCTCCAAACACCACCCCATGTAAAGAAGGTTTTGATTGAAACATAAGATCTGGAGGAGTCTTGACAGGGTGGATGTGGAAAGGTGTTTCCCCCTGTGGGAGAAGCTAGAACTAGGGGTCACTGTTTAAAAATAAGGGGTCCCCCATTTAAGACAGAGATCAGGAGAAATTCTCTCTCTCAGAGGGTCATGAGTCTTTGGAATTCTCTATCAAAAGACAGTGGAAGCAGAGTCTTTGAATATTTTTAAGGCAGAGGTAGATAGATTCTTGATAAGCAAGGGGGTGAAAGGTTATTGGGGGTAGGTGGAAATGTGGAGTAATCAGTTCAGCCATGAACTTATTGAATGGCGGAGCAGGCTCAAAGGGCCGAGTGGCCTACTCCTGCTCCTAATTCATATGTTCGTTAAAAAATTAAAAACACAAGTGCCACTTTGCGGTTCGGCCAAAACCCAATTGTAAATCCCAACTGTTGTGACTCTAAATATCACCGATTTGCTTCCGTTACAAAAAAAAGTCCATTAACCTGACTAATTACAGCATGACGTGGAGCAATTTCAAAAAGAAAAACTTAGAAAACTGATATGTTCCAACTCCAGCAAGCAACCAGATCAGTCATGTGTTGGAAATTATTTTTAAACTCAATTTATACCATACAAGCATGTGACAGCGCAAACTAATTACCCCCTTCCAACCCAGCAACCTCTGTGTGAATGGGGAATGTTTACCTACTGTTGAGTCCCATGGAGGGGATGGGAAAAACAAGGAAATTAGTGATCCCCCCCCCCCACCTACCACCACCAAAGCTGCAGGAAAGTAAAATTCCGTCTCCAACAACAGCCTTATATATGACTGAGTAACAATGGAGGACGGTCTGCACCATACTGAGACAACGAGCCCACTGGAAAGTGAACCCACTGGATTCCCAGGTGCCTGGTTCAGATTGTACAAGCTTGTTAAAATTCAGGAAACCCACACAGCCTAGTTGCAAGACTCCTTTTGGCCAGGTTTCAATAAAGCTTCGCAGAGACAGAAGAAATAAACAGATTCCTTTCTGCCATTTTCTCAGATTCAATCCACTTACTCTGGTTAGACACAAAGCAAAACCTCTGCAGAACAGTTTTACAGAACCTGATTCTTTCTGGGGAGGGGTGGGTACAGTCAGAGGGAAGAAAACAGGGGATGACAGAAGTATTGAGAGAGAACGGGCACATTTGCAGCTCTAAATTGTGGCAGGAACGGGGGGTGGGGAAGAACAGAGCGAGAGAGAGAAAGAGAGAGGAAAAAAAGCAGATCTTGGAGACAAAACAGATCCATGGACACTCCTACCACCAGTAAAGGACAGCCACAATTCCAGACAGAAACACCCTCCAGATTCCAAGAGAAAACTACAAAACAGGGGAATGCAATTTGTCAGCAAGATGGAAAAATTAAAATAGGAAACAGGGAATTGGGACATATTCCCACCCCTTTCCCCAGGATACATCAAATTCAACCCAAAGCACTAAAAAATGTATTGATTTTCCCCAGCTCAAAGGGGTTAAAGTAGGATTCAATAACATCCCCAGGATAACGGGAAGGGGGAGATCCAAAGTTTCCAAGGGAGGGGATTTAAGTAGATCCAGATTTGCACTGTTAGGATGGGATTCGCTCACTCTGGAGTTTAAACACTTTCAGATTGCTGGCAACAGCAAAAGAGTCAAAAGAGAAAAACACACACACACAAAAAAAAAATCCCAGGGTCCCAGAGCCTGGAGATCCCTTCACCACCACCATCATGCCCTTCACATCCTGGGCCCCCCAAACTCAGGGAGAGGAGGGGAAAGCAAATCTCCAGGGTGCGAAAAGGGGAAAGAAAATGGAAAATCTGGAAACTTTCCTTCAAAATCCCAGCGGGACGGAGTGAGGAATTTCAAAATGGAGGAGAAGGGAAGGGGAGAGAGAGACACACACACAAACAAGGGAGGGGGGGGGGTGGAGAGAGAGAGAGCCCGGGCTGGGGGCTGCCTGGGGGGGGGGAAGGGAGGGAGGGAGAGTCCGATTGGGAGGGGGTTGTAACCTGGGGAATGGCGAGAGGGAGGGGTAGGGGGGCCTGTGGAGGAGCCCGATTGTGTGGGGTGTGGGGTGGGGGGGGGGGGGGGGGGTCTGGGGTGCGGAGGGTCGAGGATCATCTCTCCCTCCCCTCAGCCTCCAGGCCTCGGGGCCTGCTCCTTACCCGAAGTCCTGGTCCATGGATTTGAAGAAAAATTTGTAGTTGGGCTTGTTGAGCACCAGCTTGAAGTCGGCCAGCGTCACCCTGTCGGCCGGCAGCTGCAGCTTCACCAGGTACGGCGTCTCCTCTTCGTCCATGTGGTAAATGATCTTGGTCTCGGCCATGGCGATGGCGGCCGGGGCTCGAGCTCCGGCTGCTGCTCCTCCGGCTCGAGCGCGCCCCTCAACCAACCAACCCCCCCAACCCCCTCCCCCCAGCGCGACTGCGCGCCCCTCAACCAACCAACCCCCCCCACCCCCTCCCCCCAGCGCGACTGCGCGCCCCTCAACAACCACCACCACATTTTTTTCTTGCGCCTGCGCGCCCCTCAAACCACCCTTCCCCTCCAGCGCGCCTGCGTGCCCAGCCAACTTTTCTCCCGGCGCCGTCTGACGTCACCCTCGCCCGGAGGAGGCAGCGGGAGGAACCCTTTATTGTGACGTCAGGAGGATTCCTGCATATTAATCAGGGACCTCGGATTGTTGCAGCCATTCAGCCCCTCGTACCTGTGCTGGCCCTTTGAAAGACTTGCACAATTACATTGTATTTACAGCACAAAAGCAGGCCCAACTGCCCCAAACCAGTGTTTATGCTCCACACAGCTTCCTCCCACGCTAATATAAAAGCAAAATACTGCGGCTGCTGGAAATCTGAAATAAAAACAAGAAATGCTGGAAATACTCAGCAGGTCTGGCAGCATCTGTGGAGAGAGAAGCAGAGTTAATGTTTCAGGCCAGTGACCCTTCTTCAGAACAGTTCTGACCTGAAACGTTAAATCTGCTTCTCTCTCCACAGATGCTGAGTATTTCCAGCATTTCTTGTTTTTATTCCTCCCACCCTATTTCATCTCACCCTATCAGCATATCCTTCTATTCCTTTCCCCTTCACGTGCTTATCCAGCTTCCCCTTCAATGCATCAATACTATTCAGCTCAACCACTCCCTGTGGTAGCGAGTCCCACATTCTCACCACTCTCTGGACAAAGATGATTAGTGCCATCAGGTGCCTAGTGCCAAGACTTGGGTGCAACACAAGACATTCTGCCTCAACAGTGTGCCTCAGGTCCGAATCCCTCCCATACTGAGACCTACCTGGGCGAGACCGTCAAATAGTGCCAAATGGGCTCTGTCTTGTGCAGGAGGTACGAGCCCCTAGAACTTGGATTCAGACTGCCCCAGACTCACTCCGGACGGGCCGACAGCCAGAACTGATGTCCATTTTACCAGACTAAGCGAAGCTTAATATAAAGGAAAATGCTGGAAAATTGAAATAAAACCAGGGAATGCCGGAAGCGCTCAGCATATCAGGCGACATCTGTGGAGAGCGAGAGAAATAGAGTTGACGTTTCATGTCGGTGACCTTTACCAGATGAAAAGTCATTGAACTGAAGTGTTGGGGTCACTTTAAAACTCACCGGCCACGAATCTCACGGGATTGGGTGGAATGCCAGTTTAAAACCCCGCCCGCTATCGCCCCCCACTAACTTCAACAGAGAGCAGGTTCAGGGAGGGTGTTAAACCAGCATTACACCCAATCCTGTCAGTTCACCAATGGGCCAGTGAAGTTTAAAATTACTCCACCCCCACAACTCTGCTTCTCTCTCCACAGATGCCGCCTGGCAAGCTGAGTGCTCCCTGGCAGTGTCTGTTCTTATTGCAGCTGCTTTGAAACCCAGCTCAGAAACGTCTCAGCAAGTTCCTCTCTTTCTTGCAGTGATGGGGAAGAAAATCTCAGGGATGGGAACGATTCCGAGGAAGTAAGTCTTTCAGATGATGTGGTAAACCACAGCAATGCTCGCATGGGGATGAATGGAGGGCTTTAATATGCAATGACAAGGACTGTATAATTGTGAAGGAATTGGAGCACATCTGGAGCACAGTGGTTACTTCTGCAGACAGTGAATATTAAAGAGTGCAGGGATCAGATCAGCAGAATTGAGAGGCTTTAATTATACGGACAGACTTACAGAAACTGGGACTCTTCAATAGAGCAGAGGTTAAAAACAAGGACTTGCAGTTATATAGTACCTGCAACTTAGTACTGTTCCAAGGCACATCACAGGAGCATTATCAGACACTGACACAGGGCCATAAAAGGAGGCATTAGGACTAAAAATTTGGTCCAAGACGTACGTTTTAACTGCAGTCACAGACTTAACGCAAGGGGATCAGCTGATGGATCAGTAAATCTGCCAGCCTCACATGCAGCTCAGACCTCTGGTGGGGAGCGAGCAGGATCAGACAAGGAGACAATGTCTGTCGGTGCCCCTTGGGAATCTGCCTCAGTCCATCTAAAGCAGCAATCTTTGTACCTCCTGACTGCATCAAGCTGAGAAACACAGGGGAATAAACACAGTCCCCAATCTAAATAAATTCTACAGTGCAAGCTATCAGGAAACACACACCTCTGAACTCCACTCTCAAAAGAAAAGGTCCTTGCATTTCTATAGTACCTTTCACAACCTCGGGATGTCCCAAAGCATTTACACCTAATACTGTACTTTTGAAGTGTAGTCACTGTTATCATGTGGGAAACGCACCAGCCAATATGCGCACAGCAAGATCCCACAAACAGCCACGTGACAATGATCCAATCTGTTTCCACCGCACCATCACTCTTTCGCAGAGAATGTCTTACCATTTGTAAACGGAGCAGAAGTGATTAGTGTCTGTCAACCTCTGTAAATTCTCCAAATTTAAAGAATGAGGTGGAATAACTGTTTAAGAATCTTACACAGGATTTCTAACCAATCACAACCAAAGGAAATGAACCCACCACCAACCAGGGATAGAAACATGGGCTTACTGTACCTCGGCTCGGCAATCAAAAACTGGATAGAAAATCCCAGCCAACGATTCCAACAGCACTAATCCCACTGCCCTGCTCTCTCCCCATAGCCCTGTATCAATCCCAAACTAATCCCACTGCCCTGCTCTCTCCCCATAGCCCTATATCAATCCCAAACTAATCCCACTGCCCCGCTCTCTCCGCAATGCCCTATATCAATCCCAAACTAATCCCACTGCCCCGCTCTCTCCGCAATGCCCTGTATCAATCCCAAACTAATCCCACTGCCCTGCTCTCTCCGCAATGCCCTATATCAATCCCAAACTAATCCCACTGCCCTGCTCTCTCCCCATAGCCCTATATCAATCCCAAACTAATCCCACTGCCCCGCTCTCTCCCCAAAGCCCTGTATCAATCCCAAACTAATCCCACTGCCCCGCTCTCTCCCCAAAGCCCTAGATCAATCCCAAACTAATCCCACTGCCCCGCTCTCTCCGCAAAGCCCTGTATCAATCCCAAACTAATCCCACTGCCCTGCTCTCTCCCCATAGCCCTATATCAATCCCAAACTAATCCCACTGCCCCGCTCTCTCCGCAAAACCCTGTATCAATCCCAAACTAATCCCACTGCCCTGCTCTCTCCCCATCGCCCTATATCAATCCCAAACTAATCCCACTGCCCCGCTCTCTCCCCATAGCCCGATATCAATCCCAAACTAATTCCACTGCCCCGCTCTCTCCCCATAGCCCTATATCAATCCCAAACTAATCCCACTGCCCCGCTCTCTCCCCAAAGCCCTATATCAATCCCAAACTAATCCCACTGCCCTGCTCTCTCCCCAAAGCCCTATATCAATCCCAAACTAATCCCACTGCCCTGCTCTCTCCCCAAAGCCCTATATCAATCCCAAACTAATCCCACTGCCCCGCTCTCTCCCCAAAGCCCTATATCAATCCCAAACTAATCCCACTGCCCCGCTCTCTCCGCAAAGCCCTGTATCAATCCCAAACTAATCCCACTGCCCTGCTCTCTCCCCAAAGCCCTATATCAATCCCAAACTAATCCCACTGTCCCGCTCTCTCCGCAAAGCCCTGTATCAATCCCAAACTAATCCCACTGCCCCGCTCTCTCCCCAAAGCCCTGTATCAATCCCAAACTAATCCCACTGCCCCGCTCTCTCCCCAAAGCCCTGTATCAATCCCAAACTAATCCCATTGCCCTGCTCTCTCCCCATAGCCCTATATCAATCCCAAACTAATCCCATTGCCCTGCTCTCTCCCCATAGCCCTATATCAATCCCAAACTAATCCCATTGCCCTGCTCTCTCCCCATAGCCCTATATCAATCCCAAACTAATCCCACTGCCCTGCTATCTCCCCATAGCCCTATATCAATCCCAAACTAATCCCACTGCCCCGCTCTCTCCCCAAAGCCCTGTATCAATCCCAAACTAATCCCACTGCCCCGCTCTCTCCCCAAAGCCCTGTATCAATCCCAAACTAATCCCATTGCCCTGCTCTCTCCCCATAGCCCTATATCAATCCCAAACTAATCCCATTGCCCTGCTCTCTCCCCATAGCCCTATATCAATCCCAAACTAATCCCACTGCCCTGCTATCTCCCCATAGCCCTATATCAATCCCAAACTAATCCCACTGCCCTGCTCTCTCCCCAAAGCCCTATATCAATCCCAAACTAATTCCACTGCCCTGCTCTCTCCCCAAAGCCCTATATCAATCCCAAACTAATCCCACTGCCCTGCCCACTCCCCAAAGCCCTGTATCAATCCCAAACTAATCCCACTGCCCTGCTCTCTCCCCAAAGCCCGATATCAATCCCAAACTAATCCCACTGCCCTGCTCTCTCCCCATAGCCCTGTATCAATCCCAAACTAATCCCACTGTCCACTCTCTCCCCATAGCCCTGTATCAATCCCAAACTAATCCCACTGCCCTGCTCTCACCCCATGGCCCTGTATCAATCTCAAACTAATCCCACTGCCCTGCTCTCTCCCCAAAGCCCGATATCAATCCCAAACTAATCCCACTGCCCTGCTCTCTCCCCATAGCCTTGTATCAATCCCAAACTAATCCCACTGCCCTGCTCTCTCCCCAAAGCCCTGTATCAATCCCAAACTAATCCCACTGTCCACTCTCTCCCCATAGCCCTGTATCAATCCCAAACTAATCCCACTGCCCTGCTCTCTCCCCAAAGCCCTATATCAATCCCAAACTAATCCCACTGCCCTGCTCTCTCCCCATAACCCTGTATCAAATCCAAACTAATCCCATTGCCCTGCTCTCTCCCCATAGCCCTGTATCAAATCCAAACTAATCCCACTGCCCTGCTCTCTCCCCTTAGCCCTGTATCAAATCCAAACTAATCCCATTGCCCTGCTCTCTCCCCATAGCCCTGTATCAAATCCAAACTAATCCCACTGCCCTGCTCTCTCCCCATAGCCCTGTATCAAATCCAAACTAATCCCACTGCCCTGCTGTCTCCCATAGCCCTGTATCTATCTCAAACTAATCCCACTGCCCTGCTCTCTCCCCATAGCCCTGTATCAAATCCAAACTAATCCCACTGCCCCGCTCTCTCCCCATGGCCCTGTATCAATCTCAAACTAATCCCACTGCCCCGCTCTCTCCCCATGGCCCTGTATCAATCTCAAACTAATCCCACTGCCCTGCTCTCTCCCCATAGCCCTGTATCAAATCCAAACTAATCCCACTGCCCTGCTCTCTCCCCATAGCCCTGTATCAAATCCAAACTAATCCCACTGCCCTGCTCTCTCCCCATAGCCCTGTATCAATCCCAAACTAATCCCAATGCCCTGCTCTCTCCCCATAGCCCTATATCAATCCCAAACTAATCCCACTGCCCCGCTCTCTCCCCATAGCCCTATATCAATCCCAAACTAATCCCACTGCCCCGCTCTCTCCGCAAAGCCCTGTATCAATCCCAAACTAATCCCACTGCCCTGCTCTCTCCCCATGGCCCTATATCAATCCCAAACTAATTCCACTGCCCCGCTCTCTCCCCATAGCCCTATATCAATCCCAAACTAATCCCACTGCCCCGCTCTCTCCCCAAAGCCCTATATCAATCCCAAACTAATCCCACTGCCCCGCTCTCTCCCCAAAGCCCTAGATCAATCCCAAACTAATCCCACTGCCCTGCTCTCTCCCCAAAGCCCTATATCAATCCCAAACTAATCCCACTGCCCCGCTCTCTCCGCAAAGCCCTGTATCAATCCCAAACTAATCCCACTGCCCCGCTCTCTCCCCAAAGCCCTGTATCAATCCCAAACTAATCCCACTGCCCCGCTCTCCCCAAAGCCCTGTATCAATCCCAAACTAATCCCACTGCCCTGCTCTCTCCCCATAGCCCTATATCAATCCCAAACTAATCCCACTGCCCCGCTCTCTCCGCAAAGCCCTGTATCAATCCCAAACTAATCCCACTGCCCCGCTCTCTCCCCATAGCCCTATATCAATCCCAAACTAATCCCACTGCCCCGCTCTCTCCCCAAAGCCCTATTAGAATTAGAATTAGAATATTACAGCGCAGTACAGGCCCTTCGGCCCTCGATGTTGCGCCGATCATCTGACCTACACTATTCCATTTACATCCATATGTCTATCCAATGACCACTTAAATGCCCTTAAAGTTGGCGAGTCTACTACTGTTGCAGGCAGGGCGTTCCACGCCCCTACTACTCTCTGCGTAAAGAAACTACCTCTGACATCTGTCCTATATCTTTCACCCCTCAACTTAAAGCTATGTCCCCTCGTGTTTGCCATCCTCATCCGAGGAAAAAGACTCTCACTATCCACCCTATCTAACCCTCTGATTATCTTGTATGTCTCTATTAAGTCACCTCTCCTCCTCCTTCTCTCTAACGAAAACAACCCCAAGTCCCTCAGCCTTTCCTCGTAAGACCTTCCTTCCATACCAGGCAACATCCTAGTAAATCTCCTCTGCACCCTTTCCAAAGCTTCGACATCCTTCCTATAATGCGGTGACCAGAACTGCACGCAATACTCCAGGTGCGGCCTCACCAGAGTTTTGTACAGCTGCATCATGACCCCGTGGCTCTGAAACTCGATCCCCCTACTAATAAAGGCTAACACACCATATGCCTTCTTAACAGCCCTATTAACCTGGGTAGCAACTTTCAGGGATTTATGTACCTGGATACCAAGATCTCTCTGCTCATCTACACTACCAAGAATCTTCCCATTAGCCCAGTACTCTGCATTGCTGTTACTCCTTCCAAAGTGAATCACCTCACACTTCTCCGCATTAAACTCCATTTGCCATCTCTCAGCCCAGCTCTGCAGCCTATCTATGTCCCTCTGTACCCTACAACACCCTTCGACACTATCCACAACTCCACCGACCTTCGTGTCATCCGCAAATTTACTAACCCACCCTTCTACACCCTCATCCAGGTCGTTTATAAAAATGACAAACAGCAGTGGCCCCAAAACAGAACCTTGCGGTACACCACTAGTAACTAAACTCCAGGATGAACATTTGCCATCAACCACCACCCTCTGTCTTCTTTCAGCTAGCCAATTTCTGATCCAAAGCTCTAAATCACCTTCAACCCCATACTTGCGTATTTTCTGCAATAGCCTACCGTGGGGAACCTTATCAAACGCCTTACTGAAATCCATATACACCACATCCACGGCTTTACCCTCATCCACCTGTTTGGTCACCTTCTCGAAAAACTCAATAAGGTTTGTGAGGCACGACCTACCTTTCACAAAACCGTGCTGACTATCGCAAATGAACTTATTCTTTTCAAGATGATTATAAATCCTGTCTCTTATAACCTTTTCCAACATTTTACCCACAACCGAAGTAAGGCTCACAGGTCTATAATTACCAGGGCTGTCTCTACTCCCCTTCTTGAACAAGGGGACAACATTTGCTATCCTCCAGTCCTCCGGCACTACTCCTGTCGACAATGACGACTTGAAGATCAACAACAACGGCTCTGCAATCTCCTCCCTGGCTTCCCAGAGAATCCTAGGATAAATCCCATCTGGCCCAGGGGACTTATCTATTTTCACTCTTTCCAAAATTGCTAACACCTCCTCCTTGTGAATCTCAATCCCATCTAGCCTAGTAGGCTGTATCTCAGTAATCTCCTCGGCAACATTTTCTTTCTCTACTGTAAATACTGACGAAAAATATTCATTTAACGCTTCCCCTATCTCCTCTGATTCCGCACACAACTTCCCACTACTATCCTTGATTGGCCCTGTTCTAACTCTTATCATTCGTTTATTCCTGATATACCTATAGAAAGCCTTAGGGTTTTCTTTGATCCTATCCGCCAATGACTTCTCGTGTCCTCTCCTTGCTCTTCTTAGCCCTCCCTTTAGATCCTTCCTGGCTAGCTTGTAACTCTCAAGCGCCCTAACTGAGCCTTCACGTCTCATCCTAACATAAGCCGCCCTCTTCCTCTTGACAAGCGCTTCAACTTCTTGAGTAAACCACGGCTCCCTTGCTCGACAACTTCCTCCCTGCCTGACAGGTACATACTTATCAAGGACACGCATTAGCTGCTCCTTGAATAAGCTCCACATTTCGTTTGTGCCCATCCCCTGCAGTTTCCTTCCCCATCCTACACATCCTAAATCTTGCCTAATCGCGTCATAATTTCCTTTCCCCCAGCTATAATTCTTGCCCTGCGGTATATACCTGTCCCTGCCCATCGCTAAGGTAAACCTAACCGAATTGTGATCACTATCGCCAAAGTGCTCACCTACATCTAAATCGAACACCTGGCCGGGTTCATTACCCAGTACCAAATCCAATGTGGCATCGCCCCTGGTTGGCCTGTCCACATACTGTGTCAGAAAACCCTCCTGCACACACTGGACAAAAACAGACCCATCTAAAGTACTCGAACTATAGTATTTCCAGTCAATATTTGGAAAGTTAAAGTCCCCCATAACCACTACCCTGTTACTCTCGCTCCTGTCGAGAATCATCTTCGCTATCCTTTCCTCTACATCTCTGGAACTATTCGGAGGTCTATAGAAAACTCCCAACAGGGTGACCTCTCCTCTCCTGTTTCTAACCTCGGCCCATACTACCTCAGTAGACGAGTCCTCAAACGTCCTTTCTGCCGCTGTAATACTTTCCTTGATTAACAATGCCACACCCCCCCCTCTTTTACCCTCTTCTCTGTTCTTTCTGAAACATCTAAATCCCGGAACCTGCAACATCCATTCCTGCCCCTGCTCTACCCATGTCTCCGAAATGGCCACAACATCAGGATCCCAGGTACCAACCCATGCTGCAAGCTCACCCACCTTATTCCGGATGCTCCTGGCGTTGAAGTAGACACACTTTAAACCAAAACCCATGCTGCAAGCTCACCCACCTTATTCCGGATGCTCCTGGCGTTGAAGTAGACACACTTTAAACCAAGTTCTTGCTTGCCAGTGCCCTCTTGCGTCCCTGTAACCTTATCCCCTACCTCACTACTCTCAACAGCCTGTACACTGGCACTGCAATTTAGGTTCCCATTCCCCTGCTGATTTAGTTTAAACCCCCCCGAAGAGCACTAACAAATCTCCCCCCCAGGATATTGGTACCCCTCTGGTTCAGGTGAAGACAATCCTGTTTGTAGAGGTCCCACCTACCCCAGAAAGAGCCCCAATTATCCAGGAAACCAAAACCCTCCCTCCTACACCATCCCTGCAGCCACGTGTTCAACTCCTCTCTCTCCCTATTCCTCTCTTCGCTAGCACGTGGCACAGGCAACAACCCAGAGATAACAACTCTGGTTGTTCTCGCTCTAAGCTTCCACCCTAGCTCCCTGAATTTCTGCCTTAAATCCCCATCTCTCTTCCTACCTATGTCGTTGGTGCCTATGTGGACCACGACTTGGGGGTGCTCCCCCTCCCCCTTAAGGATCCCAAAAACACGATCGGAGACATCACGTACCCTGGCACCTGGGAGGCAACACACCAACCGTGAGTCTCTCTCGTTCCCACAATCCCAATCCCAAACTAATCCCACTGCCCCGCTCTCTCCGCAAAGCCCTATATCAATCCCAAACTAATCCCACTGCCCCGCTCTCTCCCCATAGCCCTGTATCAATCCCAAACTAATCCCACTGCCCCGCTCTCTCCGCAAAGCCCTGTATCAATCCCAAACTAATCCCACTGCCCCGCTCTCTCCGCAAAGCCCTGTATCAATCCCAAACTAATCCCACTGCCCCGCTCTCTCCCCAAAGCCCTAGATCAATCCCAAACTAATCCCACTGCCCTGCTCTCTCCCCAAAGCCCTATATCAATCCCAAACTAATCCCACTGCCCCGCTCTCTCCGCAAAGCCCTATATCAATCCCAAACTAATCCCACTGCCCCGCTCTCTCCCCATAGCCCTGTATCAATCCCAAACTAATCCCACTGCCCCGCTCTCTCCGCAAAGCCCTATATCAATCCCAAACTAATCCCACTGCCCCGCTCTCTCCCCAAAGCCCTATATCAATCCCAAACTAATCCCACTGCCCCGCTCTCTCCCCATAGCCCTATATCAATCCCAAACTAATCCCACTGCCCCGCTCTCTCCCCAAAGCCCTATATCAATCCCAAACTAATCCCACTGCCCCGCTCTCTCCCCATAGCCCTATATCAATCCCAAACTAATCCCACTGCCCCGCTCTCTCCGCAAAGCCCTATATCAATCCCAAACTAATCCCACTGCCCCGCTCTCTCCCCAAAGCCCTATATCAATCCCAAACTAATCCCACTGCCCCGCTCTCTCCCCATAGCCCTGTATCAAATCCAAACTAATCCCATTGCCCTGCTCTCTCCCCATAACCCTGTATCAAATCCAAACTAATCCCACTGCCCTGCTCTCTCCCCATAGCCCTGTATCAAATCCAAACTAATCCCATTGCCCTGCTCTCTCCCCATGGCCCTGTATCAATCTCAAACTAATCCCACTGCCCTGCTCTCTCCCCATAGCCCTGTATCAATCTCAAACTAATCCCACTGCCCCGCTCTCTCCCCATAGCCCTGTATCAAATCCAAACTAATCCCATTGCCCTGCTCTCTCCCCATGGCCCTGTATCAATCTCAAACTAATCCCACTGCCCTTCTCTCTCCCCATAGCCCTGTATCAAATCCAAACTAATCCCACTGCCCTGCTCTCTCCCCATAACCCTGTATCAAATCCAAACTAATCCCACTGCCCTGCTCTCTCCCCATAGCCCTGTATCAAATCCAAACTAATCCCACTGCCCTGCTCTCTCCCCATAGCCCTGTATCAAATCCAAACTAATCCCATTGCCCTGCTCTCTCCCCATGGCCCTGTATCAATCTCAAACGAATCCCATTGCCCTGCTCTCTCCCCATAACCCTGTATCAAATCCAAACTAATCCCACTGCCCTGCTCTCTCCCCATAGCCCTGTATCAAATCCAAACTAATCCCATTGCCCTGCTCTCTCCCCATGGCCCTGTATCAATCTCAAACGAATCCCATTGCCCTGCTCTCTCCCCATAGCCCTGTATCAAATCCAAACTAATCCCATTGCCCTGCTCTCTCCCCATGGCCCTGTATCAATCTCAAACGAATCCCATTGCCCTGCTCTCTCCCCATAACCCTGTATCAAATCCAAACTAATCCCACTGCCCTGCTCTCTCCCCATAGCCCTGTATCAAATCCAAACTAATCCCACTGCCCTGCTCTCTCCCCATAACCCTGTATCAAATCCAAACTAATCCCATTGCCCTGCTCTCTCCCCATAGCCCTGTATCAAATCCAAACTAATCCCACTGCCCTGCTCTCTCCCCATAACCCTGTATCAAATCCAAACTAATCCCATTGCCCTGCTCTCTCCCCATAACCCTGTATCAAATCCAAACTAATCCCACTGCCCTGCTCTCTCCCCATAGCCCTGTATCAAATCCAAACTAATCCCACTGCCCTGCTCTCTCCCCATAGCCCTGTATCAAATCCAAACTAATCCCACTGCCCTGCTCTCTCCCCATAGCCATATTTACCCATTATCAGAAGGTAATCTGACATTAAAGCAGAAAATGCTGAAAATACAAGGCAGGTTTATCAGTCTCTAAAAAGGGAAAAGACAGGTTCAACATAAAAACATAACACTTACCCACAGAAACATACACCCAAACGCATGTGCCTACACGCAAATACACACGTACACAGACACACCCCAACACTTCCCCAAGGAGGTACTGGAAATCCAGCTGATTTTTTCTTTGCCTGTTATGCAGTGGGGTCATGGCTGTATGACCAGGGACATCAGGAGGGGAATGAATCATGGAAAAGGGGCATTAAGTCACTGGGCTTTCCTCACCAATATACCCCTGCACCTACCCCCCAACCCTGGTCCTGTGCTGAAGATGGTGACTCTCACTGGGGTACGGGTTCCGCAGACATCATGCCCGCACTTTCCAGCAGAGACTCACTGGGCAGTGGGAATCTGGGCTGATTTGCCTAGCACCTCCAGCAGCTGAAACCCCCAGGAAGATCTTCAGGCCTCATCGGCCACAGACCTTGGTTTGTTACTAAACCGATTCAGGAAGCAACAATGCCAACAGACTGTGATTGAGAAATCTGAGAGATTTATTTACAACGCCATTCCCACCCCATCCGTCCTTTAACAAGTGTAGTGCAATACATTAATTTAATTCTTCAAAAGGAAAATATACAACCTCTGATAATGTACACAGTCTTATAGCTTAACAAATAAATATATCAATAAAAAATATTAGTACAAAATATTGTCGCTGGAAAACTCGCTGCCTGAACTTTCTGCAGGCCCTTGTTCCTGGGAGAGTTTGTTGAGTCACGCACCTGATCGCCTTCTCTCTGTATTGCGGTCTCAGTCGCTCTGACATCTGTCAGTGAAACATAACACAGCAGTCATTGCCACGGCCGGGGGCAAACATAGGAACAGGAGGCCATTCAGCCCCTCGAGCCTGCTCCACCATTCAATGGCTGATCTGCGACCAAACTCCTGCCTATTAGAGAGGATTCTTCGGGACAGGATTTACTCCCATTTGGAAACAAACAAACTTATTAGCGAGAGACAGCATGGTTTTGTGAAGGGGAGGTCGTGTCTTACTAATTTGATTGAGTTTTTTGAGGAAGTGACGAAGATATTGATGAAGGAAGGGCAGTGGATGTTGTCTATATGGACTTTAGTAAAGCCTTTGACAAGGTCCCACATGGCAGACTGGTGCAAAAGGTGAAGTCACACAGGATCAGAGGTGAGCTGCAAGATGGATACAGAACTGGCTCGGTCATAGAAGACAGAGGGTAGCAGTGGATGGGTGTTTTTCTGAATGGAGGGATGTGACTAGTGGTGTTCCGCATGGATCAGGGCTGGGACCTTTGCTGTTTGTAGTATATATAAATGATTTGGAGGAAAATGTAGTTGGTCTGATTAGTAAGTTTGCGGACGACACAAAGGTTGGTGGAGTTGCGGATAATGATGAGGATTGTCAGAGGATACAGCAGGATATAGATCGGTTGGAGACTTGGGCGGAGAAATGGCAGATGGAGTTTTATCCGGACAAATGTGAGTTATGCATTTTGGAAGGTCTAATGCAGGTGGGAGGTATACAGTAAATGGCAGAACCCTTAGGAGTATTGACAGGCAGAGAGATCTGGGCGTACAGGTCCACAGGTCACTGAAAGTGGCAACACAGGTGGATAAGGTAGTCAAGAAGGCATACGTCATGCTTGCCTTCATCGGTCGGGGCATACAGTATAAAAATTGGCAAGTCATGTTGCAGCTGTACAGAACTTTAGTTAGGCCACACTTAGAATATGCGTGCAATTCTGGTCGCCACACTACCAGAAGGACATGGAGGCTTTGGAGAGGGTACAGAGGAGGTTTACCAGGATGTTGCCTGGTCTGGAGGGCATTAGCTATGAGGAGAGGTTGGAAAAACTCGGATTGTTTTCACTGAACGACGGAGGTGGAGGGGCGACATGATAGAGGTTTACAAAGTTATAAGCGGCATGGACAGAGTGGATAGTCAGAAGCTTTTTCCCAGTGTGGAAGAGTCAGTTACTAGGAGACATAGGTTTAAGGTGTGAGGGCAAAGTTTAGAGGGGATGTGCGAGGTAAGTTTTTTACACAGAGGGTGGTGAGTGCCTGGAACTTGCTGCCAGGGGAGGTGGTGGAAGCAGATACGATAGCGACGTTTAAGAGACATCTTGACAAATATATGAATAGGAAGGGAATGGAGGGATATGGGCCCCGGAAGTGCAGAAGGCGTTAGTTTCGGCAGGCTTGGAGGGCCGAATGGCCTGTTCCTGTGCTGTACTGTTGTTTGTTCTTTGCCCCATGTCCCTTAATACCATTAGTTAACAATAATCTATCAATCTCAGTAAAAATTAACAATTAATCCTACATCAACTGCCGTTTGCAGAAGAGTGTTCCAAACTTCTACACCTTTTGTGTGCAGAAATGTTTCCTAATTTCACTGCTGATTGGCTCAGTACCACATTGGGCAAGACCAATGAGCAGGAAGGCCCAGAGTGATAACCAGAGGTGTCCTCACCTTGTGGGACCAGGCCCTTCCCCTGGTGTCCTCACGCTGCGGGACCGGGCCCTTCCCCTGGTGTCCCCGCCCTGCGGGACCGGGCCCTTCCCCTGGTGTCCCCGCCCTGCGGGACCGGGCCCTTCCCCTGGTGTCCCCGCCCTGCGGGACCGGGCCGTCCCCTGGTGTCCCCGCCCTGCGGGACCGGGCCCTTCCCCCGGTGTCCCGTCCCTGTGGGACCAGGCCCTTCCCCTGGTGTCGCCGCCCTGCGGGACCGGGCCCATCCCCTGGTGTCCCCGCCCTGCGGGACCGGGCCCGTCCCCTGGTGTCCCCGCCCTGCGGGACCGGGCCCTTCCCCTGGTGTCCCCGCCCTGCGGGACCGGGCCCTTCCCCTGGTGTCCCCGCCCTGTGGGACCAGGCCCTTCCCCTGGTGTCCCCGCCCTGCGGGACAGGGCCCTTCCCCTGGTGTCGCCGCCCTGTGGGACCAGGCCCTTTCCCTGATGTCCCTGCCCTGTGGGACTGGGCCCTTCCCCTGGTGTGCCCGCCCTGTCTGACCGGGCAGTTCCCCCGGTGTCCCCGCCTGTGTGACCGGGCCCTTACCCTGGTGTCCCCGCCCTGTGGGACCGGGCCCTTACCCTAATGTCCCCGCCCTGTAGGATCGGGCCCTTCCCCTAATGTCCCCGCCCTGTAGGACCGGGCCCTTCCCCTAATGTCCCCGCCCTGTAGGACTGGGCCCTTCCCCTGGTGTCCCCGCCCTGCGGGACCGGGCCCTTCCCTGGTGTCCCCGCCCTGCGGGACCGGGCCCGTCCCCTGGTGTCCCCGCCCTGCGGGACCGGGCCCTTCCCCTGGTGTCCCGTCCCTGTGGGACCAGGCCCTTCCCCTGGTGTCCCCGCCCTGCGGGACAGGGCCCTTCCCCTGGTGTCGCCGCCCTGCGGGACCGGGCCCGTCCCCTGGTGTCGCCGCCCTGTGGGACTGGGCCCTTCCTCTGGTGTCCCCTCCCTGTGGGACCAGGCCCTTCCCCCTGGTGTCGCTGCCATGTGGGACCGGGCCCTTCCCCTGGTGTCGCTGCCATGTAGGACCGGGCCCTTCCCCTGGTGTCACTGCCATGTGGGACCAGGCCCTTCCCCTGTGCCCGGCACTCAGCCATTTAACTTGGGTTTCGAATTAATCTAAAAGTAAGGTGATTATGCCAAGGCCAGTGACAGCTGGGCCTGGTACTCACTGGAGCAGGCTGTCCTTGTTCGAGGCTTGTCGCGGCTAATTCTGAGATAATCTTAGAAGTAAGCCAGCTTTGGCACTTTCATTTCTTCATCCTGTGTTTGTAGCAGAGGGAGGGTCATAAACACAGAAAAAATGGCATCAATTACACTTCCCCAGTGAGAGTCAGTGCGTGTGGAACTGTACCCCAGTGAGAGTCAGTGTGTGTGGAACTGTACCCCAGTGAGAGTCAGTGTGTGTGGAGCTGTACCCCAGTGAGAGTCAGTGTGTGTGGAACCGTACCCCAGTGAGAGTCAGTTTGTGTGGAACTGTACCCCAGTGAGAGTCAGTTTGTGTGGAACTGTACCCCAGTGAGAGTCAGTTTGTGTGGAACTGTACCCCAGTGAGAGTCAGTGTGTGTGGAACTGTACCCCAGTGAGAGTCAGTGTGTGTGGAACTGTACCCCAGTGAGAGTCAGTGTGTGTGGAACTGCACCCCAGTGAGAGTCAGTGTGTGTGGAACTGCACCCCAGTGAGAGTCAGTGTGTGTGGAACCATACCCCAGTGAGAGTCAGTTTGTGTGGAACTGTACCCCAGTGAGAGTCAGTGTGTGTGGAGCTGTACCCCA
The DNA here is from genome assembly GCF_036365525.1 of Heterodontus francisci. NCBI lineage: Eukaryota > Metazoa > Chordata > Chondrichthyes > Heterodontiformes > Heterodontidae > Heterodontus > Heterodontus francisci. The sequence continues at coordinate 3,827,684 of NC_090418.1, forward strand.
GTGAGAGTCAGTGTCTTCAGGGGAGATGATTCATTTGGTTTGAAGAATGTGTGGAGACAATGTCAACTAATGGGTACAATTCTAAAGCGGGTGCAGGAGCAGAGAGACCTGGCTGAAAATGTGCATAAGTCATTGAAGATGGCAGGGCAGGGTGAGAGAACAGTTAATAAAGCATACAGTATTAATGCTTTATTAATAGGGGCGTAGAGTACAAGAGCAAGGAAGATATGTTGAACTTGTATAAGACACGAGTTCATCCTCAGCTGGAGTACTGCGTCCAGTTCTGGGCACCGCACTTTCGGAAAGATGCGAAGGCAGTGGAGAGAGTACAGAAAAGATTCATGAGAATGGTTCCAGGGACGAGGAATTTCAGTTCTGAAGATAGATTGGAGAAGTTGGGACTGTTTTCTTTGGAGAAGAGAAGGCTGAGAGGTGATTTGATAGAGGTATTCAAAATTATGAGGGGTCTGGACAGAGTGGATCGAGAGAAACTGTCCCCCGTCGTGAAAGGATCGAGAATGAGAGAGCACAGATTTAAAATAATTGGTAAGAGAAGCAAAAGTGACACGAGGAAAAACATTTTCACGCAGTGAGTGGTTAAGGTCTGGATTGCGCTGCCTGAGAATGTGGTGGAAGCAGGGTCAATCGAGACTTTCAAAAGGAATTAGACTGTTGTGTGAAAAGGAAGAATGTGCAGGGTTACAGGGTGAAGGCAGGGGAATGGAACTGAGTGAATTGCTCATTCGAAGAGCCAGTGCGGACACGATCGGCCAAATGGCCTCCTTCTGTGCAGTAACAATTCTGTGATTCCAAGTTTAAAGAACAGATCACTGAACTAATGAAATTGGTTGAAAAATAGAAGAGAATTAAAGGTCACTCACCCAGTCCACATTCACCGAGGAGGGACTGCATCCCCTGGGAGACTCCTTGTTCTGACTGCCCGGGGAATCCTCTCCTGTCTGAGATTGACAGGGCTGCGTTCGTCCTTCACTCATTCTCAGTGCCATCATCTCCTTCCTCAACAGGTTCAGGGCGAATTCCTGGATTTGCAGACAGAGAAGATTCGCAGCTTTCAGTCAGTGCTCACTCAGCCTGACCCCACCTCATTAAAATTACCCTGTGACAGAGATTCCTTCCTGTTCCGAACTCTCAAGCAACACAGCGGAGCCAACTTATTTTATATTTCTGGGAGCTTCCTTTGTGCAAATTGGCTGCTGCATTTACTGCCATGGCAGCATTTCAGAAATAATTTCTTGGGTGTCAAGCATTTATGCAACGGCTGAGGATATCCAATGATAAAAGCAATCGCTCTAATTTAATTTAAAACGTTCCCTCTCTCCTCCAACATTTCTTCGCTCGTCATATTTTTCTTCAAAGCAGTACAGTTCCACACACTCACTGGGGTACAGTTCCACACGCAGTGACTCTCACTGGGGTACAGTTCCACATGCACTGACTCTCACTGGGGTACAGTTCCACACGCAGTGACTCTCACTGGGGTACATTTCCCCACACACTGACTCTCACTGGGGTACAGTTCCACACACACTGACTCTCACTGGGATACAGTTCCACACACACTGACTCTCACTGGGGTACAGTTCCACACACACTGACTCTCACTGGGGTACAGTTCCACACACACTGACTCTCACTGGGGTACAGTTCCACACACACACTGACTCTCACTGGGGTACAGTTCCACACACACACTGACTCTCACTGGGGTACAGTTCCACACACACACTGACTCTCACTGGGGTACAGTTCCACACACACTGACTCTCACTGGGGTACAGTTTACAATGGGTCCAAGAGTCCGAGTGGCCAGTTCAGATACATCCACCAGGACAGACAAAATCTGCAGCTGTCCTGCTATGGAGGACATCACATTTAAGCCCACTCGGGTTCTGGGCCTTTTCCTGCAGTAATTGGTCAGTGATCAGGAGGTGACCGTTATCAATCGTAGAAACTGATTGTAGCCCCACTTCCAACTGCTACAAGGAAAAACTGCCTCAGTAAATGGATGAGAAGAATCATGGGGGCTCTTTGCACTCTGTTGTGCAGTGAGGTATCAGGGGAGTGTTTATCCCGCGTTGCCTATTTGAAGCATCCCGGACTCGAACTGAAATTCCAGCTCCCATCGGGCACAGATATTGGTCCAGCAAACACCCCTCGAAAACATTCACCCGAATAGTGCACGTGAGCCCTCACCTCATCCCGCACTACCTGGGTCACCTTTTCTTCTGCCACTGCCTTTCGGAGCCGAGCTTTCTGCAAAGAAGAGGAATGAGAAAGAGGTAAATCCAGAAAAATCTTTCATTTTTCAAGGCCCTCCAGTACAGGCCCCATGTTGCTTGATATCCAGTTTTTCAGCCCAGGGAGTGGGTAGTTGATGACTATTCGACCATGAAGGGCATCACAGCCAAGCCCAATCCCGTCCTCAGCAGATTCTGACACGAGCAGCAGTCAATGGATCAGGGACGGAGCAAGGGCCTTGGCTCAATTTACTTCTTGTAAATTCAGCAGCACTGAGGCCAACTGTTAGACTCCTACCACTGCCCAATGGGGGCTCATTTACATTCATGTACACTGCAGCAAGAGGTATCAGGTACAGCCTATACGGTGAGAGGGAGAGGCAGCTCCACATGGGTCAATGAATGAGAGCTAGACAGGCATAGACAGCAAGACAGATTGGTGGGCAACAGAGTGGAGAGAGAAATGAAGACAGGTAGGGGACGGGGGAGTGAGAGAGAGAGGGTGGGAGAGACAAATAGAGAGACTGAGAAAGAGAGACAGAGACAGAGAGACAGAGCAAGAGTGTGATGGGGAGAGAAATGACAAGAGAGACAGAGACATAGAAACAGATGAGGACAGCAGGGGACGGGGGGGGGGGGAACAGCAAGAGAGGGGGAGACAGAGAGACAGAGAGAGAAAGGAAGGGGAGGGGACACAGAGAGAGAGGGTGGGGAGAGAGAGAGAGAGAGGGTGGGGAGAGAGAGAGAGAGAGGGTGGGGAGAGAGAGAGAGGGAAACGGAGGGGGTGGGGGACAGAGAGAGAGAGACAGAGGGAGGGAGGGAGCGCCCACCGGAGGGAGGGAGGGAGAGCGCGCCAGAGGGAGGGAGGGAGAGCGCGCCAGAGGGAGGGAGGGAGAGAGAGCGCGCCAGAGGGAGGGAGGGAGAGAGAGCGCGCCAGAGAGAGGGAGGGAGAGAGAGCACGCCAGAGGGAGGGAGGGAGAGAGAGCACGCCAGAGGGAGGGAGGGAGAGCACGCCAGAGGGAGGGAGGGAGGGAGAGTGCGCCAGAGGGAGGGAGGGAGAGCGCGCCAGAGGGAGGGAGGGAGAGCGCGCCAGAGGGAGGGAGAGCGCGCCAAAGGGAGGGAGAGCGCGCCAGAGGGAGGGAGAGCGCGCCAGAGGGAGGGAGAGCGCGCCAGAGGGAGGGAGAGCGCGCCAGAGGGAGGGAGAGCGCGCCAGAGGGAGGGAGGGAGAGCGCGCCAGAGGGAGGGAGGGAGAGAGACGGAGGGACGGAGAGAGAGAGAGACGGAGGGACGGAGAGAGAGAGAGAGACGGAGGGACGGAGAGAGAGAGACGGTGTTGTGGACAGGGAGTGGAGAATAATGAAGAATGGCGATTCGAGGATATGTGGTGCACTGCCTCGGGTTTGACCCTCCCTCCAGTTTGGGCCTTACTCACTCTCAGTTCCATCGCTTGGAGGCCTTTCAGTGTCTCATCGCTGCACCATGAGGGTACAGTGACTCCATTCCTTGGGGTCATTGACCCGCCATTGGGAGAATTTCTTCTGGTTTCTGAAGCTCTCTGTTTCCCTGTTAAATACAAAGACACAAGAACAAAGGAACAGACTGAGGAGCTGAAACTGGACCCATGTCCATTCCTTGCGCAGTCTTGTACCCGCGCCCAGTCCCGCACCCAGTCCTGTACCCGCTTCCAGTCCCATAGCCGCGCCCAGTCCCACACCCCATCCCGCACCCAGTCCCATATCTGCCTCCAAGTCCCGAACCTGCACCCAGTCCCGCACTCGTGCCCAGTCCCGTAACTGTGTTCCGTACCCAGTCCCATATCTGTGTCCAGTCCCGTGCCCGGTCTCATACCTGCACGGGGCTTGTTCTCCTGTTCCTTTGATGGGGAGCGTGTTTGACTGTGGTCAGCTTTGCTTCTTCCTGATCTGTCCCCGATACTGTCCACGTGGGCTCTGACCCAGTGAGGTTCCCTCTGCTGGCTGCTCAGCCCCTTCCTGCGGCCAACTTCCTTTACAAAACAAAACAAAACATTCTGTGACCGGTAAAATCCTTTCACTTTCCACCAACCGTCCCAAATGCAGCAGCCTCTCTAACCAGGGATCATCAGAGATCCCTGCTGCCAGATCACCATGGAGTGATCCCCACTGCCAGATCACCGTGGGTAGATCACCATTACCAGATCACCATGGAGTGATCCCACCACCAGATCACCATGGAGGTAAATCCCCAACACCCGATCACCAAGGAGACATCCCACTGCTAGATCGCCAGATCACCATGGCAAGAACCCCACAACCAGATCCCCACTGCCAGAACACCATGGAGATAGATCCCATCAGTTCACCATGGAGAGCGATCCCCACCGCCAGATCACCATGGAGAATGATCCCACCACCAGATCACCATGGACAACGATCCCCACCGCCAGATCACCATGGAGAGTGATCCCCACCGCTAGATCACCATGGAGAGTGATCCCCACCGCTAGATCACCATGGAGAGTGATCCCACCACCAGATCACCATGGACAACGAACCCCACCGCCAGATCACCATGGAGAGCGATCCCCACCGCCAGATCACCATGGAGAGCTATCCCTACTGCCAGATCACCATGGAGAGCGATCCCCACCGCCAGATCACCACGGAGAGCGATCCCCACCGCTAGATCACCACGGAGAGCGATCCCCACTGGTAGATCACCATGGAGAGCGATCCCCAACGCTAGATCACCATGGAGAGCGATCACCACCGGTAGATCACCATGGAGAGCGATCCCCACCGGTAGATCACCATGGAGAGCGATCCCCACCGGTAGATCACCATGGAGAGCGATCCCCACCGGTAGATCACCATGGAGAGCGATCCCCACCGGTAGATCACCATGGAGAGCGATCCCCACCACCAGATCACCATGGACAACGATCCCCACCGCTAGATCACCACGGAGAGCGATCCCCACCGCTAGATCACCACGGAGAGCGATCCCCACCGCTAGATCACCATGGAGAGCGATCCCCACCGCTAGATCACCATGGAGAGCGATCCCCACCGGTAGATCACCATGGAGAGCGATCCCCACCACCAGATCACCATGGAGAGCGATCCCCACCGCCAGATCACCATGGAGAGCTATCCCCACTGCCAGATCACCATGGAGAGTCATCCCCACCGCCAGATCACCATGGAGAGCGATCCCCACCGGTAGATCACCTAGTGAGAGCGATCCCCACCGGTAGATCACCATGGAGAGCGATCCCCACCACCAGATCACCATGGAGAGCGATCCCCACCGCCAGATCACCATGGAGAGCTATCCCCACTGCCAGATCACCATGGAGAGTCATCCCCACCGCTAGGTCACCATGGAGAGAGATCCCCACCGCCAGATTAAACCAGTGGCATTTCCACACCACTAAGGCAGTTCTGCCCTTTGTCTGACCCATATTGCAGCTGATCAGGAGGGGCTCGATGCTGTCCTTCCATTGCACACACTGTAAGCTTAGATCTCTAAACTGTAAAAATGGCATATCTCTTCACCTTTGGTCCATTCGTAGCCCCCTGTGACAGCTCATCTCTCCAGTGCAAGCCGCCCCTGTGACCAGGGGATGCATTGGGCCAATTGCTGCTTGGATTCCTGACGGAATCTTTCTCTGCGTGCAGTCGCCATGGCGATGTGTGGTTCTCTTGAGTGTCACCAGCTGCTGGGGATGATGACAACCTTGTTTTCTCAGACCTGGCTTCCACAGGTTTGCCTCTGCCCTGCTCTGAAGAGCAGTTCCCTCTGAAAGCAGGTGGCAATTTGTTGAGGTATTTTTGAGATGGCAAATCATTTTCTTTCCGTTTATCCAATAGGTAATCAATAATCGCTTCCGTGTCTTTGTTGCCCATTCGGTACTGGATGGGATTTCCTTTGACAGCCAATGGGGAATGAGCTAGCTTTTTCCTCTCTTTGCTAGCCAATGGGGTTTGAACATCCTTTTCCTTGACAACCAATGGGATTTGGACATGCTTTTCCTTCTCTTCAACAGTCAATGGGAAATGGACGCGCTTCTGCTTGGCGGCCGTTGGGGAATGAACTTCCTTTCCCTTCAGGTCCAATGGATGTTGGACTTGCTTTCCCTTGCTCGTCCCTGGCCAATGGGTAGGCTTTATCCTCTTTTCAGGATCCAATAAAAAATGGACTTGTTTTTCTTTCACCTTGGTGCGCGGAGGGTAATGAGTGGGCTTATCACCAACAACCAATGGGCGATGGGCATGCTTCTGATTGACAGCCAATGATTGACGAGCTTGCTTTTTACCAACAGCCAATGGGTGATGGGCTTGTTTCTCCCTCTCTTTAACAGCCAATGGATAATGCCCATTCTCTTCCTTTTGTCTATCCTCCTGTTTCAGCCTCTCTGTAGGATCCAGTGGATAGTGGAGATGATTGGCTCTTTGCTTAATATCCAATTGGCTGCGATGATCTATTTGGGGCTCTCCCATTGACCTGGGATCCCCTTGCCCTCTGTGTTTGTGTCTGGTCTCCTGGTGATTTTTACACTGCAGGTACAGCTGAGACACTCCTTTGCTGTTCTGTCTGATTCGGACTGGCCGGTAACTGCCCTCCGATCTGGCCCTGGACCGGAATCCCTGAGCGTCCCGTTTGCGTTTATTACGCTTCGAGTGCGACTCCGAATCAGACGCGATCTGCCGGGAGCGATGGAGACCCTCTCCGTTGGTAAATACTGGATGGTTACTGGGGACAGCTCTGGAGGAATCAAATCCGTCCTCAATGTGAAGGTGCGGACTGCCGCCAGCGATCACTGGCTTTGACACTGGGTACTCACTGCCCTCAGTATAACTCCAATCCGATCGACATTCCTGCTTCCAACCATCTCTTCCTTTGCCAATTACTGCTTCCTGGGTCCCTTCAGGCCGAGTTCTGTGCCTCTCGAGTTGGGGTTTTGACCTTGTACGTAAAGTGTGAGGAATACCTTCCATGCAGGTCTGCTTCGTCCCTTGTGTCTGTTTAACATGATAGAAGCCGGGAGCTGGAGACTGGGGCCTGCCTAGTTGCTCTGTGGGCAGCTGTTTGACGTGACCAGACCCATTGCTGATGGCCTCTCCAGCTCCAAGTTCCGATCCACTGCTGTCACAGCGATGGCCTCCCTCTCTCCTGCTCTCGCCCCATCCAGCACCCTCCTCCATCTCTCTCCCGACATAGGGCTTGCGGGACCGGGGTTGACCGTAGCAAATTTCTTGCTGTGCTGGAAAAATCCAAGGATCCAGTGAAACTGAAGGCAGGAAGAAAAGAGTGAACATCAACCAAAGCGAAAGCAGAAATGAGTTTGCAAAAACATTAAACGAACAGAATGTGCACAGTTTTGGTCTCCTTACTTAAGAAACGATATCACTGCATTGGAAGCAGTTCAGAGAAGGTTCACTCGACTGATTACTTGGATGAGAGGGTTATCTTATGAGGAAAGGTTGGACAGATTAGGTCTGTATTCATTGGAGTTTAGAAGGATGAGAGGTGATCTTTTTGAAACACTTGACAGGGTACTTGTTGAAAGGAAGTTTTCCCATATGGGAGAGACTAAAACTAAGGGGCACAGTTTAAAAATAAGGGGTCTCCCATTTAAGACAGAGATGAGGAGAATTTTTTTTCTCAGAGGGTCGTGAGTCTGTGGAACTCTCTTCCCTGGAGTGCGGTGGAGACAGGGTCAATGAATGTTTTTAAGGCAGAGGGAGACAGATTCTTGACAAACAAGGGAGTCAAAGAGTATCGGGAGTGGGCAGGAAAGTGGAGTTCAGTCCACAAACAGATCAGTCATGATCTTACAGAATGGCGGAGTAGGCCCGGGGGGCCGAATGGCCTACTCCTGCTCCTAATTCGTATGCAAATCATCAAAAGTAACGACACAGGTCAACAAGGCCATGAGAAATAGGCAGACCGAGCACTGGGGTTCATTTCTAGAGGGGCAGAATTTAGGGCCTCTCTTGTGACTGACCCAAGGAGCACCGGCAGGAGGAGACCCGAAAATGGATTAAAATAGCCGAGCAGCAGGCGGGTGGGTAACGGGACAGGAAGAGTCAGAGAAACAGAAGCCCCCAGGGTCACCCTGACAGGTTAGCTACCTTCATCATTCTGCCCCATTGCACGCTCCTTCCTCTCCTCGTGCTCCTTGTGACGTTGTCTCCTCTCCCTCACAAACCGTCCTGACCTGCTACTCGCCTGCAAATAAAACAAGAACAGACAGAGGGGATTCAAATACTCTTATAGACTGAAACCCCTTACATCCCACCCAGGACTGAAACCCTCAGGGTGAGCAGGAACACTCTCTAACCCAGGGTTCACTGGACAGTGATCAGGAGCAGGAACCCTCTCTAACCCAGGGCTCACTGGACAGTGATCAGGAGCAGGAACCCTCTCTAACCCAGGGCTCACTGGACAGTGATCAGGAACCCTCTCTAACCCAGGGTTCACTGGACAGTGATCAGGAGCAGGAACCCTCTCTAACCCAGGGTTCACTGGACAGTGATCAGGAGCAGGAACCCTCTCTAACCCAGGGCTCACTGGACAGTGATCAGGAGCAGGAACCCTCTCTAACCCAGGGTTCACTGGACAGTGATCAGCAGCAGGAACCCTCTCTAACCCAGGGTTCACTGGACAGTGATCAGGAGCAGGAACCCTGGCTGATCCTCATTCCCCAGGGTTGAGGCTGGTTGTTGCACAGACTGCCACAGAGGTAGATTGCCAAACACAGCATTGGCCAGGGTGAACCCTGGGGACCTTCCTGATGCTGCAGTTACCCACTGAGCTACCCCATTGTTACCCTCATTGTCAGCCATGGTGCAGTGGGTACCACTGTCTTGCCTCTGCGTCTGAAGGTTTAATTCCCACTCCAGAGAACTGAGCACAAAATCCAGACTCGCACTGCCAGTATCAGCACTAAGGGAGCGCCACACCATTAGAGGGTCAGTATTGAGGGAGCGCCACACTGTCCCAGGATCAGTACTGAGGGAGTACTGTACTGTTGGAGGTGCTGTCTTTCAGATGAGACATCAAAGCGAGGCCCCATCTGCTCTCAGGGAAATGCGAAAGATCCCATGGCCATTATGGCCAGAAGAGCAGGGGGGAGTTCTCCCCAGTGTCCTGGGGCCAATATTTATCCCTCAGCCAACATCACTAAAACAAATTATCAGGCCTTTATCACATTGCTGTTTGTGGGATCTTGCTGTGCACAAATTGGCTGCTGCGTTTTCTACATTACAGCAGTGACTACACTTCAAATAAGTATTTCACTGGCTGTTAAGCACTTTGGGATTTCCTGAAGTTGTGATGGGCGCTATAGAAATGCAAGTCTTTCCACACTATGACCTCCAGCTACCGATGTTAAATGCTCAGTAACAATCTTACCTCTCTGTACTTGGGCTGCCGATGTCTTTTGTCCTCTTCCTGGTCAAGCTCCTCTTGGATCTTCCAAGCATAATCCCGCTCCATGCCCTCACTGCCAGAGAAGCAGAAACAGGTTAAAACCGAGGCCGAGAAGACACTGCACCAAACTCCGATAGGGAACATCAGTGTGGGTGCCCCTCTCCGAAGGGCAGTGTTGCTTTTCCGATGACTGAGCTCACCACCTCTCTCACTGACACTCGGAATTAGGGCTGGGGAGAGGTCATCTCCAGATTCCATTTAATGGATGCCCGCTGTGATTCCCTACGTGGTCGAATACCCTGCTGTGCCTCACTGTCAAAGCTCATACAGGAAGATTCAGCCACTTGGTCCAGAGGCATTTGATGCTGTTTGTGGCTCTCCCCTCCAATCAATACCCAGACTGTGAATTATGACAACACCACCTTGCATTTACATAGCATCTTTAAATCTAGTAAAATGTCCCAAGGAGCGTAATCAAACAAAATTGACCCCAAGCCACATAAGGAGATATTCAGGACAGGTGACCAATAGCTTGGTCAAAATGGTCAGCTTTAAAGAGCATCTTAAAGGAGGGGAGAGAGAGAGAGGCGGAGAGGTTTAGGGAGGGAATTCCAGAGCTAAGGGCCCAGGCAGCTGAAGGCACGGTCACCAATGATGCAGTGATTAAAACTGGGGATACTCAAGAGGCCAGAATTAGAGGAGCGCAGAGATCTTGGAGGGTCGTAGGGCTGGAGGAGGTTACAGAGATAGGGAGGGGCGAGGGAACGGGGGAGGGATTGGAAAACAAGGTTCAGAATTTTAAAATTGAGATGTTGCTGGACTGGGAGCCACAGTAGGACAGCAAGCACAGGGGATAATGGGTGAACGGGACTCGGTGTGAGTTAGGACACGGGGCAGCAGAGTTTTGGACGAGCTGAAGTTTATGGAGGATGAAAGTTGGGAGACTGGCCTGGAGTGCGTTGGAGTAGCCAATCGATAACAATATCAAAAACATGGAACGAAAATGAGTAAACAAGGTTGAGGCTGAAGAGGGCAGAAAACCAATGCAGGGGGAAACACCGATTTCTGAAGAAAAAAATCCGGTGTGAACTCAAGATCTGGAATGTGCAGCCTCCGCTCCTCCGGATTAGTGCTGTGTGCAGTTTGAGCCCCTTCCCACCCTAGCCAGAAACAGCAGTGAGCAGTAGTCTGTCCCACCCACCACTACCCCAAGCCTCACATTTGTTTGCGCAGCCTCTGGGTGAACTGCCTGTTCCTCTCATCCTCCTCTTCCTGCAGTTTCCTCGCCACTTGCAGGTTCTGGCGAACTCGCTGGGTCTTCAGCTTGTTAGCAGCAAGGTGCTGCTGAACTGCAACAGGAAGTGAGATGGGTAATGAAATCACCGAGCACACGCATATACAGACACCGGCACGGACACGGGCGGACACACACACGCATGAACAAACACACAAACACTCGCACAAAGATACAGACATAAACACAGAGACATGTACATATACAGACTCATAAACATGCATATACACACAGAAACTCACTCTCATGTTCCTGTAGCCCATGAGCGACTGTCTGATCTTCGAGGATTCGGAATTTCTGGCACACTACAAGAGAGAGCATAGGAATGGAATTAGGAACAAACTCAGACTCGGGCTTCTCCAATGACAGTAAAAGGTGTTTCCAGGTGCAGGACTGAGCTATATCTGTGTGCATGTGTACAAGACTGGCTTCACTTCTGATCAACCCATGTGGGAATATCCTGCTGCCACTGATGATCCAAGATCACATAGGAAGAGGCTGACAGTGCGAGCAGTGCTGGAGAACAGCTGCCCAAGAGTCAGGGGAGATTTGAAAATTGTCATCCTCATTTTCAAATCCTTTCATGGCCTTCGCCCTCTCCCTATCTCTGTAATCTCTTCCAGCCTCCACAACCTCTTTTGTCAGTCATACAGCACAGAAACAGGCCCTTCGGCCCATCATGTCTGTACCGGCCATCAAGCACCTATCTATTCTAATCCCATTTTCCAGCATTTGGCCCGTAGCCCTTGTATGCTATGGCATTTCCAAGATCTCTGCGCTCCTCCAATTCTGGCCTCTTGACCATCCCCCGATTTTAATCGCTCCACCATTGGCGGCCGTGCCTTCAGCTGCCTGGGGCCCTAAGCTCTGGAATTCCCTCCCTAAACCTCTCCCTCCTCCTTTAAGACGCGTCTTAAAACCTCCCTCTTTGAACAAGCTTTTGGTCGCCTGTCCCTAACATCTTATGTGGCTCGGTATCAAATTTTGTTTGATAACACTCCTGTGAAGCACCTTGGGATATTTTACTATGTCAAAAGAGCGACATAAATACATGTTATTGTTGACAAAGGGCGAATACTGCGTTAACAAAAACTGCAATAAATCTGAGGAGTGCGAAGTTTATCCACCGATAATTCTCCGCAAACATTGTTACAAATTTACATTCTAATTCTTACCATCTTGGACTCGATTCAGTCCCGTCTCCTCATCTTCCATCTTCTTCCCGGTCACCCGTTCTCCATCAAGTCCCGGTGACTGTCACCAAATCGGCAGGACCTTCAGTGCTCACTGCACACTGTAGTTTCACAGCGTGTCAGATTGGACTCTTGGCTCCAGGTTGCTCAGTTACCTCATCCCAGTTTCACAGGAACTCGCTTCTCCCCTGGATCTCGCAGTTAGGTCACTCTGTCCAGGGCACTCGGCTGCCCAACAGATGAATACTGAAACCCTGGTCCAATTTGTGACTCAGTCAATCGTTTTGTTTACCGTATTTCACAGTATGGCTTTACCAGGTAAGTTAGTGTGTAGTTAAATTATCACTGTTCAGTCTGAGTTAGAGGTTAGTATGTAATTTCTTCATTTATTACTACATTTCAATTAGATACTGCAGCTCGATTATTTACTACAATGTATTAGTTAGCTTCACTACTTATGCTGGTTCCTGTGTTTCAATAAACTGTAGATTATTGATTACTTGCTCAACAGTTACTGTCATTTAATGATCAGCTACTGCAGTTTACAGATTAGTTACTGCAGTTTGATCAATTCTAGTAGTTTAATGATCAGTTATCCTTGTTCAATTACTCAGGATTACAGATTAGTTGCTGTCATTCAATCAGTTCAACTAGTTTAATGATCTGTTCCAGCAGTTTATTGATTAGTTACTGTAGTTTAAGTAATTCCAGTAGTTTAATGATTAATTCCTATAGTTTAAATGATCAGTTCCAGTAGTTTGACAAGTTCCAGTAGTTTAGTGATTAGTTACTGAAGTTTAACGATCAGTTCCAGTAGTTTAATGATCAGTTCCAGTAGTTTGATCAGTTCCGGTAGTTTAATGATCAGTTCCAGTAGTTTGATCAGTTCCGGTAGTTTAATGATCAGTTCCAGTGGTTTAGTGATTAGTTACTGAAGTTTAACGATCAGTTCCAGTAGTTTAATGATCAGTTCCAGTAGTTTGATCAGTTCCGGTAGTTTAATGATCAGTTCCAGTAGTTTGATCAGTTCCGGTAGTTTAATGATCAGTTCCAGTAGTTTAGTGATTAGTTACTGAAGTTTAATGATCAGTTCCGGTAGTTTAATGATCAGTTCCAGTAGTTTAATGATCAGTTCCAGTAGTTTGATCAGTTCCGGTAGTTTAATGATCAGTTCCAGTGGTTTAGTGATTAGTTACTGAAGTTTAACAATCAGTTCCAGTAGTTTAATGATCAGTTCCAGTAGTTTGATCAGTTCCAGTAGTTTAATGATCAGTTCCAGTAGTTTGATCAGTTCCAGTGGTTTAGTGATTAGTTACTGAAGTTTAACGATCAGTTCCAGTAGTTTAATGATCAGTTCCAGTAGTTTGATCAGTTCCAGTAGTTTGATCAGTTCCAGTGGTTCAGTGATTAGTTACTGAAGTATAAGGATTTATCCGGCTCCCAGGCTGTGGCCTTGATCCTCTCCCTGGGCCGGGTTTTATCTCTATGTCCGCTCCCCGGGCTCTCGCTGTTTCCGCTCCCCGGGTCCTCTCTCTCGCCGCTCCCCGGCCTCCAGACTCTCTCCCGATGCCTGTGTCTCTAGGCTTCACCCTGTGGGCGGGGCCTATGGGCCTGACGGATCCTCTCGCAGCCCAAACCGCACCGACTTCAAAACAGCGAGTGCAGCCGCTGCAAGCAAAGAGATAATCACTCACTCATTGCAGGCAGAGAGATGCTCACTCACTCACTCACTCATTGCAGGCAGAGAGATGCTCACTCACTCACTCATTGCAGGCAGGGAGATGCTCACTCACTCACTCACTGCAGGCAGGGAGATGCTCACTCACTCACTCACTCATTGCAGGCAGGGAGATGCTCACTCACTCACTCACTCATTGCAGGCAGGGAGATGCTCACTCACTAACTCATTGCAGGCAGGGAGATGCTCACTCACTCACTCACTCAATGCAGGCAGGGAGATGCTCACTCACTCACTCATTGCAGGCAGGGAGATGCTCACTCACTCACTCACTCATTGCAGGCAGGGAGATGCTCACTCACTAACTCATTGCAGGCAGGGAGATGCTCACTCACTCACTCACTCAATGCAGGCAGGGAGATGCTCACTCACTCACTCATTGCAGGCAGGGAGATGCTCACTCACTCACTCACTGCAGGCAGGGAGATGCTCACTCACTCACTCACTCACTGCAGGCAGGGAGATGCTCACTCACTCACTCATTGCAGGCAGGGAGATGCTCATTCACTCACTCATTGCAGGCAGGGAGATGCTCACTCACTCACTCACTCATTGCAGGCAGGGAGATGTTCACTCACTCACTCACTCACTGCAGGCAGGGAGATGCTCACTCACTCACTCACTCACTGCAGGCAGGGAGATGCTCACTCACTCACTCATTGCAGGCAGGGAGACGCTCACTCACTCACTCACTCACTCATTGCAGGCAGGGAGATGCTCACTCACTCACTCACTCATTGCAGGCAGGGAGATGCTCACTCACTCACTCATTGCAGGCAGGGAGATGCTCACTCACTCACTCACTCATTGCAGGCAGGGAGATGCTCACTCACTCACTCACTCACTGCAGGCAGGGAGATACTCACTCACTCACTCATTGCAGGCAGGGAGATGCTCACTCACTCACTCATTGCAGGCAGGGAGATACTCACTCACTCACTCATTGCAGGCAGGGAGATGCTCACTCACTCACTCAGTCATTGCAGGCAGGGAGATGCTCACTCACTCACTCACTGCAGGCAGGGAGATGCTCACTCACTCAATGCAGGCAGGGAGATGCTCACTCACTCACTCACTCACTGCAGGCAGGGAGATGCTCACTCACTCACTCATTGCAGGCAGGGAGATGCTCATTCACTCACTCATTGCAGGCAGGGAGATGCTCACTCACTCACTCACTCATTGCAGGCAGGGAGATGTTCACTCACTCACTCACTCACTGCAGGCAGGGAGATGCTCACTCACTCACTCACTCACTGCAGGCAGGGAGATGCTCACTCACTCACTCATTGCAGGCAGGGAGACGCTCACTCACTCACTCACTCACTCATTGCAGGCAGGGAGATGCTCACTCACTCACTCACTCATTGCAGGCAGGGAGATGCTCACTCACTCACTCATTGCAGGCAGGGAGATGCTCACTCACTCACTCACTCATTGCAGGCAGGGAGATGCTCACTCACTCACTCACTCACTGCAGGCAGGGAGATACTCACTCACTCACTCATTGCAGGCAGGGAGATGCTCACTCACTCACTCATTGCAGGCAGGGAGATACTCACTCACTCACTCATTGCAGGCAGGGAGATGCTCACTCACTCACTCAGTCATTGCAGGCAGGGAGATGCTCACTCACTCACTCACTGCAGGCAGGGAGATGCTCACTCACTCAATGCAGGCAGGGAGATGCTCACTCACTCACTCATTGCAGGCAGGGAGATGCTCACTCACTCACTCACTCATTGCAGGCAGGGAGATGCTCACTCACTCACTCACTGCAGGCAGGGAGATGCTCACTCACTCACTCATTGCAGGCAGGGAGATGCTCATTCACTCACTCATTGCAGGCAGGGAGATGCTCACTCACTCACTCACTCATTGCAGGCAGGGAGATGCTCACTCACTCACTCACTCACTGCAGGCAGGGAAATGCTCACTCACTCACTCACTCACTGCAGGCAGGGAGATGCTGACTCACTCACTCATTGCAGGCAGGGAGATGCTCACTCACTCACTCATTGCAGGCAGGGAGATGCTCACTCACTCACTCACTCATTGCAGGCAGGGAGATGCTCACTCACTCACTCACTCATTGCAGGCAGGGAGATGCTCACTCACTCACTCATTGCAGGCAGGGAGATGCTCACTCACTCACTCACTCATTGCAGGCAGGGAGATGCTCACTCACTCACTCACTCACTGCAGGCAGGGAGATACTCACTCACTCACTCATTGCAGGCAGGGAGATGCTCACTCACTCACTCATTGCAGGCAGGGAGATACTCACTCACTCACTCATTGCAGGCAGGGAGATGCTCACTCACTCACTCACTGCATGCAGGGAGATGCTCACTCACTGACTCACTCACTGCAGGCAGGGAGATGCTCACTGACTCACTCACTGCAGGCAGGGAGATGCTCACTCACTCACTCACTGCAGGCAGGGAGATGCTCACTCACTCACTCACTCGCTGCAGGCAGGGAGATACTCACTCACTCACTCACTGCAGGCAGGGAGATGCTCACTCACTCACTCATTGCAGGCAGGGAGATGCTCACTCACTCACTCGATGCAGGCAGGGAGATGCTCACTCACTCACTCACTGCAGGCAGGGAGATGCTCACTCACTCACTCATTGCAGGCAGGGAGATGCTCACTCACTCACTCATTGCAGGCAGGGAGATGCTCACTCACTCACTCACTGCAGGCAGGTAGATGCTCACTCACTCACTCACTCACTGCAGGCAGGGAGATGCTCACTCACTCACTCATTGCAGGCAGGGAGATACTCACTCACTCACTCATTGCAGGCAGGGAGATGCTCACTCACTCACTCACTGCAGGCAGGGAGATGCTCACTCACTCACTCATTGCAGGCAGGGTGTTGCTCACTCACTCACTCATTGCAGGCAGGGAGATGCTCACTCACTCATTGCAGGCAGGGAGATGCTCACTCACTCACTCACTCATTGCAGGCAGGGAGATGCTCACTCACTCACTCACTCATTGCAGGCAGGGAGATGCTCACTCACTCACTGCAGGCAGGGAGATGCTCACTCACTCACTCACTGCAGGCAGGGAGATGCTCACTCACTCACTCATTGCAGGCAGGGTGATGCTCACTCACTCACTCACTCACTCATTGCAGGCAGGGAGATGCTCACTCACTCACTCACTCACTGCTGGCAGGGAGATGCTCACTCACTCACTCACTGCAGGCAGGGAGATGCTCACTCACTCACTCACTCACTCACTGCAGGCAGGGAGATGCTCACTCACTCACTCATTGCAGGCAGGGAGATGCTCACTCACTCACTCACTCATTGCAGGCAGGGAGATGCTCACTCACTCACTCATCGCAGGCAGGGAGATGCTCACTCACTCACTCACTCACTCATTGCAGGCAGGGAGATGCTCACTCACTCACTCACTGCAGGCAGGGAGATGCTCACTCACTCACTCATAGCAGGCAGGGAGATGCTCACTCACTCATTGCAGGCAGGGAGATGTTCACTCACTCACTCACTCATTGCAGGCAGGGAGATGCTCACTCACTCACTCACTCACTGCAGGCAGGGAGATGCTCACTCACTCACTCACTGCAGGCAGGGAGATGCTCACTCACTCATTGCAGGCAGGGAGATGCTCACTCACTCACTCATTGCAGGCAGGGAGATGCTCACTCACTCATTGCAGGCAGGGAGATGCTCACTCACTCACTCATTGCTGGCAGGGAGATGCTCACTCACTCACTCACTCATAGCAGGCAGGGAGATGCTCACTCACTCACTCATTGCAGGCAGGGAGATGCTCACTCACTCATTGCAGGCAGGGAGATGCTCACTCACTCACTCATTGCAGGCAGGGAGATGCTCACTCACTCACTCACTCATTGCAGGCAGGGAGATGCTCACTCACTCACTCACTCACTGCAGGCAGGGAGATGCTCACTCACTCACTCACTCACTCACTGCAGGCAGGGAGATGCTCACTCACTCATTGCAGGCAGGGAGATGCTCACTAACTCACTCACTCATTGCAGGCAGGGAGATGCTCACTCACTCACTCACTGCAGGCAGGGAGATGCTCACTCACTCATTGCAGGCAGGGAGATACTCACTCACTCACTCATTGCAGGCAGGTAGATGCTCACTCACTCACTCAATCATTGCAGGCAGGGAGATGCTCACTCACTCATTGCAGGCAGGGAGATACTCACTCACTCACTCATTGCAGGCAGGGAGATGCTCACTCACTCATTGCAGGCAGGGAGATGCTCACTCACTCACTCACTGCAGGCAGGGAGATGCTCACTCACTGACTCACCTAATGCAGGCAGGGAGATGCTCACTCACTCACTCACTGCAGGCAGGGAGATTCTCACTCACTCACTCACTCACTGCAGGCAGGGAGATGCTCACTCACTCACTCACTCACTGCAGGCAGGGAGATGCTCACGCACTCACTCACTCGCTGCAGGCAGGGAGATACTCACTCACTCACTCACTGCAGGCAGGGAGATGCTCACTCACTCACTCATTGCAGGCAGGGAGATGCTCACTCACTCACTCATTGCAGGCAGGGAGATGCTCACTCACTCACTCATTGCAGGCAGGGAGATGCTCACTCACTCACTCATTGCAGGCAGGGAGATGCTCACTCACTCACTCACTGCAGGCAGGGAGATGCTCACTCACTCACTCATTGCAGGCAGGGAGATGCTCACTCACTCACTCACTCACTGCAGGCAGGGAGATGCTCACTCACTCACTCACTCACTGCAGGCAGGGAGATGCTCACTCACTCACTCATTGCAGGCAGGGAGATGCTCATTCACTCACTCATTGCAGGCAGGGAGATGCTCACTCACTCACTCATTGCAGGCAGGGAGATGTTCACTCACTCACTCACTCACTGCAGGCAGGGAGATGCTCACTCACTCACTCACTCACTGCAGGCAGGGAGATGCTCACTCACTCACTCACTCACTGCAGGCAGGGAGATGCTCACTCACTCACTCATTGCAGGCAGGGAGACGCTCACTCACTCACTCACTCACTCATTGCAGGCAGGGAGATGCTCACTCACTCACTCACTCATTGCAGGCAGGGAGATGCTCACTCACTCACTCATTGCAGGCAGGGAGATGCTCACTCACTCACTCACTCATTGCAGGCAGGGAGATGCTCACTCACTCACTCACTCACTGCAGGCAGGGAGATACTCACTCACTCACTCATTGCAGGCAGGGAGATGCTCACTCACTCACTCACTGCAGGCAGGGAGATTCTCACTCACTCACTCACTCACTGCAGGCAGGGAGATGCTCACGCACTCACTCACTCGCTGCAGGCAGGGAGATACTCACTCACTCACTCACTGCAGGCAGGGAGATGCTCATTCACTCACTCATTGCAGGCAGGGAGATGCTCACTCACTCACTCATTGCAGGTAGGGAGATGCTCACTCACTCACTCATTGCAGGCAGGGAGATGCTCACTCACTCACTCACTGCAGGCAGGGAGATGCTCACTCACTCACTCATTGCAGGCAGGGAGATGCTCACTCACTCACTCACTCACTGCAGGCAGGGAGATGCTCACTCACTCACTCACTCACTGCAGGCAGGGAGATGCTCACTCACTCACTCATTGCAGGCAGGGAGATGCTCATTCACTCACTCATTGCAGGCAGGGAGATGCTCACTCACTCACTCATTGCAGGCAGGGAGATGTTCACTCACTCACTCACTCACTGCAGGCAGGGAGATGCTCACTCACTCACTCACTCACTGCAGGCAGGGAGATGCTCACTCACTCACTCACTCACTGCAGGCAGGGAGATGCTCACTCACTCACTCATTGCAGGCAGGGAGACGCTCACTCACTCACTCACTCACTCATTGCAGGCAGGTAGATGCTCACTCACTCACTCACTCATTGCAGGCAGGGAGATGCTCACTCACTCACTCATTGCAGGCAGGGAGATGCTCACTCACTCACTCATTGCAGGCAGGGAGATGCTCACTCACTCACTCACTCACTGCAGGCAGGGAGATACTCACTCACTCACTCATTGCAGGCAGGGAGATGCTCACTCACTCACTCACTCATTGCAGGCAGGGAGATACTCACTCACTCACTCATTGCAGGCAGGGAGATGCTCACTCACTCACTCATTGCAGGCAGGGAGATGCTCACTCACTCACTCACTGCAGGCAGGGAGATGCTCACTTACTCAATGCAGGCAGGGAGATGCTCACTCACTCACTCATTGCAGGCAGGGAGATGCTCACTCACTCACTCATTGCAGGCAGGGAGATGCTCACTCACTCACTCACTCATTGCAGGCAGGGAGATGCTCACTCACTCACTCACTCACTGCAGGCAGGGAGATGCTCACTCACTCACTCATTGCAGGCAGGGAGATGCTCATTCACTCACTCATTGCAGGCAGGGAGATGCTCACTCACTCACTCACTCATTGCTGGCAGGGAGATGCTCACTCACTCACTCACTCACTGCAGGCAGGGAAATGCTCACTCACTCACTGCAGGCAGGGAGATGCTCACTCACTCACTCACTGCAGGCAGGGAGATGCTCACTCACTCAATGCAGGCAGGGAGATGCTCACTCACTCACTCACTGCAGGCAGGGAGATGCTCACTCACTCACTCACTCATTGCAGGCAGGGAGATGCTCACTCACTCACTCACTCGCTGCAGGCAGGGAGATGCTCACTCACTCACTCACTGCAGGCAGGGAGATGCTCACTCACTCACTCATTGCAGGCAGGGAGATGCTCATTCACTCACTCATTGCAGGCAGGGAGATGCTCATTCACTCACTCATTGCAGGCAGGGAGATGTTCACTCACTCACTCACTCACTGCAGGCAGGGAGATGCTCACTCACTCACTCACTCACTGCAGGCAGGGAGATGCTCACTCACTCACTCACTCACTGCAGGCAGGTAGATGCTCACTCACTCACTCATTGCAGGCAGGGAGATGCTCACTCACTCACTCATTGCAGGCAGGGAGACGCTCACTCACTCACTCACTCACTCATTGCAGGCAGGGAGATGCTCACTCACTCACTCACTCATTGCAGGCAGGGAGATGCTCACTCACTCACTCATTGCAGGCAGGGAGATGCTCACTCACTCACTCACTCATTGCAGGCAGGGAGATGTTCACTCACTCACTCACTCACTGCAGGCAGGGAGATACTCACTCACTCACTCATTGCAGGCAGGGAGATGCTCACTCACTCACTCATTGCAGGCAGGGAGATACTCACTCACTCACTCATTGCAGGCAGGGAGATGCTCACTCACTCACTCACTCATTGCAGGCAGGGAGATGCTCACTCACTCACTCACTGCAGGCAGGGAGATGCTCACTCACTCAATGCAGGCAGGGAGATGCTCACTCACTCACTCATTGCAGGCAGGGAGATGCTCACTCACTCACTCACTGCAGGCAGGGAGATGCTCACTCACTCACTCATTGCAGGCAGGGAGATGCTCATTCACTCACTCATTGCAGGCATGGAGATGCTCACTCACTCACTCACTCATTGCAGGCAGGGAGATGCTCACTCACTCACTCACTCACTGCAGGCAGGGAAATGCTCACTCACTCACTCACTCACTGCAGGCAGGGAGATGCTGACTCACTCACTCATTGCAGGCAGGGAGATGCTCACTCACTCACTCATTGCAGGCAGGGAGATGCTCACTCACTCACTCACTCACTCACTCACTCATTGCAGGCAGGGAGATGCTCACTCACTCACTCACTCATTGCAGGCAGGGAGATGCTCACTCACTCACTCATTGCAGGCAGGGAGATGCTCACTCACTCACTCACTCATTGCAGGCAGGGAGATGCTCACTCACTCACTCACTCACTGCAGGCAGGGAGATACTCACTCACTCACTCATTGCAGGCAGGGAGATGCTCACTCACTCACTCATTGCAGGCAGGGAGATACTCACTCACTCACTCATTGCAGGCAGGGAGATGCTCACTCACTCACTCACTGCAGGCAGGGAGATGCTCACTCACTGACTCACTCACTGCAGGCAGGGAGATGCTCACTGACTCACTCACTGCAGGCAGGGAGATGCTCACTCACTCACTCACTCACTGCAGGCAGGGAGATGCTCACTCACTCACTCACTCGCTGCAGGCAGGGAGATACTCACTCACTCACTCACTGCAGGCAGGGAGATGCTCACTCACTCACTCATTGCAGGCAGGGAGATGCTCACTCACTCACTCGATGCAGGCAGGGAGATGCTCACTCACTCACTCACTGCAGGCAGGGAGATGCTCACTCACTCACTCATTGCAGGCAGGGAGACGCTCACTCACTCACTCACTCACTCATTGCAGGCAGGGAGATGCTCACTCACTCACTCACTCATTGCAGGCAGGGAGATGCTCACTCACTCACTCATTGCAGGCAGGGAGATGCTCACTCACTCACTCACTCATTGCAGGCAGGGAGATGCTCACTCACTCACTCACTCACTGCAGGCAGGGAGATACTCACTCACTCACTCATTGCAGGCAGGGAGATGCTCACTCACTCACTCATTGCAGGCAGGGAGATACTCACTCACTCACTCATTGCAGGCAGGGAGATGCTCACTCACTCACTCAGTCATTGCAGGCAGGGAGATGCTCACTCACTCACTCACTGCAGGCAGGGAGATGCTCACTCACTCAATGCAGGCAGGGAGATGCTCACTCACTCACTCATTGCAGGCAGGGAGATGCTCACTCACTCACTCACTCATTGCAGGCAGGGAGATGCTCACTCACTCACTCACTGCAGGCAGGGAGATGCTCACTCACTCACTCATTGCAGGCAGGGAGATGCTCATTCACTCACTCATTGCAGGCAGGGAGATGCTCACTCACTCACTCACTCATTGCAGGCAGGGAGATGCTCACTCACTCACTCACTCACTGCAGGCAGGGAAATGCTCACTCACTCACTCACTCACTGCAGGCAGGGAGATGCTGACTCACTCACTCATTGCAGGCAGGGAGATGCTCACTCACTCACTCATTGCAGGCAGGGAGATGCTCACTCACTCACTCACTCATTGCAGGCAGGGAGATGCTCACTCACTCACTCACTCATTGCAGGCAGGGAGATGCTCACTCACTCACTCATTGCAGGCAGGGAGATGCTCACTCACTCACTCACTCATTGCAGGCAGGGAGATGCTCACTCACTCACTCACTCACTGCAGGCAGGGAGATACTCACTCACTCACTCATTGCAGGCAGGGAGATGCTCACTCACTCACTCATTGCAGGCAGGGAGATACTCACTCACTCACTCATTGCAGGCAGGGAGATGCTCACTCACTCACTCACTGCATGCAGGGAGATGCTCACTCACTGACTCACTCACTGCAGGCAGGGAGATGCTCACTGACTCACTCACTGCAGGCAGGGAGATGCTCACTCACTCACTCACTGCAGGCAGGGAGATGCTCACTCACTCACTCACTCGCTGCAGGCAGGGAGATACTCACTCACTCACTCACTGCAGGCAGGGAGATGCTCACTCACTCACTCATTGCAGGCAGGGAGATGCTCACTCACTCACTCGATGCAGGCAGGGAGATGCTCACTCACTCACTCACTGCAGGCAGGGAGATGCTCACTCACTCACTCATTGCAGGCAGGGAGATGCTCACTCACTCACTCATTGCAGGCAGGGAGATGCTCACTCACTCACTCACTGCAGGCAGGTAGATGCTCACTCACTCACTCACTCACTGCAGGCAGGGAGATGCTCACTCACTCACTCATTGCAGGCAGGGAGATACTCACTCACTCACTCATTGCAGGCAGGGAGATGCTCACTCACTCACTCACTGCAGGCAGGGAGATGCTCACTCACTCACTCATTGCAGGCAGGGTGTTGCTCACTCACTCACTCATTGCAGGCAGGGAGATGCTCACTCACTCATTGCAGGCAGGGAGATGCTCACTCACTCACTCACTCATTGCAGGCAGGGAGATGCTCACTCACTCACTCACTCATTGCAGGCAGGGAGATGCTCACTCACTCACTGCAGGCAGGGAGATGCTCACTCACTCACTCACTGCAGGCAGGGAGATGCTCACTCACTCACTCATTGCAGGCAGGGTGATGCTCACTCACTCACTCACTCACTCATTGCAGGCAGGGAGATGCTCACTCACTCACTCACTCACTGCTGGCAGGGAGATGCTCACTCACTCACTCACTGCAGGCAGGGAGATGCTCACTCACTCACTCACTCACTCACTGCAGGCAGGGAGATGCTCACTCACTCACTCATTGCAGGCAGGGAGATGCTCACTCACTCACTCACTCATTGCAGGCAGGGAGATGCTCACTCACTCACTCATCGCAGGCAGGGAGATGCTCACTCACTCACTCACTCACTCATTGCAGGCAGGGAGATGCTCACTCACTCACTCACTGCAGGCAGGGAGATGCTCACTCACTCACTCATAGCAGGCAGGGAGATGCTCACTCACTCATTGCAGGCAGGGAGATGTTCACTCACTCACTCACTCATTGCAGGCAGGGAGATGCTCACTCACTCACTCACTCACTGCAGGCAGGGAGATGCTCACTCACTCACTCACTGCAGGCAGGGAGATGCTCACTCACTCATTGCAGGCAGGGAGATGCTCACTCACTCACTCATTGCAGGCAGGGAGATGCTCACTCACTCATTGCAGGCAGGGAGATGCTCACTCACTCACTCATTGCTGGCAGGGAGATGCTCACTCACTCACTCACTCATAGCAGGCAGGGAGATGCTCACTCACTCACTCATTGCAGGCAGGGAGATGCTCACTCACTCATTGCAGGCAGGGAGATGCTCACTCACTCACTCATTGCAGGCAGGGAGATGCTCACTCACTCACTCACTCATTGCAGGCAGGGAGATGCTCACTCACTCACTCACTCACTGCAGGCAGGGAGATGCTCACTCACTCACTCACTCACTCACTGCAGGCAGGGAGATGCTCACTCACTCATTGCAGGCAGGGAGATGCTCACTAACTCACTCACTCATTGCAGGCAGGGAGATGCTCACTCACTCACTCACTGCAGGCAGGGAGATGCTCACTCACTCATTGCAGGCAGGGAGATACTCACTCACTCACTCATTGCAGGCAGGTAGATGCTCACTCACTCACTCAATCATTGCAGGCAGGGAGATGCTCACTCACTCATTGCAGGCAGGGAGATACTCACTCACTCACTCATTGCAGGCAGGGAGATGCTCACTCACTCATTGCAGGCAGGGAGATGCTCACTCACTCACTCACTGCAGGCAGGGAGATGCTCACTCACTGACTCACCTAATGCAGGCAGGGAGATGCTCACTCACTCACTCACTGCAGGCAGGGAGATTCTCACTCACTCACTCACTCACTGCAGGCAGGGAGATGCTCACTCACTCACTCACTCACTGCAGGCAGGGAGATGCTCACGCACTCACTCACTCGCTGCAGGCAGGGAGATACTCACTCACTCACTCACTGCAGGCAGGGAGATGCTCACTCACTCACTCATTGCAGGCAGGGAGATGCTCACTCACTCACTCATTGCAGGCAGGGAGATGCTCACTCACTCACTCATTGCAGGCAGGGAGATGCTCACTCACTCACTCATTGCAGGCAGGGAGATGCTCACTCACTCACTCACTGCAGGCAGGGAGATGCTCACTCACTCACTCATTGCAGGCAGGGAGATGCTCACTCACTCACTCACTCACTGCAGGCAGGGAGATGCTCACTCACTCACTCACTCACTGCAGGCAGGGAGATGCTCACTCACTCACTCATTGCAGGCAGGGAGATGCTCATTCACTCACTCATTGCAGGCAGGGAGATGCTCACTCACTCACTCATTGCAGGCAGGGAGATGTTCACTCACTCACTCACTCACTGCAGGCAGGGAGATGCTCACTCACTCACTCACTCACTGCAGGCAGGGAGATGCTCACTCACTCACTCACTCACTGCAGGCAGGGAGATGCTCACTCACTCACTCATTGCAGGCAGGGAGACGCTCACTCACTCACTCACTCACTCATTGCAGGCAGGGAGATGCTCACTCACTCACTCACTCATTGCAGGCAGGGAGATGCTCACTCACTCACTCATTGCAGGCAGGGAGATGCTCACTCACTCACTCACTCATTGCAGGCAGGGAGATGCTCACTCACTCACTCACTCACTGCAGGCAGGGAGATACTCACTCACTCACTCATTGCAGGCAGGGAGATGCTCACTCACTCACTCACTGCAGGCAGGGAGATTCTCACTCACTCACTCACTCACTGCAGGCAGGGAGATGCTCACTCACTCACTCACTCACTGCAGGCAGGGAGATGCTCACGCACTCACTCACTCGCTGCAGGCAGGGAGATACTCACTCACTCACTCACTGCAGGCAGGGAGATGCTCATTCACTCACTCATTGCAGGCAGGGAGATGCTCACTCACTCACTCATTGCAGGTAGGGAGATGCTCACTCACTCACTCATTGCAGGCAGGGAGATGCTCACTCACTCACTCACTGCAGGCAGGGAGATGCTCACTCACTCACTCATTGCAGGCAGGGAGATGCTCACTCACTCACTCACTCACTGCAGGCAGGGAGATGCTCACTCACTCACTCACTCACTGCAGGCAGGGAGATGCTCACTCACTCACTCATTGCAGGCAGGGAGATGCTCATTCACTCACTCATTGCAGGCAGGGAGATGCTCACTCACTCACTCATTGCAGGCAGGGAGATGTTCACTCACTCACTCACTCACTGCAGGCAGGGAGATGCTCACTCACTCACTCACTCACTGCAGGCAGGGAGATGCTCACTCACTCACTCACTCACTGCAGGCAGGGAGATGCTCACTCACTCACTCATTGCAGGCAGGGAGACGCTCACTCACTCACTCACTCACTCATTGCAGGCAGGTAGATGCTCACTCACTCACTCACTCATTGCAGGCAGGGAGATGCTCACTCACTCACTCATTGCAGGCAGGGAGATGCTCACTCACTCACTCATTGCAGGCAGGGAGATGCTCACTCACTCACTCACTCACTGCAGGCAGGGAGATACTCACTCACTCACTCATTGCAGGCAGGGAGATGCTCACTCACTCACTCACTCATTGCAGGCAGGGAGATACTCACTCACTCACTCATTGCAGGCAGGGAGATGCTCACTCACTCACTCATTGCAGGCAGGGAGATGCTCACTCACTCACTCACTGCAGGCAGGGAGATGCTCACTTACTCAATGCAGGCAGGGAGATGCTCACTCACTCACTCATTGCAGGCAGGGAGATGCTCACTCACTCACTCATTGCAGGCAGGGAGATGCTCACTCACTCACTCACTCATTGCAGGCAGGGAGATGCTCACTCACTCACTCACTCACTGCAGGCAGGGAGATGCTCACTCACTCACTCATTGCAGGCAGGGAGATGCTCATTCACTCACTCATTGCAGGCAGGGAGATGCTCACTCACTCACTCACTCATTGCTGGCAGGGAGATGCTCACTCACTCACTCACTCACTGCAGGCAGGGAAATGCTCACTCACTCACTGCAGGCAGGGAGATGCTCACTCACTCACTCACTGCAGGCAGGGAGATGCTCACTCACTCAATGCAGGCAGGGAGATGCTCACTCACTCACTCATTGCAGGCAGGGAGATGCTCACTCACTCACTCACTCATTGCAGGCAGGGAGATGCTCACTCACTCACTCACTCACTGCAGGCAGGGAGATGCTCACTCACTCACTCACTGCAGGCAGGGAGATGCTCACTCACTCACTCATTGCAGGCAGGGAGATGCTCATTCACTCACTCATTGCAGGCAGGGAGATGCTCATTCACTCACTCATTGCAGGCAGGGAGATGTTCACTCACTCACTCACTCACTGCAGGCAGGGAGATGCTCACTCACTCACTCACTCACTGCAGGCAGGGAGATGCTCACTCACTCACTCACTCACTGCAGGCAGGTAGATGCTCACTCACTCACTCATTGCAGGCAGGGAGATGCTCACTCACTCACTCATTGCAGGCAGGGAGACGCTCACTCACTCACTCACTCACTCATTGCAGGCAGGGAGATGCTCACTCACTCACTCACTCATTGCAGGCAGGGAGATGCTCACTCACTCACTCATTGCAGGCAGGGAGATGCTCACTCACTCACTCACTCATTGCAGGCAGGGAGATGTTCACTCACTCACTCACTCACTGCAGGCAGGGAGATACTCACTCACTCACTCATTGCAGGCAGGGAGATGCTCACTCACTCACTCATTGCAGGCAGGGAGATGCTCACTCACTCACTCATTGCAGGCAGGGAGATGCTCACTCACTCACTCACTCATTGCAGGCAGGGAGATGCTCACTCACTCACTCACTGCAGGCAGGGAGATGCTCACTCACTCAATGCAGGCAGGGAGATGCTCACTCACTCACTCATTGCAGGCAGGGAGATGCTCACTCACTCACTCACTCATTGCAGGCAGGGAGATGCTCACTCACTCACTCACTGCAGGCAGGGAGATGCTCACTCACTCACTCATTGCAGGCAGGGAGATGCTCATTCACTCACTCATTGCAGGCATGGAGATGCTCACTCACTCACTCACTCATTGCAGGCAGGGAGATGCTCACTCACTCACTCACTCACTGCAGGCAGGGAAATGCTCACTCACTCACTCACTCACTGCAGGCAGGGAGATGCTGACTCACTCACTCATTGCAGGCAGGGAGATGCTCACTCACTCACTCATTGCAGGCAGGGAGATGCTCACTCACTCACTCACTCACTCACTCACTCATTGCAGGCAGGGAGATGCTCACTCACTCACTCACTCATTGCAGGCAGGGAGATGCTCACTCACTCACTCATTGCAGGCAGGGAGATGCTCACTCACTCACTCACTCATTGCAGGCAGGGAGATGCTCACTCACTCACTCACTCACTGCAGGCAGGGAGATACTCACTCACTCACTCATTGCAGGCAGGGAGATGCTCACTCACTCACTCATTGCAGGCAGGGAGATACTCACTCACTCACTCATTGCAGGCAGGGAGATGCTCACTCACTCACTCACTGCAGGCAGGGAGATGCTCACTCACTGACTCACTCACTGCAGGCAGGGAGATGCTCACTGACTCACTCACTGCAGGCAGGGAGATGCTCACTCACTCACTCACTCACTGCAGGCAGGGAGATGCTCACTCACTCACTCACTCGCTGCAGGCAGGGAGATACTCACTCACTCACTCACTGCAGGCAGGGAGATGCTCACTCACTCACTCATTGCAGGCAGGGAGATGCTCACTCACTCACTCGATGCAGGCAGGGAGATGCTCACTCACTCACTCACTGCAGGCAGGGAGATGCTCACTCACTCACTCATTGCAGGCAGGGAGATGCTCACTCACTCACTCATTGCAGGCAGGGAGATGCTCACTCACTCACTCACTGCAGGCAGGTAGATGCTCACTCACTCACTCACTCACTGCAGGCAGGGAGATGCTCACTCACTCACTCATTGCAGGCAGGGAGATACTCACTCACTCACTCATTGCAGGCAGGGAGATGCTCACTCACTCACTCACTCACTGCAGGCAGGGAGATGCTCACTCACTCACTCACTCATTGCAGGCAGGGTGTTGCTCACTCACTCACTCATTGCAGGCAGGGAGATGCTCACTCACTCATTGCAGGCAGGGAGATGCTCACTCACTCACTCACTCATTGCAGGCAGGGAGATGCTCACTCACTCACTCACTCATTGCAGGCAGGGAGATGCTCACTCACTCACTGCAGGCAGGGATATGCTCACTCACTCACTCACTGCAGGCAGGGAGATGCTCACTCACTCACTCATTGCAGGCAGGGTGATGCTCACTCACTCACTCACTCATTGCAGGCAGGGAGATGCTCACTCACTCACTCACTCACTGCTGGCAGGGAGATGCTCACTCACTCACTCACTGCAGGCAGGGAGATGCTCACTCACTCACTCACTCACTCACTGCAGGCAGGGAGATGCTGACACACTCACTCATTGCAGGCAGGGAGATGCTCACTCACTCACTCACTCATTGCAGGCAGGGAGATGCTCACTCACTCACTCATCGCAGGCAGGGAGATGCTCACTCACTCACTCACTCATTGCAGGCAGGGAGATGCTCACTCACTCACTCACTCACTGCAGGCAGGGAGATGCTCACTCACTCACTCATAGCAGGCAGGGAGATGCTCACTCACTCATTGCAGGCAGGGAGATGTTCACTCACTCACTCACTCATTGCAGGCAGGGAGATGCTCACTCACTCACTCACTCACTGCAGGCAGGGAGATGCTCACTCACTCACTCACTGCAGGCAGGGAGATGCTCACTCACTCATTGCAGGCAGGGAGATGCTCACTCACTCACTCATTGCAGGCAGGGAGATGCTCACTCACTCACTCATTGCTGGCAGGGAGATGCTCACTCACTCACTCACTCATAGCAGGCAGGGAGATGCTCACTCACTCACTCATTGCAGGCAGGGAGATGCTCACTCACTCATTGCAGGCAGGGAGATGCTCACTCACTCACTCATTGCAGGCAGGGAGATGCTCACTCACTCACTCACTCATTGCAGGCAGGGAGATGCTCACTCACTCACTCACTCATTGCAGGCAGGGAGATGCTCACTCACTCACTCACTCATTGCAGGCAGGGAGATGCTCACTCACTCACTCACTCACTGCAGGCAGGGAGATGCTCACTCACTCATTGCAGGCAGGGAGATGCTCACTAACTCACTCACTCATTGCAGGCAGGGAGATGCTCACTCACTCACTCACTGCAGGCAGGGAGATGCTCACTCACTCATTGCAGGCAGGGAGATGCTCACTCACTCACTCACTGCAGGCAGGGAGATGCTCACTCACTGACTCACTCACTGCAGGCAGGGAGATGCTCACTCACTCACTCACTGCAGGCAGGGAGATGCTCACTCACTCACTCACTCACTCACTCACTGCAGGCAGGGAGATGCTCACTCACTCACTCACTCACTGCAGGCAGGGAGATGCTCACGCACTCACTCACTCGCTGCAGGCAGGGAGATGCTCACTCACTCACTCACTGCAGGCAGGGAGATGCTCACTCACTCACTCATTGCAGGC
Source organism: Heterodontus francisci (assembly GCF_036365525.1). NCBI lineage: Eukaryota > Metazoa > Chordata > Chondrichthyes > Heterodontiformes > Heterodontidae > Heterodontus > Heterodontus francisci. The sequence continues at coordinate 3,858,843 of NC_090418.1, forward strand.
AGGGAGATGCTCATTCACTCACTCATTGCAGGCAGGGAGATGCTCATTCACTCACTCATTGCAGGCAGGGAGATGTTCACTCACTCACTCACTCACTGCAGGCAGGGAGATGCTCACTCACTCACTCACTCACTGCAGGCAGGGAGATGCTCACTCACTCACTCACTCACTGCAGGCAGGTAGATGCTCACTCACTCACTCATTGCAGGCAGGGAGATGCTCACTCACTCACTCATTGCAGGCAGGGAGACGCTCACTCACTCACTCACTCACTCATTGCAGGCAGGGAGATGCTCACTCACTCACTCACTCATTGCAGGCAGGGAGATGCTCACTCACTCACTCATTGCAGGCAGGGAGATGCTCACTCACTCACTCACTCATTGCAGGCAGGGAGATGTTCACTCACTCACTCACTCACTGCAGGCAGGGAGATACTCACTCACTCACTCATTGCAGGCAGGGAGATGCTCACTCACTCACTCATTGCAGGCAGGGAGATACTCACTCACTCACTCATTGCAGGCAGGGAGATGCTCACTCACTCACTCACTCATTGCAGGCAGGGAGATGCTCACTCACTCACTCACTGCAGGCAGGGAGATGCTCACTCACTCAATGCAGGCAGGGAGATGCTCACTCACTCACTCATTGCAGGCAGGGAGATGCTCACTCACTCACTCACTCATTGCAGGCAGGGAGATGCTCACTCACTCACTCACTGCAGGCAGGGAGATGCTCACTCACTCACTCATTGCAGGCAGGGAGATGCTCATTCACTCACTCATTGCAGGCATGGAGATGCTCACTCACTCACTCACTCATTGCAGGCAGGGAGATGCTCACTCACTCACTCACTCACTGCAGGCAGGGAAATGCTCACTCACTCACTCACTCACTGCAGGCAGGGAGATGCTGACTCACTCACTCATTGCAGGCAGGGAGATGCTCACTCACTCACTCATTGCAGGCAGGGAGATGCTCACTCACTCACTCACTCACTCACTCACTCATTGCAGGCAGGGAGATGCTCACTCACTCACTCACTCATTGCAGGCAGGGAGATGCTCACTCACTCACTCATTGCAGGCAGGGAGATGCTCACTCACTCACTCACTCATTGCAGGCAGGGAGATGCTCACTCACTCACTCACTCACTGCAGGCAGGGAGATACTCACTCACTCACTCATTGCAGGCAGGGAGATGCTCACTCACTCACTCATTGCAGGCAGGGAGATACTCACTCACTCACTCATTGCAGGCAGGGAGATGCTCACTCACTCACTCACTGCAGGCAGGGAGATGCTCACTCACTGACTCACTCACTGCAGGCAGGGAGATGCTCACTGACTCACTCACTGCAGGCAGGGAGATGCTCACTCACTCACTCACTCACTGCAGGCAGGGAGATGCTCACTCACTCACTCACTCGCTGCAGGCAGGGAGATACTCACTCACTCACTCACTGCAGGCAGGGAGATGCTCACTCACTCACTCATTGCAGGCAGGGAGATGCTCACTCACTCACTCGATGCAGGCAGGGAGATGCTCACTCACTCACTCACTGCAGGCAGGGAGATGCTCACTCACTCACTCATTGCAGGCAGGGAGACGCTCACTCACTCACTCACTCACTCATTGCAGGCAGGGAGATGCTCACTCACTCACTCACTCATTGCAGGCAGGGAGATGCTCACTCACTCACTCATTGCAGGCAGGGAGATGCTCACTCACTCACTCACTCATTGCAGGCAGGGAGATGCTCACTCACTCACTCACTCACTGCAGGCAGGGAGATACTCACTCACTCACTCATTGCAGGCAGGGAGATGCTCACTCACTCACTCATTGCAGGCAGGGAGATACTCACTCACTCACTCATTGCAGGCAGGGAGATGCTCACTCACTCACTCAGTCATTGCAGGCAGGGAGATGCTCACTCACTCACTCACTGCAGGCAGGGAGATGCTCACTCACTCAATGCAGGCAGGGAGATGCTCACTCACTCACTCATTGCAGGCAGGGAGATGCTCACTCACTCACTCACTCATTGCAGGCAGGGAGATGCTCACTCACTCACTCACTGCAGGCAGGGAGATGCTCACTCACTCACTCATTGCAGGCAGGGAGATGCTCATTCACTCACTCATTGCAGGCAGGGAGATGCTCACTCACTCACTCACTCATTGCAGGCAGGGAGATGCTCACTCACTCACTCACTCACTGCAGGCAGGGAAATGCTCACTCACTCACTCACTCACTGCAGGCAGGGAGATGCTGACTCACTCACTCATTGCAGGCAGGGAGATGCTCACTCACTCACTCATTGCAGGCAGGGAGATGCTCACTCACTCACTCACTCATTGCAGGCAGGGAGATGCTCACTCACTCACTCACTCATTGCAGGCAGGGAGATGCTCACTCACTCACTCATTGCAGGCAGGGAGATGCTCACTCACTCACTCACTCATTGCAGGCAGGGAGATGCTCACTCACTCACTCACTCACTGCAGGCAGGGAGATACTCACTCACTCACTCATTGCAGGCAGGGAGATGCTCACTCACTCACTCATTGCAGGCAGGGAGATACTCACTCACTCACTCATTGCAGGCAGGGAGATGCTCACTCACTCACTCACTGCATGCAGGGAGATGCTCACTCACTGACTCACTCACTGCAGGCAGGGAGATGCTCACTGACTCACTCACTGCAGGCAGGGAGATGCTCACTCACTCACTCACTGCAGGCAGGGAGATGCTCACTCACTCACTCACTCGCTGCAGGCAGGGAGATACTCACTCACTCACTCACTGCAGGCAGGGAGATGCTCACTCACTCACTCATTGCAGGCAGGGAGATGCTCACTCACTCACTCGATGCAGGCAGGGAGATGCTCACTCACTCACTCACTGCAGGCAGGGAGATGCTCACTCACTCACTCATTGCAGGCAGGGAGATGCTCACTCACTCACTCATTGCAGGCAGGGAGATGCTCACTCACTCACTCACTGCAGGCAGGTAGATGCTCACTCACTCACTCACTCACTGCAGGCAGGGAGATGCTCACTCACTCACTCATTGCAGGCAGGGAGATACTCACTCACTCACTCATTGCAGGCAGGGAGATGCTCACTCACTCACTCACTGCAGGCAGGGAGATGCTCACTCACTCACTCATTGCAGGCAGGGTGTTGCTCACTCACTCACTCATTGCAGGCAGGGAGATGCTCACTCACTCATTGCAGGCAGGGAGATGCTCACTCACTCACTCACTCATTGCAGGCAGGGAGATGCTCACTCACTCACTCACTCATTGCAGGCAGGGAGATGCTCACTCACTCACTGCAGGCAGGGAGATGCTCACTCACTCACTCACTGCAGGCAGGGAGATGCTCACTCACTCACTCATTGCAGGCAGGGTGATGCTCACTCACTCACTCACTCACTCATTGCAGGCAGGGAGATGCTCACTCACTCACTCACTCACTGCTGGCAGGGAGATGCTCACTCACTCACTCACTGCAGGCAGGGAGATGCTCACTCACTCACTCACTCACTCACTGCAGGCAGGGAGATGCTCACTCACTCACTCATTGCAGGCAGGGAGATGCTCACTCACTCACTCACTCATTGCAGGCAGGGAGATGCTCACTCACTCACTCATCGCAGGCAGGGAGATGCTCACTCACTCACTCACTCACTCATTGCAGGCAGGGAGATGCTCACTCACTCACTCACTGCAGGCAGGGAGATGCTCACTCACTCACTCATAGCAGGCAGGGAGATGCTCACTCACTCATTGCAGGCAGGGAGATGTTCACTCACTCACTCACTCATTGCAGGCAGGGAGATGCTCACTCACTCACTCACTCACTGCAGGCAGGGAGATGCTCACTCACTCACTCACTGCAGGCAGGGAGATGCTCACTCACTCATTGCAGGCAGGGAGATGCTCACTCACTCACTCATTGCAGGCAGGGAGATGCTCACTCACTCATTGCAGGCAGGGAGATGCTCACTCACTCACTCATTGCTGGCAGGGAGATGCTCACTCACTCACTCACTCATAGCAGGCAGGGAGATGCTCACTCACTCACTCATTGCAGGCAGGGAGATGCTCACTCACTCATTGCAGGCAGGGAGATGCTCACTCACTCACTCATTGCAGGCAGGGAGATGCTCACTCACTCACTCACTCATTGCAGGCAGGGAGATGCTCACTCACTCACTCACTCACTGCAGGCAGGGAGATGCTCACTCACTCACTCACTCACTCACTGCAGGCAGGGAGATGCTCACTCACTCATTGCAGGCAGGGAGAAGCTCACTAACTCACTCACTCATTGCAGGCAGGGAGATGCTCACTCACTCACTCACTGCAGGCAGGGAGATGCTCACTCACTCATTGCAGGCAGGGAGATACTCACTCACTCACTCATTGCAGGCAGGTAGATGCTCACTCACTCACTCAATCATTGCAGGCAGGGAGATGCTCACTCACTCATTGCAGGCAGGGAGATACTCACTCACTCACTCATTGCAGGCAGGGAGATGCTCACTCACTCATTGCAGGCAGGGAGATGCTCACTCACTCACTCACTGCAGGCAGGGAGATGCTCACTCACTGACTCACCTAATGCAGGCAGGGAGATGCTCACTCACTCACTCACTGCAGGCAGGGAGATTCTCACTCACTCACTCACTCACTGCAGGCAGGGAGATGCTCACTCACTCACTCACTCACTGCAGGCAGGGAGATGCTCACGCACTCACTCACTCGCTGCAGGCAGGGAGATACTCACTCACTCACTCACTGCAGGCAGGGAGATGCTCACTCACTCACTCATTGCAGGCAGGGAGATGCTCACTCACTCACTCATTGCAGGCAGGGAGATGCTCACTCACTCACTCATTGCAGGCAGGGAGATGCTCACTCACTCACTCATTGCAGGCAGGGAGATGCTCACTCACTCACTCACTGCAGGCAGGGAGATGCTCACTCACTCACTCATTGCAGGCAGGGAGATGCTCACTCACTCACTCACTCACTGCAGGCAGGGAGATGCTCACTCACTCACTCACTCACTGCAGGCAGGGAGATGCTCACTCACTCACTCATTGCAGGCAGGGAGATGCTCATTCACTCACTCATTGCAGGCAGGGAGATGCTCACTCACTCACTCATTGCAGGCAGGGAGATGTTCACTCACTCACTCACTCACTGCAGGCAGGGAGATGCTCACTCACTCACTCACTCACTGCAGGCAGGGAGATGCTCACTCACTCACTCACTCACTGCAGGCAGGGAGATGCTCACTCACTCACTCATTGCAGGCAGGGAGACGCTCACTCACTCACTCACTCACTCATTGCAGGCAGGGAGATGCTCACTCACTCACTCACTCATTGCAGGCAGGGAGATGCTCACTCACTCACTCATTGCAGGCAGGGAGATGCTCACTCACTCACTCACTCATTGCAGGCAGGGAGATGCTCACTCACTCACTCACTCACTGCAGGCAGGGAGATACTCACTCACTCACTCATTGCAGGCAGGGAGATGCTCACTCACTCACTCACTGCAGGCAGGGAGATTCTCACTCACTCACTCACTCACTGCAGGCAGGGAGATGCTCACTCACTCACTCACTCACTGCAGGCAGGGAGATGCTCACGCACTCACTCACTCGCTGCAGGCAGGGAGATACTCACTCACTCACTCACTGCAGGCAGGGAGATGCTCATTCACTCACTCATTGCAGGCAGGGAGATGCTCACTCACTCACTCATTGCAGGTAGGGAGATGCTCACTCACTCACTCATTGCAGGCAGGGAGATGCTCACTCACTCACTCACTGCAGGCAGGGAGATGCTCACTCACTCACTCATTGCAGGCAGGGAGATGCTCACTCACTCACTCACTCACTGCAGGCAGGGAGATGCTCACTCACTCACTCACTCACTGCAGGCAGGGAGATGCTCACTCACTCACTCATTGCAGGCAGGGAGATGCTCATTCACTCACTCATTGCAGGCAGGGAGATGCTCACTCACTCACTCATTGCAGGCAGGGAGATGTTCACTCACTCACTCACTCACTGCAGGCAGGGAGATGCTCACTCACTCACTCACTCACTGCAGGCAGGGAGATGCTCACTCACTCACTCACTCACTGCAGGCAGGGAGATGCTCACTCACTCACTCATTGCAGGCAGGGAGACGCTCACTCACTCACTCACTCACTCATTGCAGGCAGGTAGATGCTCACTCACTCACTCACTCATTGCAGGCAGGGAGATGCTCACTCACTCACTCATTGCAGGCAGGGAGATGCTCACTCACTCACTCATTGCAGGCAGGGAGATGCTCACTCACTCACTCACTCACTGCAGGCAGGGAGATACTCACTCACTCACTCATTGCAGGCAGGGAGATGCTCACTCACTCACTCACTCATTGCAGGCAGGGAGATACTCACTCACTCACTCATTGCAGGCAGGGAGATGCTCACTCACTCACTCATTGCAGGCAGGGAGATGCTCACTCACTCACTCACTGCAGGCAGGGAGATGCTCACTTACTCAATGCAGGCAGGGAGATGCTCACTCACTCACTCATTGCAGGCAGGGAGATGCTCACTCACTCACTCATTGCAGGCAGGGAGATGCTCACTCACTCACTCACTCATTGCAGGCAGGGAGATGCTCACTCACTCACTCACTCACTGCAGGCAGGGAGATGCTCACTCACTCACTCATTGCAGGCAGGGAGATGCTCATTCACTCACTCATTGCAGGCAGGGAGATGCTCACTCACTCACTCACTCATTGCTGGCAGGGAGATGCTCACTCACTCACTCACTCACTGCAGGCAGGGAAATGCTCACTCACTCACTGCAGGCAGGGAGATGCTCACTCACTCACTCACTGCAGGCAGGGAGATGCTCACTCACTCAATGCAGGCAGGGAGATGCTCACTCACTCACTCATTGCAGGCAGGGAGATGCTCACTCACTCACTCACTCATTGCAGGCAGGGAGATGCTCACTCACTCACTCACTCACTGCAGGCAGGGAGATGCTCACTCACTCACTCACTGCAGGCAGGGAGATGCTCACTCACTCACTCATTGCAGGCAGGGAGATGCTCATTCACTCACTCATTGCAGGCAGGGAGATGCTCATTCACTCACTCATTGCAGGCAGGGAGATGTTCACTCACTCACTCACTCACTGCAGGCAGGGAGATGCTCACTCACTCACTCACTCACTGCAGGCAGGGAGATGCTCACTCACTCACTCACTCACTGCAGGCAGGTAGATGCTCACTCACTCACTCATTGCAGGCAGGGAGATGCTCACTCACTCACTCATTGCAGGCAGGGAGACGCTCACTCACTCACTCACTCACTCATTGCAGGCAGGGAGATGCTCACTCACTCACTCACTCATTGCAGGCAGGGAGATGCTCACTCACTCACTCATTGCAGGCAGGGAGATGCTCACTCACTCACTCACTCATTGCAGGCAGGGAGATGTTCACTCACTCACTCACTCACTGCAGGCAGGGAGATACTCACTCACTCACTCATTGCAGGCAGGGAGATGCTCACTCACTCACTCATTGCAGGCAGGGAGATGCTCACTCACTCACTCATTGCAGGCAGGGAGATGCTCACTCACTCACTCACTCATTGCAGGCAGGGAGATGCTCACTCACTCACTCACTGCAGGCAGGGAGATGCTCACTCACTCAATGCAGGCAGGGAGATGCTCACTCACTCACTCATTGCAGGCAGGGAGATGCTCACTCACTCACTCACTCATTGCAGGCAGGGAGATGCTCACTCACTCACTCACTGCAGGCAGGGAGATGCTCACTCACTCACTCATTGCAGGCAGGGAGATGCTCATTCACTCACTCATTGCAGGCATGGAGATGCTCACTCACTCACTCACTCATTGCAGGCAGGGAGATGCTCACTCACTCACTCACTCACTGCAGGCAGGGAAATGCTCACTCACTCACTCACTCACTGCAGGCAGGGAGATGCTGACTCACTCACTCATTGCAGGCAGGGAGATGCTCACTCACTCACTCATTGCAGGCAGGGAGATGCTCACTCACTCACTCACTCACTCACTCACTCATTGCAGGCAGGGAGATGCTCACTCACTCACTCACTCATTGCAGGCAGGGAGATGCTCACTCACTCACTCATTGCAGGCAGGGAGATGCTCACTCACTCACTCACTCATTGCAGGCAGGGAGATGCTCACTCACTCACTCACTCACTGCAGGCAGGGAGATACTCACTCACTCACTCATTGCAGGCAGGGAGATGCTCACTCACTCACTCATTGCAGGCAGGGAGATACTCACTCACTCACTCATTGCAGGCAGGGAGATGCTCACTCACTCACTCACTGCAGGCAGGGAGATGCTCACTCACTGACTCACTCACTGCAGGCAGGGAGATGCTCACTGACTCACTCACTGCAGGCAGGGAGATGCTCACTCACTCACTCACTCACTGCAGGCAGGGAGATGCTCACTCACTCACTCACTCGCTGCAGGCAGGGAGATACTCACTCACTCACTCACTGCAGGCAGGGAGATGCTCACTCACTCACTCATTGCAGGCAGGGAGATGCTCACTCACTCACTCGATGCAGGCAGGGAGATGCTCACTCACTCACTCACTGCAGGCAGGGAGATGCTCACTCACTCACTCATTGCAGGCAGGGAGATGCTCACTCACTCACTCATTGCAGGCAGGGAGATGCTCACTCACTCACTCACTGCAGGCAGGTAGATGCTCACTCACTCACTCACTCACTGCAGGCAGGGAGATGCTCACTCACTCACTCATTGCAGGCAGGGAGATACTCACTCACTCACTCATTGCAGGCAGGGAGATGCTCACTCACTCACTCACTCACTGCAGGCAGGGAGATGCTCACTCACTCACTCACTCATTGCAGGCAGGGTGTTGCTCACTCACTCACTCATTGCAGGCAGGGAGATGCTCACTCACTCATTGCAGGCAGGGAGATGCTCACTCACTCACTCACTCATTGCAGGCAGGGAGATGCTCACTCACTCACTCACTCATTGCAGGCAGGGAGATGCTCACTCACTCACTGCAGGCAGGGATATGCTCACTCACTCACTCACTGCAGGCAGGGAGATGCTCACTCACTCACTCATTGCAGGCAGGGTGATGCTCACTCACTCACTCACTCATTGCAGGCAGGGAGATGCTCACTCACTCACTCACTCACTGCTGGCAGGGAGATGCTCACTCACTCACTCACTGCAGGCAGGGAGATGCTCACTCACTCACTCACTCACTCACTGCAGGCAGGGAGATGCTGACACACTCACTCATTGCAGGCAGGGAGATGCTCACTCACTCACTCACTCATTGCAGGCAGGGAGATGCTCACTCACTCACTCATCGCAGGCAGGGAGATGCTCACTCACTCACTCACTCATTGCAGGCAGGGAGATGCTCACTCACTCACTCACTCACTGCAGGCAGGGAGATGCTCACTCACTCACTCATAGCAGGCAGGGAGATGCTCACTCACTCATTGCAGGCAGGGAGATGTTCACTCACTCACTCACTCATTGCAGGCAGGGAGATGCTCACTCACTCACTCACTCACTGCAGGCAGGGAGATGCTCACTCACTCACTCACTGCAGGCAGGGAGATGCTCACTCACTCATTGCAGGCAGGGAGATGCTCACTCACTCACTCATTGCAGGCAGGGAGATGCTCACTCACTCACTCATTGCTGGCAGGGAGATGCTCACTCACTCACTCACTCATAGCAGGCAGGGAGATGCTCACTCACTCACTCATTGCAGGCAGGGAGATGCTCACTCACTCATTGCAGGCAGGGAGATGCGCACTCACTCACTCATTGCAGGCAGGGAGATGCTCACTCACTCACTCACTCATTGCAGGCAGGGAGATGCTCACTCACTCACTCACTCATTGCAGGCAGGGAGATGCTCACTCACTCACTCACTCATTGCAGGCAGGGAGATGCTCACTCACTCACTCACTCACTGCAGGCAGGGAGATGCTCACTCACTCATTGCAGGCAGGGAGATGCTCACTAACTCACTCACTCATTGCAGGCAGGGAGATGCTCACTCACTCACTCACTGCAGGCAGGGAGATGCTCACTCACTCATTGCAGGCAGGGAGATGCTCACTCACTCACTCACTGCAGGCAGGGAGATGCTCACTCACTGACTCACTCACTGCAGGCAGGGAGATGCTCACTCACTCACTCACTGCAGGCAGGGAGATGCTCACTCACTCACTCACTCACTCACTCACTGCAGGCAGGGAGATGCTCACTCACTCACTCACTCACTGCAGGCAGGGAGATGCTCACGCACTCACTCACTCGCTGCAGGCAGGGAGATACTCACTCACTCACTCACTGCAGGCAGGGAGATGCTCACTCACTCACTCATTGCAGGCAGGGAGATGCTCACTCACTCACTCACTGCAGGCAGGGAGATGCTCACTCACTCACTCATTGCAGGCAGGGAAATGCTCACTCACTCACTCATTGCAGGCAGGGAGATGCTCACTCACTCACTCGATGCAGGCAGGGAGATGCTCACTCACTCACTCGCTGCAGGCAGGGAGATGCTCACTCACTCACTCATTGCAGGCAGGGAGATGCTCACTCACTCACTCACTGCAGGCAGGGAGATGCTCACTCACTCACTCACTCACTGCAGGCAGGGAGATGCTCACTCACTCACTCATTGCAGGCAGGGAGATGCTCACTCACTCACTCACTCATTGCAGGCAGGGAGATGCTCACTCACTCACTCACTCACTGCAGGCAGGGAGATGCTCACTCACTCACTCACTCACTCACTGCAGGCAGGGAGATGCTCACTCACTCATTGCAGGCAGGGAGATGCTCACTAACTCACTCACTCATTGCAGGCAGGGAGATGCTCACTCACTCACTCACTGCAGGCAGGGAGATGCTCACTCACTCACTCACTCACTCACTGCAGGCAGGGAGATGCTCACTCACTCATTGCAGCCAGGGAGATGCTCACTAACTCACTCACTCATTGCAGGCAGGGAGATGCTCACTCACTCACTCACTGCAGGCAGGGAGATGCTCACTCACTCATTGCAGGCAGGGAGATACTCACTCACTCACTCATTGCAGGCAGGTAGATGCTCACTCACTCACTCAATCATTGCAGGCAGGGAGATGCTCACTCACTCATTGCAGGCAGGGAGATACTCACTCACTCACTCATTGCAGGCAGGGAGATGCTCACTCACTCATTGCAGGCAGGGAGATGCTCACTCACTCACTCACTGCAGGCAGGGAGATGCTCACTCACTGACTCACCTAATGCAGGCAGGGAGATGCTCACTCACTCACTCACTGCAGGCAGGGAGATGCTCACTCACTCACTCACTCACTGCAGGCAGGGAGATGCTCACTCACTCACTCACTCACTGCAGGCAGGGAGATGCTCACGCACTCACTCACTCGCTGCTGGCAGGGAGATACTCACTCACTCACTCACTGCAGGCAGGGAGATGCTCACTCACTCACTCATTGCAGGCAGGGAGATGCTCACTCACTCACTCATTGCAGGCAGGGAGATGCTCACTCACTCACTCATTGCAGGCAGGGAGATGCTCACTCACTCACTCATTGCAGGCAGGGAGATGCTCACTCACTCACTCACTGCAGGCAGGGAGATGCTCACTCACTCACTCACTGCAGGCAGGGAGATGCTCACTCACTCACTCACTCACTGCAGGCAGGGAGATGCTCACTCACTCACTCATTGCAGGCAGGGAGATGCTCACTCACTCACTCACTGCAGGCAGGGAGATGCTCACTCACTCACTCACTCACTGCAGGCAGGGAGATGCTCACTCACTCACTCACTGCAGGCAGGGAGATGCTCACTCACTCACTCACTCACTGCAGGCAGGGAGATGCTCACTCACTCACTCATTGCAGGCAGGGAGATGCTCGCTCACGCACTCACTGCAGGCAGGGAGATGGTCACTCACTCACTCACTGCAGGCAGGGAGATGCTCACTCACTCACTCACTACAGGCAGGGAGATGCTCACTCACTCACTCACTGCAGGCAGGGAGATGCTCACTCACTCACTCACTCACTGCAGGCAGGGAGATGCTCACTCACTCACTCACTGCAGGCAGGGAGATTGTCACTCACTCACTCACTGCAGGCAGGGAGATGCTCACTCACTCACTCACTCATTGCAGGCAGGGAGGTGCTCACTCACTCACTCATTGCAGGCAGGGAGATACTCACTCACTCACTCATTGCAGGCAGGGAGATACTCACTCACTCACTCACTCACTCACTGCAGGCAGGGAGATGCTCACTCACTCACTCACTGCAGGCAGGGAGATACTCACTCACTCACTCACTGCAGGCAGGGAGATACTCACTCACTCACTGCAGGTAGGGAGATACTCACTCACTCACTCACTCATTGCAGGCAGGGACATGCTCACTCATTCACTCATTGCAGGCAGGGAAATGCTCACTCACTCACTCACTCACTCGCTGCAGGCAGGGAGATGCTCACTCACTCACTCACTCACTCACTGCAGGCAGGGAGATGCTCACTCACTCACTCACTGCAGGCAGGGAGATACTCACTCACTCACTCACTGCAGGCAGGGAGATACTCACTCACTCACTGCAGGTAGGGAGATACTCACTCACTCACTCACTCATTGCAGGCAGGGACATGCTCACTCATTCACTCATTGCAGGCAGGGAAATGCTCACTCACTCACTCACTGCGGGCAGGGAGATACTCACTCACTCACTCACTGCAGGCAGGGAGATACTGACTCACTCACTGCAGGCAGGGACATGCTCACTCACTCACTCATTGCAGGCAGGGAGTTACTCACTCACTCACTCATTGCAGGCAGGGAGATACTCACTCACTCACTCATTGCAGGCAGGGAGATACTCACTCACTCACTCACTCACTGCAGGCAGGGAGATGCTCACTCATTGCAGGCAGGGTGATGCTCACTCACTCACTCTCTCACTCACTGCAGGCAGGGTGATGCTCACTCACTCACTCACTCACTGCAGGCAGGGAGATGCTCACTCACTCACTCATTGCAGGCAGGGAGATGCTCACTCACTCATTGCAGGCAGGGTGATGCTCACTCACTCACTCACTCACTGCAGGCAGGGAGATGCTCACTCACTCACTCACTGCAGGCAGGGAGATGCTCACTCACTGACTCACCTAATGCAGGCAGGGAGATGCTCACTCACTCACTCACTGCAGGCAGGGAGATGCTCACTCACTCACTCACTCACTGCAGGCAGGGAGATGCTCACTCACTCACTCACTCACTGCAGGCAGGGAGATGCTCACGCACTCACTCACTCGCTGCAGGCAGGGAGATACTCACTCACTCACTCACTGCAGGCAGGGAGATGCTCACTCACTCACTCATTGCAGGCAGGGAGATGCTCACTCACTCACTCATTGCAGGCAGGGAGATGCTCACTCACTCACTCATTGCAGGCAGGGAGATGCTCACTCACTCACTCACTGCAGGCAGGGAGATGCTCACTCACTCACTCATTGCAGGCAGGGAGATGCTCACTCACTCACTCACTGCAGGCAGGGAGATGCTCACTCACTCACTCACTCACTGCAGGCAGGGAGATGCTCACTCACTCACTCATTGCAGGCAGGGAGATGCTCACTCACTCACTCACTGCAGGCAGGGAGATGCTCACTCACTCACTCACTCACTGCAGGCAGGGAGATGCTCACTCACTCACTCACTGCAGGCAGGGAGATGCTCACTCACTCACTCACTCACTGCAGGCAGGGAGATGCTCACTCACTCACTCATTGCAGGCAGGGAGATGCTCGCTCACGCACTCACTGCAGGCAGGGAGATGGTCACTCACTCACTCACTGCAGGCAGGGAGATGCTCACTCACTCACTCACTACAGGCAGGGAGATGCTCACTCACTCACTCACTGCAGGCAGGGAGATGCTCACTCACTCACTCACTCACTGCAGGCAGGGAGATGCTCACTCACTCACTCACTGCAGGCAGGGAGATTGTCACTCACTCACTCACTGCAGGCAGGGAGATGCTCACTCACTCACTCACTCATTGCAGGCAGGGAGGTGCTCACTCACTCACTCATTGCAGGCAGGGAGATACTCACTCACTCACTCATTGAAGGCAGGGAGATACTCACTCACTCACTCACTCACTCACTGCAGGCAGGGAGATGCTCACTCACTCACTCACTGCAGGCAGGGAGATACTCACTCACTCACTCACTGCAGGCAGGGAGATACTCACTCACTCACTGCAGGTAGGGAGATACTCACTCACTCACTCACTCATTGCAGGCAGGGACATGCTCACTCATTCACACATTGCAGGCAGGGAAATGCTCACTCACTCACTCACTCACTGCAGGCAGGGAGATGCTCACTCACTCACTCACTCACTCACTGCAGGCAGGGAGATGCTCACTCACTCACTCACTGCAGGCAGGGAGATACTCACTCACTCACTCACTGCAGGCAGGGAGATACTCACTCACTCACTGCAGGTAGGGAGATACTCACTCACTCACTCACTCATTGCAGGCAGGGACATGCTCACTCATTCACTCATTGCAGGCAGGGAAATGCTCACTCACTCACTCACTGCAGGCAGGGAGATACTCACTCACTCACTCACTGCAGGCAGGGAGATACTGACTCACTCACTGCAGGCAGGGACATGCTCACTCACTCACTCATTGCAGGCAGGGAGTTACTCACTCACTCACTCATTGCAGGCAGGGAGATACTCACTCACTCACTCATTGCAGGCAGGGAGATACTCACTCACTCACTCACTCACTGCAGGCAGGGAGATGCTCACTCATTGCAGGCAGGGTGATGCTCACTCACTCACTCACTCACTCACTGCAGGCAGGGTGATGCTCACTCACTCACTCACTCACTGCAGGCAGGGAGATGCTCACTCACTCACTCATTGCAGGCAGGGAGATGCTCTCTCACTCATTGCAGGCAGGGTGATGCTCACTCACTCACTCACTCACTGCAGGCAGGGAGATGCTCACTCACTCACTCATTGCAGGCAGGGAGATGCTCACTCACTCACTCACTGCAGGCAGGGAGATGCTCACTCACTCACTCATTGCAGGCAGGGAGATGCTCACTCACTCACTCACTCATTGCAGGCAGGGAGATGCTCACTCACTCACTCACTCACTGCTGGCAGGGAGATGCTCACTCACTCACTCACTGCAGGCAGGGAGATGCTCACTCACTCACTCACTCATTGCAGGCAGGGAGGTGCTCACTCACTCACTCACTCACTGCAGGCAGGGAGATGCTCACTCACTCACTCATTGCAGGCAGGGAGATGCTCACTCACTCACTCACCCATTGCAGGCAGGGAGATGCTCACTCACTCACTCATCGCAGGCAGGGAGATGCTCACTCATTCACTCACTCACTCATTGCAGGCAGGGAGATGCTCACTCACCTACTCACTGCAGGCAGGGAGATGCTCACTCACTCACTCATAGCAGGCAGGGAGATGCTCACTCACTCATAGCAGGCAGGGAGATGCTCACTCACTCACTCACTCATTGCAGGCAGGGAGATGCTCACTCACTCACTGCAGGCAGGGTGATGCTCACTCACTCACTCACTCATTGCAGGCAGGGAGGAGCTCACTCACTCACTCACTGCAGGCAGGGAGATGCTCACTCACTCACTCATAGCAGGCAGGGAGATGCTCACTCACTCACTGCAGGCAGGGAGATGCTCATTCACTCACTCACTCATTGCAGGCAGGGAGATGCTCACTCACTCACTCAATCATTGCAGGCAGGGAGATGCTCACTCACTCACTCACTCACTGCAGGCAGGGAGATGCTCACTCACTCACTCACTGCAGGCAGGGAGATGCTCACTCACTCATTGCAGGCAGGGAGATGCTCACTCACTCACTCATTGCAGGCAGGGAGATGCTCACTCACTCACTCACTCACTGCAGGCAGGGAGATCCTCACTCACTCATTGCAGGCAGGGAGATACTCACTCACTCACTCATTGCAGGCAGGGAGATGCTCACTCACTCACTCACTCATTGCAGGCAGGGAGATGCTCACTCACTCACTCACTGCAGGCAGGGAGATGCTCACTCACTCACTCACTGCAGGCAGGGAGATGCTCACTCACTCATTGCAGGCAGGGAGATGCTCACTCACTCACTCATTTCAGGCAGGGAGATGCTCACTCACTCACTCATTGCAGGCAGGGAGATGCTCACTCACTCACTCATTGCAGGCAGGGAGATGCTCACTCACTCACTCACTGCAGGCAGGGAGATGCTCACTCACTCACTCACTCACTGCAGGCAGGGATGCTCACTCACTCACTCATTGCAGGCAGGGAGATGCTCACTCACTCACTCACTCACTGCTGGCAGGGAGATGCTCACTCACTCACTCATTGCAGGCAGGGAGATGCTCACTCACTCACTCACTGCAGGCAGGGAGATGCTCACTCACTCACTCACTGCAGGCAGGGAGATGCTCACTCACTCACTCACTCACTGCAGGCAGGGAGATGCTCACTCACTCACTCACTGCAGGCAGGGAGATTGTCACTCACTCACTCACTGCAGGCAGGGAGATGCTCACTCACTCACTCACTCATTGCAGGCAGGGAGGTGCTCACTCACTCACTCATTGCAGGCAGGGAGATACTCACTCACTCACTCATTGCATGCAGGGAGATACTCACTCACTCACTCACTCACTCACTGCAGGCAGGGAGATACTCACTCACTCACTGCAGGTAGGGAGATACTCACTCACTCACTCACTCATTGCAGGCAGGGACATGCTCACTCATTCACTCATTGCAGGCAGGGAAATGCTCACTCACTCACTCACTCACTGCAGGCAGGGAGATGCTCACTCACTCACTCACTCACTCACTGCAGGCAGGTAGATGCTCACTCACTCACTCACTGCAGGCAGGGAGATACTCACTCACTCACTGCAGGTAGGGAGATACTCACTCACTCACTACAGGCAGGGAGATACTCACTCACTCACTCACTGCAGGCAGGGAGATACTCACTCACTCACTACAGGCAGGGAGATACTCACTCACTCACTCACTGCAGGCAGGGAGATACTCACTCACTCACTGCAGGTAGGGAGATACTCACTCACTCACTCACTCATTGCAGGCAGGGACATGCTCACTCTTTCACTCATTGCAGGCAGGGAAATGCTCACTCACTCACTCACTGCAGGCAGGGAGATACTCACTCACTCACTCACTGCAGGCAGGGAGATACTCACTCACTCACTGCAGGCAGGGACATGCTCACTCACTCACTCATTGCAGGCAGGCAGTTACTCACTCACTCACTCATTGCAGGCAGGGAGATACTCACTCACTCACTGGAGGCAGGGAGATGCTCACTCACTCACTCATTGCAGGCAGGGAGATACTCACTCACTCACTCATTGCAGGCAGGGAGATACTCACTCACTCACTCACTCACTGCAGGCAGGGAGATGCTCACTCATTGCAGGCAGGTTGATGCTCAAACACTCACTCACTCACTGCAGGCAGGGAGATGCTCACTCACTCATTGCAGGCAGGGTGATGCTCACTCACTCACTCACTCACTGCAGGCAGGGAGATGCTCACTCACTCACTGGAGGCAGGGAGATGCTCACTCACTCACTCATTGCAGGCAGGGAGATACTCACTCACTCACTCATTGCAGGCAGGGAGATACTCACTCACTCACTCACTCACTGCAGGCAGGGAGATGCTCACTCATTGCAGGCAGGGTGATGCTCACTCACTCACTCACTCATTGCAGGCAGGGAGATGTTCACTCACTCATTGCAGGCAGGGTGATGCTCACTCACTCACTCACTCACTGCAGGCAGGGAGATGCTCACTCACTAACTCATTGCAGGCAGGGAGATGCTCACTCACTCACTCACTCACTGCAGGCAGGGAGATGCTCACTCACTCACTCACTGCAGGCAGGGAGATGCTCACTCACTCACTCATTGCAGGCAGGGAGATGCTCACTCACTCACTCACTCATTGCAGGCAGGGAGATGCTCACTCACTCACTGATTGCAGGCAGGGAGATGCTCACTCACTCACTCATTGCAGGCAGGGAGATGCTCACTCACTCACTCACTCACTGCTGGCAGAGAGATGCTCACTCACTCACTCACTCACTGCTGGCAGGGAGATGCTCACTCACTCACTCACTGCAGGCAGGGAGATGCTCACTCACTCACTGCTGGCAGGGAGATGCTCACTCACTCACTCACTGCAGGCAGGGAGATGCTCACTCACTCACTCATTGCAGGCAGGGAGATGCTCACTCACTCACTCACTGCAGGCAGGGAGATGCTCACTCACTCACTCATTGCAGGCAGGGAGATGCTCACTCACTCACTCACTCACCCATTGCAGGCAGGGAGATGCTCACTCACTCACTCATCGCAGGCAGGGAGATGCTCACTCATTCACTCACTCACTCATTGCAGGCAGGGAGATGCTCACTCACCTACTCACTGCAGGCAGGGAGATGCTCACTCACTCACTCATAGCAGGCAGGGAGATGCTCACTCACTCATTGCAGGCAGGGAGATGCTCACTCACTCACTCACTCATTGCAGGCAGGGAGATGCTCACTCACTCACTCACTCACTGCAGGCAGGGAGATGCTCACTCACTCACTCATAGCAGGCAGGGAGATGCTCACTCACTCACTCACTGCAGGCAGGGAGATCCTCACTCACTCATTGCAGGCAGGGAGATACTCACTCACTCACTCATTGCAGGCAGGGAGATGCTCACTCACTCACTCACTCATTGCAGGCAGGGAGATGCTCACTCACTCACTCACTGCAGGCAGGGAGATGCTCACTCACTCACTCACTGCAGGCAGGGAGATGCTCACTCACTCATTGCAGGCAGGGAGATGCTCACTCACTCACTCATTTCAGGCAGGGAGATGCTCACTCACTCACTCATTGCAGGCAGGGAGATGCTCACTCACTCACTCATTGCAGGCAGGGAGATGCTCACTCACTCACTCACTGCAGGCAGGGAGATGCTCACTCACTCACTCACTCACTGCAGGCAGGGATGCTCACTCACTCACTCATTGCAGGCAGGGAGATGCTCACTCACTCACTCACTGCTGGCAGGGAGATGCTCACTCACTCACTCATTGCAGGCAGGGAGATGCTCACTCACTCACTCACTGCAGGCAGGGAGATGCTCACTCACTCACTCACTGCAGGCAGGGAGATGCTCACTCACTCACTCACTCACTGCAGGCAGGGAGATGCTCACTCACTCACTCACTGCAGGCAGGGAGATTGTCACTCACTCACTCACTGCAGGCAGGGAGATGCTCACTCACTCACTCACTCATTGCAGGCAGGGAGGTGCTCACTCACTCACTCATTGCAGGCAGGGAGATACTCACTCACTCACTCATTGCATGCAGGGAGATACTCACTCACTCACTCACTCACTCACTGCAGGCAGGGAGATACTCACTCACTCACTGCAGGTAGGGAGATACTCACTCACTCACTCACTCATTGCAGGCAGGGACATGCTCACTCATTCACTCATTGCAGGCAGGGAAATGCTCACTCACTCACTCACTCACTGCAGGCAGGGAGATGCTCACTCACTCACTCACTCACTCACTGCAGGCAGGTAGATGCTCACTCACTCACTCACTCACTGCAGGCAGGGAGATACTCACTCACTCACTGCAGGTAGGGAGATACTCACTCACTCACTACAAGCAGGGAGATACTCACTCACTCACTCACTGCAGGCAGGGAGATACTCACTCACTCACTACAGGCAGGGAGATACTCACTCACTCACTCACTGCAGGCAGGGAGATACTCACTCACTCACTGCAGGTAGGGAGATACTCACTCACTCACTCACTCATTGCAGGCAGGGACATGCTCACTCTTTCACTCATTGCAGGCAGGGAAATGCTCACTCACTCACTCACTGCAGGCAGGGAGATACTCACTCACTCACTCACTGCAGGCAGGGAGATACTCACTCACTCACTGCAGGCAGGGACATGCTCACTCACTCACTCATTGCAGGCAGGCAGTTACTCACTCACTCACTCATTGCAGGCAGGGAGATACTCACTCACTCACTGGAGGCAGGGAGATGCTCACTCACTCACTCATTGCAGGCAGGGAGATACTCACTCACTCACTCATTGCAGGCAGGGAGATACTCACTCACTCACTCACTCACTGCAGGCAGGGAGATGCTCACTCATTGCAGGCAGGGTGATGCTCACTCACTCACTCACTCACTGCAGGCAGGGAGATGCTCACTCACTCATTGCAGGCAGGGTGATGCTCACTCACTCACTCACTCACTGCAGGCAGGGAGATGCTCACTCACTCACTGGAGGCAGGGAGATGCTCACTCACTCACTCATTGCAGGCAGGGAGATACTCACTCACTCACTCATTGCAGGCAGGGAGATACTCACTCACTCACTCACACTGCAGGCAGGGAGATGCTCACTCATTGCAGGCAGGGTGATGCTCACTCACTCACTCACTCATTGCAGGCAGGGAGATGTTCACTCACTCATTGCAGGCAGGGTGATGCTCACTCACTCACTCACTCACTGCAGGCAGGGAGATGCTCACTCACTAACTCATTGCAGGCAGGGAGATGCTCACTCACTCACTCACTCACTGCAGGCAGGGAGATGCTCACTCACTCACTCACTGCAGGCAGGGAGATGCTCACTCACTCACTCATTGCAGGCAGGGAGATGCTCACTCACTCACTCACTCATTGCAGGCAGGGAGATGCTCACTCACTCACTGATTGCAGGCAGGGAGATGCTCACTCACTCACTCATTGCAGGCAGGGAGATGCTCACTCACTCACTCACTCACTGCTGGCAGAGAGATGCTCACTCACTCACTCACTCACTGCTGGCAGGGAGATGCTCACTCACTCACTCACTGCAGGCAGGGAGATGCTCACTCACTCACTCACTGCTGGCAGGGAGATGCTCACTCACTCACTCACTGCAGGCAGGGAGATGCTCACTCACTCACTCATTGCAGGCAGGGAGATGCTCACTCACTCACTCACTGCAGGCAGGGAGATGCTCACTCACTCACTCATTGCAGGCAGGGAGATGCTCACTCACTCACTCACTCACCCATTGCAGGCAGGGAGATGCTCACTCACTCACTCATCGCAGGCAGGGAGATGCTCACTCATTCACTCACTCACTCATTGCAGGCAGGGAGATGCTCACTCACCTACTCACTGCAGGCAGGGAGATGCTCACTCACTCACTCATAGCAGGCAGGGAGATGCTCACTCACTCATTGCAGGCAGGGAGATGCTCACTCACTCACTCACTCATTGCAGGCAGGGAGATGCTCACTCACTCACTCACTCACTGCAGGCAGGGAGATGCTCACTCACTCACTCATAGCAGGCAGGGAGATGCTCACTCACTCATTGCAGGCAGGGAGATGCTCACTCACTCACTCACTCATTGCAGGCAGGGAGATGCTCACTCACTCACTCAATCACTCAATCACTCAATCATTGCAGGCAGGGAGATGCTCACTCACTCACTCACTGCAGGCAGGGAGATGCTCACTCACTCACTCACTGCAGGCAGGGAGATGCTCACTCACTCACTACAGGCAGGGAGATAAGCACTCACTCACTCACTGCAGGCAGGGAATACTCACTCACTCACTACAGGCAGGGAGATACTCACTCACTCACTCACTGCAGGCAGGGAGATACTCACTCACTCACTGCAGGTAGGGAGATACTCACTCACTCACTCACTCATTGCAGGCAGGGACATGCTCACTCTTTCACTCATTGCAGGCAGGGAAATGCTCACTCACTCACTCACTGCAGGCAGGGGGATACTCACTCACTCACTCACTGCAGGCAGGGACATGCTCACTCACTCACTCATTGCAGGCAGGGAGTTACTCACTCACTCACTCATTGCAGGAAGGGAGATACTCACTCACTCACTGGAGGCAGGGAGATGCTCACTCACTCACTCACTCATTGCAGGCAGGGAGATACTCACTCACTCACTCACTCATTGCAGGCAGGGAGATACTCACTCACTCACTCACTCACTGCAGGCAGGGAGATGCTCACTCATTGCAGGCAGGGTGATGCTCACTCACTCACTCACTCACTGCAGGCAGGGAGATGCTCACTCACTCATTGCAGGCAGGGTGATGCTCACTCACTCACTCACTCACTGCAGGCAGGGAGATGCTCACTCACTCACTCATTGCAGGCAGGGAGATACTCACTCACTCACTCATTGCAGGCAGGGAGATACTCACTCACTCACTCACTCACTGCAGGCAGGGAGATGCTCACTCACTCACTCATTGCAGGCAGGGAGATGTTCACTCACTCACTCACTCATTGCAGGCAGGGAGATGCTCACTCACTCACTCATTGCAGGCAGGGAGATGTTCACTCACTCATTGCAGGCAGGGTGATGCTCACTCACTCACTCACTCATTGCAGGCAGGGAGATGCTCACTCACTCACTCATTGCAGGCAGGGAGATGTTCACTCACTCATTGCAGGCAGGGTGATGCTCACTCACTCACTCACTCATTGCAGGCAGGGAGATGCTCACTCACTCACTCATTGCAGGCAGGGAGATGCTCACTCATTGCAGGCAGGGTGATGCTCACTCACTCACTCACTCATTGCAGGCAGGGAGATGCTCACTCACTCACTCATTGCAGGCAGGGAGATGTTCACTCACTCATTGCAGGCAGGGTGATGCTCACTCACTCACTCACTCACTGCAGGCAGGGAGATGCTCACTCACTCACTCATTGCAGGCAGGGAGATGCTCACTCACTCACTCACTCACTGCAGGCAGGGAGATGCTCACTCACTCACTCACTGCAGGCAGGGAGATGCTCACTCACTCACTCATTGCAGGCAGGGAGATGCTCACTCACTCACTCACTCATTGCAGGCAGGGAGATACTCACTCACTCACTCATTGCAGGCAGGGAGATGCTCACTCACTCACTCACTCATTGCAGGCAGGGAGATGCTCACTCACTCACTCACTGCTGGCAGGGAGATGCTCACTCACTCACTGCAGGTAGGGAGATACTCACTCACTCACTCACTCATTGCAGGCAGGGACATGCTCACTCTTTCACTCATTGCAGGCAGGGAAATGCTCACTCACTCACTCACTGCAGGCAGGGAGATACTCACTCACTCACTCACTGCAGGCAGGGACATGCTCACTCACTCACTCATTGCAGGCAGGGAGTTACTCACTCACTCACTCATTGCAGGAAGGGAGATACTCACTCACTCACTGGAGGCAGGGAGATGCTCACTCACTCACTCACTCATTGCAGGCAGGGAGATACTCACTCACTCACTCATTGCAGGCAGGGAGATACTCACTCACTCACTCACTCACTGCAGGCAGGGAGATGCTCACTCATTGCAGGCAGGGTGATGCTCACTCACTCACTCACTCACTGCAGGCAGGGAGATGCTCACTCACTCATTGCAGTCAGGGTGATGCTCACTCACTCACTCACTCACTGCAGGCAGGGAGATGCTCACTCACTCACTGGAGGCAGGGAGATGCTCACTCACTCACTCATTGCAGGCAGGGAGATACTCACTCACTCACTCATTGCAGGCAGGGAGATACTCACTCACTCACTCACTCACTGCAGGCAGGGAGATGCTCACTCATTGCAGGCAGGGTGATGCTCACTCACTCACTGCAGGCAGGGAGATGCTCACTCACTCATTGCAGGCAGGGAGATGCTCACTCACTCACTCATTGCAGGCAGGGAGATGTTCACTCACTCATTGCAGGCAGGGTGATGCTCACTCACTCACTCACTCACTGCAGGCAGGGAGATGCTCACTCACTCACTCATTGCAGGCAGGGAGATGCTCACTCACTCACTCACTCACTGCAGGCAGGGAGATGCTCACTCACTCACTCATTGCAGGCAGGGAGATGCTCACTCACTCACTCACCCATTGCAGGCAGGGAGATGCTCACTCACTCACTCATCGCAGGCAGGGAGATGCTCACTCATTCACTCACTCACTCATTGCAGGCAGGGAGATGCTCACTCACCTACTCACTGCAGGCAGGCAGATGCTCACTCACTCACTCATAGCAGGCAGGGAGATGCTCACTCACTCATTGCAGGCAGGGAGATGCTCACTCACTCACTCACTCATTGCAGGCAGGGAGATGCTCACTCACTCACTCACTCACTGCAGGCAGGGAGAAGCTCACTCACTCACTCATAGCAGGCAGGGAGATGCTCACTCACTCATTGCAGGCAGGGAGATGCTCACTCACTCACTCACTCACTCATTGCAGGCAGGGAGATGCTCACTCACTCACTCAATCACTCAATCATTGCAGGCAGGGAGATGCTCACTCACTCACTCACTGCAGGCAGGGAGATGCTCACTCACTGCAGGCAGGGAGATGCTCACTCACTCATTGCAGGCAGGGAGATGCTCACTCACTCACTCACTCATTGCAGGCAGGGAGATGCTCACTCACTCACTCACTCACTGCAGGCAGGGAGATGCTCACTCACTCATTGCAGGCAGGGAGATACTCACTCACTCACTCATTGCAGGCAGGGAGATGCTCACTCACTCACTCACTCATTGCAGGCAGGGAGATGCTCACTCACTCACTCACTCATTGCAGGCAGGGAGATGCTCACTCACTCACTCACTGCAGGCAGGGAGATGCTCACTCACTCATTGCAGGCAGGGAGATGCTCACTCACTCACTCACTGCAGGCAGGGAGATGCTCACTCACTCACTCACTGCAGGCAGGGAGATGTTCACTCACTCACTCACTCACTGCAGGCAGGGAGATGCTCACTCACTCACTCACTGCAGGCAGGGAGATGCTCACTCACTCACTCATTGCAGGCAGGGAGATGCTCACTCACTCACTCACTCATTGCAGGCAGGGAGATGCTCACTCACTCATTGCAGGCAGGGAGATGCTCACTCACTCACTCATTTCAGGCAGGGAGATGCTCACTCACTCACTCATTGCAGGCAGGGAGATGCTCACTCACTCACTCATTGCAGGCAGGGAGATGCTCACTCACTCACTCACTGCAGGCAGGGAGATGCTCACTCACTCACTCACTCACTGCAGACAGGGAGATGCTCACTCACTCACTCACTCACTGCAGGCAGGGAGATGCTCACTCATTGCAGGCAGGGTGATGCTCACTCACTCACTGCAGGCAGGGAGATGCTCACTCACTCATTGCAGGCAGGGAGATGCTCACTCACTCACTCATTGCAGGCAGGGAGATGTTCACTCACTCATTGCAGGCAGGGTGATGCTCACTCACTCACTCACTCACTGCAGGCAGGGAGATGCTCACTCACTCACTCATTGCAGGCAGGGAGATGCTCACTCACTCACTCACTCACTGCAGGCAGGGAGATGCTCACTCACTCACTCACTGCAGGCAGGGAGATGCTCACTCACTCACTCATTGCAGGCAGGGAGATGCTCACTCACTCACTCACCCACTGCAGGCAGGGAGATGCTCACTCACTCACTCATCGCAGGCAGGGAGATGCTCACTCATTCACTCACTCACTCATTGCAGGCAGGGAGATGCTCACTCACCTACTCACTGCAGGCAGGCAGATGCTCACTCTCTCACTCATAGCAGGCAGGGAGATGCTCACTCACTCATTGCAGGCAGGGAGATGCTCACTCACTCACTCACTCATTGCAGGCAGGGAGATGCTCACTCACTCACTCACTCACTGCAGGCAGGGAGATGCTCACTCACTCACTCATAGCAGGCAGGGAGATGCTCACTCACTCATTGCAGGCAGGGAGATGCTCACTCACTCACTCACTCACTCATTGCAGGCAGGGAGATGCTCACTCACTCACTCAATCACTCAATCATTGCAGGCAGGGAGATGCTCACTCACTCACTCACTGCAGGCAGGGAGATGCTCACTCACTGCAGGCAGGGAGATGCTCACTCACTCATTGCAGGCAGGGAGATGCTCACTCACTCACTCACTCATTGCAGGCAGGGAGATGCTCACTCACTCACTCACTCACTGCAGGCAGGGAGATGCTCACTCACTCATTGCAGGCAGGGAGATACTCACTCACTCACTCATTGCAGGCAGGGAGATGCTCACTCACTCACTCACTCATTGCAGGCAGGGAGATGCTCACTCACTCACTCACTCATTGCAGGCAGGGAGATGCTCACTCACTCACTCACTGCAGGCAGGGAGATGCTCACTCACTCATTGCAGGCAGGGAGATGCTCACTCACTCACTCACTGCAGGCAGGGAGATGGTCACTCACTCACTCACTGCAGGCAGGGAGATGTTCACTCACTCACTCACTCACTGCAGGCAGGGAGATGCTCACTCACTCACTCACTGCAGGCAGGGAGATGCTCACTCACTCACTCATTGCAGGCAGGGAGATGCTCACTCACTCACTCACTCATTGCAGGCAGGGAGATGCTCACTCACTCATTGCAGGCAGGGAGATGCTCACTCACTCACTCATTTCAGGCAGGGAGATGCTCACTCACTCACTCATTGCAGGCAGGGAGATGCTCACTCACTCACTCATTGCAGGCAGGGAGATGCTCACTCACTCACTCACTGCAGGCAGGGAGATGCTCACTCACTCACTCACTCACTGCAGACAGGGAGATGCTCACTCACTCACTCACTGCAGGCAGGGAGATGCTCACTCACTCACTCATTTCAGGCAGGGAGATGCTCACTCACTCACTCATTGCAGGCAGGGAGATGCTCACTCACTCACTCACTGCAGGCAGGGAGATGCTCACTCATTCACTCATTGCAGGCAGGGAGATGCTCACTCACTCATTCATTTCAGGCAGGGAGATGCTCACTCACTCACTCACTGCAGGCAGGGAGATGCACACTCACTCACTCACTGCAGGCAGGGAGATGCTCACTCACTCGCTGCAGGCAGGGAGATGCTCACTCACTCACTCATTGCAGGCAGGGAGATGCTCACTCACTCACTCACTGCAGGCAGGGAGATGCTCACTCACTCACTCACTCACTGCAGGCAGGGAGATGCTCACTCACTCGCTGCAGGCAGGGAGATGCTCACTCACTCACTCACTGCAGGCAGGGAGATGCTCACTCACTCACTCATTGCAGGCAGGGAGATGCTCACTCACTCACTCACTCACTGCTGGCAGGGAGATGCTCACTCACTCACTCACTGCAGGCAGGGAGATGCTCACTCACTCACTCACTGCAGGCAGGGAGATGCTCACTCACTCACTCACTCACTGCAGGCAGGGAGATGCTCACTCACTCACTCATTGCAGGCAGGGAGATGCTCACTCACTCACTCACCCATTGCAGGCAGGGAGATGCTCACTCACTCACTCATCGCAGGCAGGGAGATGCTCACTCATTCACTCACTCACTCATTGCATGCAGGGAGATGCTCACTCACCTAATCACTGCAGGCAGGGAGATGCTCACTCACTCACTCATTGCAGGCAGGGAGATGCTCACTCACTCACTCACTCATTGCAGGCAGGGAGATGCTCACTCACTCACTCACTCACTGCAGGCAGGGAGATGCTCACTCACTCACTCATAGCAGGCAGGGAGATGCTCACTCACTCATTGCAGGCAGGGAGATGCTCACTCACTCACTCACTCATTGCAGGCAGGGAGATGCTCACTCACTCACTCAATCATTGCAGGCAGGGAGATGCTCACTCACTCACTCACTCACTGCAGGCAGGGAGATGCTCACTCACTCACTCACTGCAGGCAGGGAGATGCTCACTCATTCATTGCAGGCAGGGAGATGCTCACTCACTCACTCACTCATTGCAGGCAGGGAGATGCTCATTCACTCACTCACTCACTGCAGGCAGGGAGATGCTCACTCACTCATTGCAGGCAGGGAGATACTCACTCACTCACTCATTGCAGGCAGGGAGATGCTCACTCACTCACTCACTCATTGCAGGCAGGGAGATGCTCACTCACTCACTCACTGCAGGCAGGGAGATGCTCACTCACTCATTGCAGGCAGGGAGATGCTCACTCACTCACTCATTGCAGGCAGGGAGATGCTCACTCACTCATTGCAGGCAGGGAGATGCTCACTCACTCACTCATTGCAGGCAGGGAGATGCTCACTCACTCACTCACTCATTGCAGGCAGGGAGATGCTCACTCACTCATTGCAGGCAGGGAGATGCTCACTCACTCACTCATTGCAGGCAGGGAGATGCTCACTCACTCACTCATTGCAGGCAGGGAGATGCTCACTCACTCACTCATTGCAGGCAGGGAGATGCTCACTCACTCACTCACTGCAGGCAGGGAGATGCTCACTCACTCACTCACTGCAGGCAGGGAGATGCTCACTCACTCACTCATTTCAGGCAGGGAGATGCTCACTCACTCACTCATTGCAGGCAGGGAGATGCTCACTCACTCACTCACTGCAGGCAGGGAGATGCTCACTCACTCACTCATTGCAGGCAGGGAGATGCTCACTCACTCACTCACTGCAGGCAGGGAGATGCTCACTCACTCACTCACTCACTGCAGGCAGGGAGATGCTCACTCACTCGCTGCAGGCAGGGAGATGCTCACTCACTCACTCACTGCAGGAAGGGAGATGTTCACTCACTCACTCATTGCAGGCAGGGAGATGCTCACTCACTCACTCACTCACTGCTGGCAGGGAGATGCTCACTCACTCACTCACTGCAGGCAGGGAGATGCTCACTCACTCACTCACTGCAGGCAGGGAGATGCTCACTCACTCACTCATTGCAGGCAGGGAGATGCTCACTCACTCACTCACCCATTGCAGGCAGGGAGATGCTCACTCACTCACTCATCGCAGGCAGGGAGATGCTCACTCATTCACTCACTCACTCATTGCATGCAGGGAGATGCTCACTCACCTAATCACTGCAGGCAGGGAGATGCTCACTCACTCACTCATAGCCGGCAGGGAGATGCTCACTCACTCATTGCAGGCAGGGAGATGCTCACTCACTCACTCACTCATTGCAGGCAGGGATATGCTCACTCACTCACTCACTCACTGCAGGCAGGGAG
This sequence comes from Heterodontus francisci, assembly GCF_036365525.1. NCBI lineage: Eukaryota > Metazoa > Chordata > Chondrichthyes > Heterodontiformes > Heterodontidae > Heterodontus > Heterodontus francisci. Next base: position 3,888,222 of record NC_090418.1, read on the forward strand.
ATGCTCACTCACTCACTCACTGCAGGCAGGGAGATGCTCACTCACTCACTCATTGCAGGCAGGGAGATGCTCACTCACTCACTCACTCACTGCAGGCAGGGAGATGCTCACTCACTCACTCACTGCAGGCAGGGAGATGCTCACTCACTCACTCATTGCAGGCAGGGAGATGCTCACTCACTCACTCACCCACTGCAGGCAGGGAGATGCTCACTCACTCACTCATCGCAGGCAGGGAGATGCTCACTCATTCACTCACTCACTCATTGCAGGCAGGGAGATGCTCACTCACCTACTCACTGCAGGCAGGCAGATGCTCACTCTCTCACTCATAGCAGGCAGGGAGATGCTCACTCACTCATTGCAGGCAGGGAGATGCTCACTCACTCACTCACTCATTGCAGGCAGGGAGATGCTCACTCACTCACTCACTCACTGCAGGCAGGGAGATGCTCACTCACTCACTCATAGCAGGCAGGGAGATGCTCACTCACTCATTGCAGGCAGGGAGATGCTCACTCACTCACTCACTCACTCATTGCAGGCAGGGAGATGCTCACTCACTCACTCAATCACTCAATCATTGCAGGCAGGGAGATGCTCACTCACTCACTCACTGCAGGCAGGGAGATGCTCACTCACTGCAGGCAGGGAGATGCTCACTCACTCATTGCAGGCAGGGAGATGCTCACTCACTCACTCACTCATTGCAGGCAGGGAGATGCTCACTCACTCACTCACTCACTGCAGGCAGGGAGATGCTCACTCACTCATTGCAGGCAGGGAGATACTCACTCACTCACTCATTGCAGGCAGGGAGATGCTCACTCACTCACTCACTCATTGCAGGCAGGGAGATGCTCACTCACTCACTCACTCATTGCAGGCAGGGAGATGCTCACTCACTCACTCACTGCAGGCAGGGAGATGCTCACTCACTCATTGCAGGCAGGGAGATGCTCACTCACTCACTCACTGCAGGCAGGGAGATGCTCACTCACTCACTCACTGCAGGCAGGGAGATGTTCACTCACTCACTCACTCACTGCAGGCAGGGAGATGCTCACTCACTCACTCACTGCAGGCAGGGAGATGCTCACTCACTCACTCATTGCAGGCAGGGAGATGCTCACTCACTCACTCACTCATTGCAGGCAGGGAGATGCTCACTCACTCATTGCAGGCAGGGAGATGCTCACTCACTCACTCATTTCAGGCAGGGAGATGCTCACTCACTCACTCATTGCAGGCAGGGAGATGCTCACTCACTCACTCATTGCAGGCAGGGAGATGCTCACTCACTCACTCACTGCAGGCAGGGAGATGCTCACTCACTCACTCACTCACTGCAGACAGGGAGATGCTCACTCACTCACTCACTGCAGGCAGGGAGATGCTCACTCACTCACTCATTTCAGGCAGGGAGATGCTCACTCACTCACTCATTGCAGGCAGGGAGATGCTCACTCACTCACTCACTGCAGGCAGGGAGATGCTCACTCATTCACTCATTGCAGGCAGGGAGATGCTCACTCACTCATTCATTTCAGGCAGGGAGATGCTCACTCACTCACTCACTGCAGGCAGGGAGATGCACACTCACTCACTCACTGCAGGCAGGGAGATGCTCACTCACTCGCTGCAGGCAGGGAGATGCTCACTCACTCACTCATTGCAGGCAGGGAGATGCTCACTCACTCACTCACTGCAGGCAGGGAGATGCTCACTCACTCACTCACTCACTGCAGGCAGGGAGATGCTCACTCACTCGCTGCAGGCAGGGAGATGCTCACTCACTCACTCACTGCAGGCAGGGAGATGCTCACTCACTCACTCATTGCAGGCAGGGAGATGCTCACTCACTCACTCACTCACTGCTGGCAGGGAGATGCTCACTCACTCACTCACTGCAGGCAGGGAGATGCTCACTCACTCACTCACTGCAGGCAGGGAGATGCTCACTCACTCACTCACTCACTGCAGGCAGGGAGATGCTCACTCACTCACTCATTGCAGGCAGGGAGATGCTCACTCACTCACTCACCCATTGCAGGCAGGGAGATGCTCACTCACTCACTCATCGCAGGCAGGGAGATGCTCACTCATTCACTCACTCACTCATTGCATGCAGGGAGATGCTCACTCACCTAATCACTGCAGGCAGGGAGATGCTCACTCACTCACTCATTGCAGGCAGGGAGATGCTCACTCACTCACTCACTCATTGCAGGCAGGGAGATGCTCACTCACTCACTCACTCACTGCAGGCAGGGAGATGCTCACTCACTCACTCATAGCAGGCAGGGAGATGCTCACTCACTCATTGCAGGCAGGGAGATGCTCACTCACTCACTCACTCATTGCAGGCAGGGAGATGCTCACTCACTCACTCAATCATTGCAGGCAGGGAGATGCTCACTCACTCACTCACTCACTGCAGGCAGGGAGATGCTCACTCACTCACTCACTGCAGGCAGGGAGATGCTCACTCATTCATTGCAGGCAGGGAGATGCTCACTCACTCACTCACTCATTGCAGGCAGGGAGATGCTCATTCACTCACTCACTCACTGCAGGCAGGGAGATGCTCACTCACTCATTGCAGGCAGGGAGATACTCACTCACTCACTCATTGCAGGCAGGGAGATGCTCACTCACTCACTCACTCATTGCAGGCAGGGAGATGCTCACTCACTCACTCACTGCAGGCAGGGAGATGCTCACTCACTCATTGCAGGCAGGGAGATGCTCACTCACTCACTCATTGCAGGCAGGGAGATGCTCACTCACTCATTGCAGGCAGGGAGATGCTCACTCACTCACTCATTGCAGGCAGGGAGATGCTCACTCACTCACTCACTCATTGCAGGCAGGGAGATGCTCACTCACTCATTGCAGGCAGGGAGATGCTCACTCACTCACTCATTGCAGGCAGGGAGATGCTCACTCACTCACTCATTGCAGGCAGGGAGATGCTCACTCACTCACTCATTGCAGGCAGGGAGATGCTCACTCACTCACTCACTGCAGGCAGGGAGATGCTCACTCACTCACTCACTGCAGGCAGGGAGATGCTCACTCACTCACTCATTTCAGGCAGGGAGATGCTCACTCACTCACTCATTGCAGGCAGGGAGATGCTCACTCACTCACTCACTGCAGGCAGGGAGATGCTCACTCACTCACTCATTGCAGGCAGGGAGATGCTCACTCACTCACTCACTGCAGGCAGGGAGATGCTCACTCACTCACTCACTCACTGCAGGCAGGGAGATGCTCACTCACTCGCTGCAGGCAGGGAGATGCTCACTCACTCACTCACTGCAGGAAGGGAGATGTTCACTCACTCACTCATTGCAGGCAGGGAGATGCTCACTCACTCACTCACTCACTGCTGGCAGGGAGATGCTCACTCACTCACTCACTGCAGGCAGGGAGATGCTCACTCACTCACTCACTGCAGGCAGGGAGATGCTCACTCACTCACTCATTGCAGGCAGGGAGATGCTCACTCACTCACTCACCCATTGCAGGCAGGGAGATGCTCACTCACTCACTCATCGCAGGCAGGGAGATGCTCACTCATTCACTCACTCACTCATTGCATGCAGAGAGATGCTCACTCACCTAATCACTGCAGGCAGGGAGATGCTCACTCACTCACTCATAGCCGGCAGGGAGATGCTCACTCACTCATTGCAGGCAGGGAGATGCTCACTCACTCACTCACTCATTGCAGGCAGGGATATGCTCACTCACTCACTCACTCACTGCAGGCAGGGAGATGCTCACTCACTCACTCATAGCAGGCAGGGAGATGCTCACTCACTCATTGCAGGCAGGGAGATGCTCACTCACTCACTCACTCATTGCAGGCAGGGAGATGCTCACTCACTCACTCAATCATTGCAGGCAGGGAGATGCTCACTCACTCACTCACTCACTGCAGGCAGGGAGATGCTCACTCACTCACTCACTGCAGGCAGGGAGATGCTCACTCATTCATTGCAGGCAGGGAGATGCTCACTCACTCACTCACTCATTGCAGGCAGGGAGATGCTCATTCACTCACTCACTCACTGCAGGCAGGGAGATGCTCACTCACTCATTGCAGGCAGGGAGATACTCACTCACTCACTCATTGCAGGCAGGGAGATGCTCACTCACTCACTCACTCATTGCAGGCAGGGAGATGCTCACTCACTCACTCACTGCAGGCAGGGAGATGCTCACTCACTCATTGCAGGCAGGGAGATGCTCACTCACTCACTCATTGCAGGCAGGGAGATGCTCACTCACTCATTGCAGGCAGGGAGATGCTCACTCACTCACTCATTGCAGGCAGGGAGATGCTCACTCACTCACTCACTCATTGCAGGCAGGGAGATGCTCACTCACTCATTGCAGGCAGGGAGATGCTCACTCACTCACTCATTTCAGGCAGGGAGATGCTCACTCACTCACTCATTGCAGGCAGGGAGATGCTCACTCACTCACTCATTGCAGGCAGGGAGATGCTCACTCACTCACTCACTGCAGGCAGGGAGATGCTCACTCACTCACTCACTCACTGCAGGCAGGGAGATGCTCACTCACTCACTCACTGCAGGCAGGGAGATGCTCACTCACTCACTCATTTCAGGCAGGGAGATGCTAACTCACTCACTCATTGCAGGCAGGGAGATGCTCACTCACTCACTCACTGCAGGCAGGGAGATGCTCACTCATTCACTCATTGCAGGCAGGGAGATGCTCACTCACTCACTCATTTCAGGCAGGGAGATGCTCACTCACTCACTCACTGCAGGCAGGGAGATGCACACTCACTCACTCACTGCAGGCAGGGAGATGCTCACTCACTCGCTGCAGGCAGGGAGATGCTCACTCACTCACTCACTGCAGGCAGGGAGATGCTCACTCACTCACTCATTGCAGGCAGGGAGATGCTCACTCACTCACTCACTGCAGGCAGGGAGATGCTCACTCACTCACTCACTCACTGCAGGCAGGGAGATGCTCACTCACTCGCTGCAGGCAGGGAGATGCTCACTCACTCACTCATTGCAGGCAGGGAGATGCTCACTCACTCACTCATTGCAGGCAGGGAGATGCTCACTCACTCACTCACTCACTGCTGGCAGGGAGACGCTCACGCACTCACTCACTCGCTGCAGGCAGGGAGATACTCACTCACTCACTCACTGCAGGCAGGGAGATGCTCACTCACTCACTCATTGCAGGCAGGGAGATGCTCACTCACTCACTCACTGCAGGCAGGGAGATGCTCACTCACTCACTCATTGCAGGCAGGGAGATGCTCACTCACTCACTCATTGCAGGCAGGGAGATGCTCACTCACTCACTCGATGCAGGCAGGGAGATGCTCACTCACTCACTCACTGCAGGCAGGGAGATGCTCACTCACTCACTCATTGCAGGCAGGGAGATGCTCACTCACTCACTCACTGCAGGCAGGGAGATGCTCACTCACTCACTCATTGCAGGCAGGGAGATGCTCACTCACTCATTGCAGGCAGGGAGATGCTCACTCACTCACTCATTGCAGGCAGGGAGATGCTCACTCACTCATTGCAGGCAGGGAGATGCTCACTCACTCACTCATTGCAGGCAGGGAGATGCTCACTCACTCACTCACTCATTGCAGGCAGGGAGATGCTCACTCACTCATTGCAGGCAGGGAGATGCTCACTCACTCACTCATTTCAGGCAGGGAGATGCTCACTCACTCACTCATTGCAGGCAGGGAGATGCTCACTCACTCACTCATTGCAGGCAGGGAGATGCTCACTCACTAACTCACTGCAGGCAGGGAGATGCTCACTCACTCACTCACTCACTGCAGGCAGGGAGATGCTCACTCACTCACTCACTGCAGGCAGGGAGATGCTCACTCACTCACTCATTTCAGGCAGGGAGATGCTCACTCACTCACTCATTGCAGGCAGGGAGATGCTCGCTCACTCACTCACTGCAGGCAGGGAGATGCTCACTCATTCACTCATTGCAGGCAGGGAGATGCTCACTCACTCACTCATTTCAGGCAGGGAGATACTCACTCACTCACTCACTGCAGGCAGGGAGATGCACACTCACTCACTCACTGCAGGCAGGGAGATGCTCACTCACTCGCTGCAGGCAGGGAGATGCTCACTCACTCACTCACTGCAGGCAGGGAGATGCTCACTCACTCACTCATTGCAGGCAGGGAGATGCTCACTCACTCACTCACTGCAGGCAGGGAGATGCTCACTCACTCACTCACTCACTGCAGGCAGGGAGATGCTCACTCACTCGCTGCAGGCAGGGAGATGCTCACTCACTCACTCATTGCAGGCAGGGAGATGCTCACTCACTCACTCATTGCAGGCAGGGAGATGCTCACTCACTCACTCACTCACTGCTGGCAGGGAGACGCTCACGCACTCACTCACTCGCTGCAGGCAGGGAGATACTCACTCACTCACTCACTGCAGGCAGGGAGATGCTCACTCACTCACTCATTGCAGGCAGGGAGATGCTCACTCACTCACTCACTGCAGGCAGGGAGATGCTCACTCACTCACTCATTGCAGGCAGGGAGATGCTCACTCACTCACTCATTGCAGGCAGGGAGATGCTCACTCACTCACTCGATGCAGGCAGGGAGATGCTCACTCACTCACTCACTGCAGGCAGGGAGATGCTCACTCACTCACTCATTGCAGGCAGGGAGATGCTCACTCACTCACTCACTGCAGGCAGGGAGATGCTCACTCACTCACTCACTCACTGCAGGCAGGGAGATGCTCACTCACTCACTCACTCATTGCAGGCAGGGAGATGCTCACTCACTCACTCACTCATTGCAGGCATGGAGATGCTCACTCACTCACTCACTCACTGCAGGCAGGGAGATGCTCACTCACTCACTCACTCACTGCAGGCAGGGAGATGCTCACTCACTCATTGCAGGCAGGGAGATGCTCACTAACTCACTCACTCATTGCAGGCAGGGAGATGCTCACTCACTCACTCACTGCAGGCAGGGAGATGCTCACTCACTCATTGCAGGCAGGGAGATACTCACTCACTCACTCATTGCAGGCAGGTAGATGCTCACTCACTCACTCAATCATTGCAGGCAGGGAGATGCTCACTCACTCATTGCAGGCAGGGAGATACTCACTCACTCACTCATTGCAGGCAGGGAGATACTCACTCACTCACTGCAGGCAGGTAGATGCTCACTCACTCACTCAATCATTGCAGGCAGGGAGATGCTCACTCACTCATTGCAGGCAGGGAGATACTCACTCACTCACTCATTGCAGGCAGGGAGATGCTCACTCACTCATTGCAGGCAGGGAGATGCTCACTCACTCACTCACTGCAGGCAGGGAGATGCTCACTCACTGACTCACCTACTGCAGGCAGGGAGATGCTCACTCACTCACTCACTGCAGGCAGGGAGATGCTCACTCACTCACTCACTCACTGCAGGCAGGGAGATGCTCACTCACTCACTCACTCACTGCAGGCAGGGAGATGCTCACGCACTCACTCACTCGCTGCAGGCAGGGAGATACTCACTCACTCACTCACTGCAGGCAGGGAGATGCTCACTCACTCACTCATTGCAGGCAGGGAGATGCTCACTCATTGCAGGCAGGGAGATGCTCACTCACTCACTCATTGCAGGCAGGGAGATGCTCACTCACTCACTCACTGCAGGCAGGGAGATGCTCACTCACTCACTCATTGCAGGCAGGGAGATGCTCACTCACTCACTCACTGCAGGCAGGGAGATGCTCACTCACTCACTCACTCACTGCAGGCAGGGAGATGCTCGCTCACGCACTCACTGCAGGCAGGGAGATGCTCACTCACTCACTCACTGCAGGCAGGGAGATGCTCACTCACTCACTCACTACAGGCAGGGAGATGCTCACTCACTCACTCACTGCAGGCAGGGAGATGCTCACTCACTCACTCACTCACTGCAGGCAGGGAGATGCTCACTCACTCACTCACTCACTGCAGGCAGGGAGATGCTCACTCACTCACTCACTCATTGCAGGCAGGGAGGTGCTCACTCACTCACTCATTGCAGGCAGGGAGATACTCACTCACTCACTCATTGCAGGCAGGGAGATACTCACTCACTCACTCACTCACTCACTGCAGGCAGGGAGATGCTCACTCACTCACTCACTGCAGGCAGGGAGATACTCACTCACTCACTGCAGGCAGGGAGATACTCACTCACTCACTGCAGGCAGGGAGATACTCACTCACTCACTCACTCATTGCAGGCAGGGACATGCTCACTCATTCACTCATTGCAGGCAGGGAAATGCTCACTCACTCACTGCAGGCAGGGAGATACTCACTCACTCACTCACTGCAGGCAGGGAGATACTGACTCACTCACTGCAGGCAGGGACATGCTCACTCACTCACTCATTGCAGGCAGGGAGTTACTCACTCACTCACTCATTGCAGGCAGGGAGATACTCACTCACTCACTGGAGACAGGGAGATGCTCACTCACTCACTCATTGCAGGCAGGGAGATACTCACTCACTCACTCATTGCAGGCAGGGAGATACTCACTCACTCACTCACTCACTGCAGGCAGGGAGATGCTCACTCATTGCAGGCAGGGTGATGCTCACTCACTCACTCACTCACTGCAGGCAGGGAGATGCTCATTCACTCACTCACTCATTGCAGGCAGGGAGATGCTCACTCACTCACTCACTCACTGCAGGCAGGGAGATGCTCACTCACTCACTCACTGCAGGCAGGGAGATGCTCACTCACTCATTGCAGGCAGGGAGATGCTCACTCACTCACTCACTCATTGCAGGCAGGGAGATGCTCACTCACTCACTCACTCACTGCAGGCAGGGAGATCCTCACTCACTCATTGCAGGCAGGGAGATACTCACTCACTCATTGCAGGCAGGGAGATGCTCACTCACTCACTCACTCATTGCAGGCAGGGAGATGCTCACTCACTCACTCACTGCAGGCAGGGAGATGTTCACTCACTCACTCACTCACTGCAGGCAGGGAGATGCTCACTCACTCACTCAATGCAGGCAGGGAGATGCTCACTCACTCACTCATTGCAGGCAGGGAGATGCTCACTCACTCACTCACTCATTGCAGGCAGGGAGATGCTCACTCACTCATTGCAGGCAGGGAGATGCTCACTCACTCACTCATTTCAGGCAGGGAGATGCTCACTCACTCACTCATTGCAGGCAGGGAGATGCTCACTCACTCACTCATTGCAGGCAGGGAGATGCTCACTCACTCACTCACTGCAGGCAGGGAGATGCTCACTCACTCACTCACTCGCTGCAGGCAGGGAGATGCTCACTCACTCACTCACTGCAGGCAGGGAGATGCTCACTCACTCACTCATTTCAGGCAGGGAGATGCTCACTCACTCACTCATTGCAGGCAGGGAGATGCTCACTCACTCACTCATTGCAGGCAGGGAGATGCTCACTCACTCACTCACTGCAGGCTTGGAGATGCTCACTCACTCACTCACTCACTGCAGGCAGGGAGATGCTCACTCACTCACTCATTGCAGGCAGGGAGATGCTCACTCACGCACTCACTGCAGGCAGGGAGATGCTCACTCACTCACTCACTGCAGGCAGGGAGATGCTCACTCACTCACTCACTCACTGCAGGCAGGGAGATGCTCACTCACTCACTCACTGCAGGCAGGGAGATTGTCACTCACTCACTCACTGCAGGCAGGGAGATGCTCACTCACTCACTCACTCATTGCAGGCAGGGAGGTGCTCACTCACTCACTCATTGCAGGCAGGGAGATACTCACTCACTCACTCATTGCAGGCAGGGAGATACTCACTCACTCACTCACTCACTCACTGCAGGCAGGGAGATGCTCACTCACTCACTCACTACAGGCAGGGAGATACTCACTCACTCACTCACTGCAGGCAGGGAGATACTCACTCACTCACTGCAGGTAGGGAGATACTCACTCACTCACTCACTCACTCACTCACTCATTGCAGGCAGGGAAATGCTCACTCACTCACTCACTCACTCACTGCAGGCAGGGAGATGCTCACTCACTCACTCATTGCAGGCAGGGAGATGCTCACTCACTCACTCACTCATTGCAGGCAGGGAGATGCTCACTCACTCACTCACTCACTGCAGGCAGGGAGATGCTCACTCACTCACTCATTGCAGGCAGGGAGATGCTCACTCACTCACTCACCCATTGCAGGCAGGGAGATGCTCACTCACTCACTCATCGCAGGCAGGGAGATGCTCACTCATTCACTCACTCACTCATTGCAGGCAGGGAGATGCTCACTCACCTACTCACTGCAGGCAGGGAGATGCTCACTCACTCACTCATAGCAGGCAGGGAGATGCTCACTCACTCATTGCAGGCAGGGAGATGCTCACTCACTCACTCACTCTTTGCAGGCAGGGAGATGCTCACTCACTCACTCACTGCAGGCAGGGTGATGCTCACTCACTCACTCACTCATTGCAGGCAGGGAGGAGCTCACTCACTCACTCACTGCAGGCAGGGAGATGCTCACTCACTCACTCATAGCAGGCAGGGAGATGCTCACTCACTCACTGCAGGCAGGGAGATGCTCATTCACTCACTCACTCATTGCAGGCAGGGAGATGCTCACTCACTCACTCAATCATTGCAGGCAGGGAGATGCTCACTCACTCACTCACTCACTGCAGGCAGGGAGATGCTCACTCACTCACTCACTGCAGGCAGGGAGATGCTCACTCACTCATTGCAGGCAGGGAGATGCTCACTCACTCACTCACTCATTGCAGGCAGGGAGATGCTCACTCACTCACTCACTCACTGCAGGCAGGGAGATCCTCACTCACTCATTGCAGGCAGGGAGATACTCACTCACTCACTCATTGCAGGCAGGGAGATGCTCACTCACTCACTCACTGCAGGCAGGGAGATGCTCACTCACTCACTCACTGCAGGCAGGGAGATGTTCACTCACTCACTCACTCACTGCAGGCAGGGAGATGCTCACTCACTCACTCACTGCAGGCAGGGAGATGCTCACTCACTCACTCATTGCAGGCAGGGAGATGCTCACTCACTCACTCACTCATTGCAGGCAGGGAGATGCTCACTCACTCATTGCAGGCAGGGAGATGCTCACTCACTCACTCATTTCAGGCAGGGAGATGCTCACTCACTCACTCATTGCAGGCAGGGAGATGCTCACTCACTCACTCACTCATTGCAGGCAGGGAGATGCTCACTCACTCACTCACTGCAGGCAGGGAGATGCTCACTCACTCACTCACTCACTGCAGGCAGGGAGATGCTCACTCACTCACTCACTGCAGGCAGGGAGATGCTCACTCACTCACTCATTTCAGGCAGGGAGATGCTCACTCACTCACTCATTGCAGGCAGGGAGATGCTCACTCACTCACTCATTGCAGGCAGGGAGATGCTCACTCACTCACTCACTGCAGGCTTGGAGATGCTCACTCACTCACTCACTCACTGCAGGCAGGGAGATGCTCACTCACTCACTCATTGCAGGCAGGGAGATGCTCACTCACGCACTCACTGCAGGCAGGGAGATGCTCACTCACTCACTCATTGCAGGCAGGGAGATGCTCACTCACTCACTCATTGCAGGCAGGGAGATGCTCACTCACTCACTCATTGCAGGCAGGGAGATGCTCACTCACTCACTCACTCATTGCAGGCAGGGTGATGCTCACTCACTCACTCACTCACTCACTGCAGGCAGGGTGATGCTCACTCACTCACTCACTCACTGCAGGCAGGGAGATGCTCACTCACTCACTCATTGCAGGCAGGGAGATGCTCACTCACTCATTGCAGGCAGGGTGATGCTCACTCACTCACTCACTCACTGCAGGCAGGGAGATGCTCACTCACTCACTCATTGCAGGCAGGGAGATGCTCACTCACTCACTCACTGCAGGCAGGGAGATGCTCACTCACTCACTCATTGCAGGCAGGGAGATGCTCACTCACTCACTCACTCATTGCAGGCAGGGAGATGCTCACTCACTCACTCACTCAATGCTGGCAGGGAGATGCTCACTCACTCACTCACTGCAGGCAGGGAGGTGCTCACTCACTCACTCACTCATTGCAGGCAGGGAGATGCTCACTCACTCACTCACTCACTCACTGCAGGCAGGGAGATGCTCACTCACTCACTCATTGCAGGCAGGGAGATGCTCACTCACTCACTCACCCATTGCAGGCAGGGAGATGCTCACTCACTCACTCATCGCAGGCAGGGAGATGCTCACTCATTCACTCACTCACTCATTGCAGGCAGGGAGATGCTCACTCACCTACTCACTGCAGGCAGGGAGATGCTCACTCACTCACTCATAGCAGGCAGGGAGATGCTCACTCACTCATTGCAGGCAGGGAGATGCATGCTCACTCACTCACTCACTCATTGCAGGCAGGGAGATGCTCACTCACTCACTCACTGCAGGCAGGGTGATGCTCACTCACTCACTCACTCATTGCAGGCAGGGAGGAGCTCACTCACTCACTCACTGCAGGCAGGGAGATGCTCACTCACTCACTCATAGCAGGCAGGGAGATGCTCACTCACTCACTGCAGGCAGGGAGATGCTCATTCACTCACTCACTCATTGCAGGCAGGGAGATGCTCACTCACTCACTCAATCATTGCAGGCAGGGAGATGCTCACTCACTCACTCACTCACTGCAGGCAGGGAGATGCTCACTCACTCACTCACTGCAGGCAGGGAGATGCTCACTCACTCATTGCAGGCAGGGAGATGCTCACTCACTCACTCACTCATTGCAGGCAGGGAGATGCTCACTCACTCACTCACTCACTGCAGGCAGGGAGACCCTCACTCACTCATTGCAGGCAGGGAGATACTCACTCACTCACTCACTGCAGGCAGGGAGATGCTCACTCACTCACTGCAGGCAGGGAGATGCTCACTCACTCATTGCAGGCAGGGAGATGCTCACTCACTCACTCACTCATTGCAGGCAGGGAGATGCTCACTCACTCACTCACTCACTGCAGGCAGGGAGACCCTCACTCACTCATTGCAGGCAGGGAGATACTCACTCACTCACTCATTGCAGGCAGGGAGATGCTCACTCACTCACTCACTCATTGCAGGCAGGGAGATGCTCACTCACTCACTCACTGCAGGCAGGGAGATGCTCACTCACTCACTCACTGCAGGCAGGGAGATGTTCACTCACTCACTCACTCACTGCAGGCAGGGAGATGCTCACTCACTCACTCACTGCAGGCAGGGAGATGCTCACTCACTCACTCATTGCAGGCTGGGAGATGCTCACTCACTCACTCACTCATTGCAGGCAGGGAGATGCTCACTCACTCATTGCAGGCAGGGAGATGCTCACTCACTCACTCATTTCAGGCAGGGAGATGCTCACTCACTCACTCACTGCAGGCAGGGAGATGCTCACTCACTCACTCATTTCAGGCAGGGAGATGCTCACTCACTCACTCATTGTAGGCAGGGAGATGCTCACTCACTCACTCATTGCAGGCAGGGAGATGCTCACTCACTCACTCACTGCAGGCAGGGAGATGCTCACTCACTCACTCACTCACTGCAGGCAGGGAGATGCTCACTCACTCACTCATTGCAGGCAGGGAGATGCTCACTCACGCACTCACTGCAGGCAGGGAGATGCTCACTCACTCACTCATTGCAGGCAGGGAGATGCTCACTCACTCACTCACTGCAGGCAGGGAGATGCTCACTCACTCACTCACTGCAGGCAGGGAGATGCTCACTCACTCACTCACTCACTGCAGGCAGGGAGATGCTCACTCACTCACTCACTGCAGGCAGGGAGATTGTCACTCACTCACTCACTGCAGGCAGGGAGATGCTCACTCACTCACTCACTCATTGCAGGCAGGGAGGTGCTCACTCACTCACTCATTGCAGGCAGGGAGATACTCACTCACTCACTCATTGCAGGCAGGGAGATACTCACTCACTCACTCACTCACTCACTGCAGGCAGGGAGATGCTCACTCACTCACTCACTACAGGCAGGGAGATACTCACTCACTCACTCACTGCAGGCAGGGAGATACTCACTCACTCACTGCAGGTAGGGAGATACTCACTCACTCACTCACTCATTGCAGGCAGGGACATGCTCACTCATTCACTCATTGCAGGCAGGGAAATGCTCACTCACTCACTCACTCACTCACTGCAGGCAGGGAGATGCTCACTCACTCACTCACTCACTCACTCACTGCAGGCAGGTAGATGCTCACTCACTCACTCACTGCAGGCAGGGAGATACTCACTCACTCACTGCAGGTAGGGAGATACTCACTCACTCACTACAGGCAGGGAGATACTCACTCACTCACTCACTGCAGGCAGGGAGATACTCACTCACTCACTACAGGCAGGGAGATACTCACTCACTCACTCACTGCAGGCAGGGAGATACTCACTCACTCACTCACTCATTGTAGGCAGGGACATGCTCACTCTTTCACTCATTGCAGGCAGGGAAATGCTCACTCACTCACTGCAGGTAGGGAGATACTCACTCACTCACTCACTCATTGCAGGCAGGGACATGCTCACTCTTTCACTCATTGCAGGCAGGGAAATGCTCACTCACTCACTCACTGCAGGCAGGGAGATACTCACTCACTCACTGCAGGCAGGGACATGCTCACTCACTCACTCATTGCAGGCAGGGAGTTACTCACTCACTCACTCACTCATTGCAGGCAGGGAGATACTCACTCACTCACTGGAGGCAGGGAGATGCTCACTCACTCACTCATTGCAGGCAGGGAGATACTCACTCACTCACTCATTGCAGGCAGGGAGATAATCACTCACTCACTCACTCACTGCAGGCAGGGAGATGCTCACTCATTGCAGGCAGGGTGATGCTCACTCACTCACTCACTCACTGCAGGCGGGGAGATGCTCACTCACTCATTGCAGGCAGGGTGATGCTCACTCACTCACTCACTCACTGCAGGCAGGGAGATGCTCACTCACTCACTGGAGGCAGGGAGATGCTCACTCACTCACTCATTGCAGGCAGGGAGATACTCACTCACTCACTCATTGCAGGCAGGGAGATACTCACTCACTCACTCACTCACTGCAGGCAGGGAGATGCTCACTCATTGCAGGCAGGGTGATGCTCACTCACTCACTCACTCATTGCAGGCAGGGAGATGTTCACTCACTCATTGCAGGCAGGGTGATGCTCACTCACTCACTCACTCACTGCAGGCAGGGAGATGCTCACTCACTCACTCATTGCAGGCAGGGAGATGCTCACTCACTCACTCACTCACTGCAGGCAGGGAGATGCTCACTCACTCACTCACTGCAGGCAGGGAGATGCTCACTCACTCACTCATTGCAGGCAGGGAGATGCTCACTCACTCACTCACTCATTGCAGGCAGGCAGATGCTCACTCACTCACTCATTGCAGGCAGGGAGATGCTCACACACTCATTCACTCATTGCAGGCAGGGAGATGCTCACTCACTCACTCACTGCTGGCAGAGAGATGCTCACTCACTCACTCACTCACTGCTGGCAGGGAGATGCTCACTCACTCACTCACTGCAGGCAGGGAGATGCTCACTCACTCACTCACTCACTGCTGGCAGGGAGATGCTCACTCACTGCAGGCAGGGAGATGCTCACTCACTCACTCACTCATTGCAGGCAGGGAGATGCTCACTCACTCACTCACTGCAGGCAGGGAGATGCTCACTCACTCACTCATTGCAGGCAGGGAGATGCTCACTCACTCACTCACTCACCCATTGCAGGCAGGGAGATGCTCACTCACTCACTCATCGCAGGCAGGGAGATGCTCACTCATTCACTCACTCACTCATTGCAGGCAGAGATGCTCACTCACCTACTCACTGCAGGCAGGGAGATGCTCACTCACTCACTCATAGCAGGCAGGGAGATGCTCACTCACTCATTGCAGGCAGGGAGATGCTCACTCACTCACTCACTCATTGCAGGCAGGGAGATGCTCACTCACTCACTCAATCACTCAATCATTGCAGGCAGGGAGATGCTCACTCACTCACTCACTGCAGGCAGGGAGATGCTCACTCACTCACTCACTGCAGGCAGGGAGATGCTCACTCACTCACTACAGGCAGGGAGATACTCACTCACTCACTCACTGCAGGCAGGGAGATACTCACTCACTCACTACAGGCAGGGAGATACTCACTCACTCACTCACTGCAGGCAGGGAGATACTCACTCACTCACTGCAGGTAGGGAGATACTCACTCACTCACTCACTCATTGCAGGCAGGGACATGCTCACTCTTTCACACATTGCAGGCAGGGAAATGCTCACTCACTCACTCACTGCAGGCAGGGAGATACTCACTCACTCACTCACTGCAGGCAGGGAGATACTCACTCACTCACTGCAGGCAGGGACATGCTCACTCACTCACTCATTGCAGGCAGGGAGTTACTCACTCACTCACTCATTGCAGGCAGGGAGATACTCACTCACTCACTGGAGGCAGGGAGATGCTCACTCACTCACTCATTGCAGGCAGGGAGATACTCACTCACTCATTCATTGCAGGCAGGGAGATACTTACTCACTCACTCACTCACTGCAGGCAGGGAGATGCTCACTCATTGCAGGCAGGGTGATGCTCACTCACTCACTCACTCACTGCAGGCAGGGAGATGCTCACTCACTCATTGCAGGCAGGGTGATGCTCACTCACTCACTCACTCACTGCAGGCAGGGAGATGCTCACTCACTCACTGGAGGCAGGGAGATGCTCACTCACTCACTCATTGCAGGCAGGGAGATACTCACTCACTCACTCATTGCAGGCAGGGAGATACTCACTCACTCACTCACTCACTGCAGGCAGGGAGATGCTCACTCATTGCAGGCAGGGTGATGCTCACTCACTCACTCACTCACTGCAGGCAGGGAGATGCTCACTCACTCATTGCAGGCAGGGAGATGCTCACTCACTCACTCATTGCAGGCAGGGAGATGTTCACTCACTCATTGCAGGCAGGGTGATGCTCACTCACTCACTCACTCACTGCAGGCAGGGAGATGCTCACTCACTCACTCATTGCAGGCAGGGAGATGCTCACTCACTCACTCACTCACTGCAGGCAGGGAGATGCTCACTCACTCACTCATTGCAGGCAGGGAGATGCTCACTCACTCACTCACTCATTGCAGGCAGGGAGATGCTCACTCACTCACTCGTTGCAGGCAGGGAGATGCTCACTCACTCACTCACGCACTGCTGGCAGGGAGATGCTCACTCACTCACTCACTCACTGCTGGCAGGGAGATGCTCACTCACTCACTCACTCATTGCAGGCAGGGAAATGCTCACTCACTCACTCACTCACTGCTGGCAGGGAGATGCTCACTCACTCACTCACTGCAGGCAGGGAGATGCTCACTCACTCACTCACTCACTGCAGGCAGGGAGATGCTCACTCACTCACTCACTGCAGGCAGGGAGATGCTCACTTACTCACTCACTCACCCATTGCAGGCAGGGAGATGCTCACTCACTCACTCATTGCAGGCAGGGAGATGCTCACTCACTCACTCACTCACCCATTGCAGGCAGGGAGATGCTCACTCACTCACTCATCGCAGGCAGGGAGATGCTCACTCATTCACTCACTCACTCATTGCAGGCAGGGAGATGCTCACTCACCTACTCACTGCAGGCAGGGAGATGCTCACTCACTCACTCATAGCAGGCAGGGAGATGCTCACTCACTCATTGCAGGCAGGGAGATGCTCACTCACTCACTCACTCATTGCAGGCAGGGAGATGCTCACTCACTCACTCACTCACTGCAGGCAGGGAGATGCTCACTCACTCACTCATAGCAGGCAGGGAGATGCTCATTCACTCATTGCAGGCAGGGAGATGCTCACTCACTCACTCACTCATTGCAGGCAGGGAGATGCTCACTCACTCACTCAATCACTCAATCATTGCAGGCAGGGAGATGCTCACTCACTCACTCACTCATTGCAGGCAGGGAGATGCTCACTCACTCACTCACTCACTGCAGGCAGGGAGATGCTCACTCACTCATTGCAGGCAGGGAGATACTCACTCACTCACTCATTGCAGGCAGGGAGATGCTCACTCACTAACTCACTCATTGCAGGCAGGGAGATGCTCACTCACTCACTCACTCTTGCAGGCAGGGAGATGCTCACTCACTCACTCACTGCAGGCAGGGAGATGCTCACTCACTCATTGCAGGCAGGGAGATGCTCACTCACTCACTCACTGCAGGCAGGGAGATGCTCACTCACTCATTCACTGCAGGCCGGGAGATGTTCACTCACTCACTCACTCACTGCAGGCAGGGAGATGCTCACTCACTCACTCACTGCAGGCAGGGAGATGCTCACTCACTCAATCATTGCAGGCAGGGAGATGCTCACTCACTCACTCACTCATTGCAGTCAGGGAGATGCTCACTCACTCATTGCAGGCAGGGAGATGCTCACTCACTCACTCATTTCAGGCAGGGAGATGCTCACTCACTCACTCATTGCAGGCAGGGAGATGCTCACTCACTCACTCATTGCAGGCAGGGAGATGCTCACTCACTCACTCACTGCAGGCAGGGAGATGCTCACTCACTCACTCACTCACTGCAGGCAGGGAGATGCTCACTCACTCACTCACTGCAGGCAGGGAGATGCTCACTCACTCACTCATTTCAGGCAGGGAGATGCTCACTCACTCACTCATTGCAGGCAGGGAGATGCTCACTCACTCACTCACTGCAGGCAGGGAGATGCTCACTCATTCACTCATTGCAGGCAGGTTGATGCTCACTCACTCACTCATTTCAGGCAGGGAGATGCTCACTCACTCGCTCATTGCAGGCAGTGAGATGCTCACTCACTCACTCACTGCAGGCAGGGAGATGCACACTCACTCACTCACTGCAGGCAGGGAGATGCTCACTCACTCGCTGCAGGCAGGGAGATGCTCACTCACTCACTCACTGCAGGCAGGGAGATGCTCACTCACTCACTCATTGCAGGCAGGGAGATGCTCACTCACTCACTCACTGCAGGCAGGGAGATGCTCACTCACTCACTCATTGCAGGCAGGGAGATGCTCACTCACTCACTCACTGCTGGCAGGGAGATGCTCACTCACTCACTCACTGCAGGCAGGGAGATGCTCACTCACTCACTCACTCATTGCAGGCAGGGAGATGCTCACTCACTCACTCACTGCAGGCAGGGAGATGCTCACTCACTCACTCACTCACTGCAGGCAGGGAGATGCTCACTCACTCACTCATTGCAGGCAGGGAGATGCTCACTCACTCACTCACCCATTGCAGGCAGGGAGATGCTCACTCACTCACTCATCGCAGGCAGGGAGATGCTCACTCATTCACTCACTCACTCTTTGCATGCAGGGAGATGCTCACTCACCTACTCACTGCAGGCAGGGAGATGCTCACTCACTCACTCATAGCCGGCAGGGAGATGCTCACTCACTCATTGCAGGCAGGGAGATGCTCACTCACTCACTCACTCATTGCAGGCAGGGAGATGCTCACTCACTCACTCACTCACTGCAGGCAGGGAGATGCTCACTCACTCACTCATAGCAGGCAGGGAGATGCTCACTCACTCATTGCAGGCAGGGAGATGCTCACTCACTCACTCATTGCAGGCAGGGAGATGCTCACTCACTCACTCAATCATTGCAGGCAGGGAGATGCTCACTCACTCACTCACTCACTGCAGGCAGGGAGATGCTCACTCACTCACTCACTGCAGGCAGGGAGATGCTCACTCACTCATTGCAGGCAGGGAGATGCTCACTCACTCACTCATTGCAGGCAGGGAGATGCTCACTCACTCACTCACTCACTGCAGCCAGGGAGATGCTCACTCACTCATTGCAGGCAGGGAGATACTCACTCATTGCAGGCAGGGAGATGCTCACTCACTCATTGCAGGCAGGGAGATGCTCACTCACTCACTGCAGGCAGGGAGATGCTCACTCACTCACTCACTGCAGGCAGGGAGATGTTCACTCACTCACTCACTCACTGCAGGCAGGGACATGCTCACTCACTCACTCACTGCAGGCAGGGAGATGCTCACTCACTCACTCATTGCAGGCAGGGAGATGCTCACTCACTCACTCACTCATTGCAGGCAGGGAGATGCTCACTCACTCATTGCAGGCAGGGAGATGCTCACTCACTCACTCATTTCAGGCAGGGAGATGCTCACTCACTCACTCATTGCAGGCAGGGAGATGCTCACTCACTCACTCATTGCAGGCAGGGAGATGCTCACTCACTCACTCACTGCAGGCAGGGAGATGCTCACTCACTCACTCACTCACTGCAGGCAGGGAGATGCTCACTCACTCACTCACTGCAGGCAGGGAGATGCTCACTCACTCACTCATTTCAGGCAGGGAGATGCTCACTCACTCACTCATTGCAGGCAGGGAGATGCTCACTCACTCACTCACTGCAGGCAGGGAGATGCTCACTCATTCACTCATTGCAGGCAGGGAGATGCTCACTCACTCACTCATTTCAGGCAGGGAGATGCTCACTCACTCACTCATTGCAGGCAGGGAGATGCTCACTCACTCACTCACTCACTGCAGGCAGGGAGATGCTCACTCACTCACTCATAGCAGGCAGGGAGATGCTCACTCACTCATTGCAGGCAGGGAGATGCTCACTCACTCACTCACTCATTGCAGGCAGGGAGATGCTCACTCACTCACTCAATCACTCAATCATTGCAGGCACGGAGATGCTCACTCACTCACTCACTGCAGGCAGGGAGATGCTCACTCACTCACTCACTGCAGGCAGGGAGATGCTCACTCACTCATTGCAGGCAGGGAGATGCTCACTCACTCACTCACTCATTGCAGGCAGGGAGATGCTCACTCACTCACTCACTCACTGCAGGCAGGGAGATGCTCACTCACTCATTGCAGGCAGGGAGATACTCACTCACTCACTCATTGCAGGCAGGGAGATGCTCACTCACTCACTCACTCATTGCAGGCAGGGAGATGCTCACTCACTCACTCACTGCAGGCAGGGAGATGCTCACTCACTCATTGCAGGCAGGGAGATGCTCACTCACTCACTCACTGCAGGCAGGGAGATGCTCACTCACTCACTCACTGCAGGCAGGGAGATGTTCACTCACTCACTCACACACTGCAGGCAGGGAGATGCTCACTCACTCACTCACTGCAGGCAGGGAGATGCTCACTCACTCACTCATTGCAGGCAGGGAGATGCTCACTCACTCACTCACTCATTGCAGGCAGGGAGATGCTCACTCACTCATTGCAGGCAGGGAGATGCTCACTCACTCACTCATTTCAGGCAGGGAGATGCTCACTCACTCACTCATTGCAGGCAGGGAGATGCTCACTCACTCACTCATTGCAGGCAGGGAGATGCTCACTCACTCACTCACTGCAGGCAGGGAGATGCTCACTCACTCACTCACTCACTGCAGGCAGGGAGATGCTCACTCACTCACTGCAGGCAGGGAGATGCTCACTCACTCACTCATTTCAGGCAGGGAGATGCTCACTCACTCACTCATTGCAGGCAGGGAGATGCTCACTCACTCACTCACTGCAGGCAGGGAGATGCTCACTCATTCACTCATTACAGGCAGGGAGATGCTCACTCACTCACTCATTTCAGGCAGGGAGATGCTCACTCACTCACTCATTGCAGGCAGGGAGATGCTCACTCACTCACTCACTCACTGCAGGCAGGGAGATGCTCACTCACCCACTCATAGCAGGCAGGGAGATGCTCACTCACTCATTGCAGGCAGGTAGATGCTCACTCACTCACTCACTCATTGCAGGCAGGGAGATGCTCACTCACTCACTCAATCACTCAATCATTGCAGGCAGGGAGATGCTCACTCACTCACTCACTGCAGGCAGGGAGATGCTCACTCACTCACTCACTGCAGGCAGGGAGATGCTCACTCACTCATTGCAGGCAGGGAGATGCTCACTCACTCACTCACTCATTGCAGGCAGGGAGATGCTCACTCACTCTCTCACTCACTGCAGGCAGGGAGATGC
This sequence comes from Heterodontus francisci, assembly GCF_036365525.1. NCBI lineage: Eukaryota > Metazoa > Chordata > Chondrichthyes > Heterodontiformes > Heterodontidae > Heterodontus > Heterodontus francisci. Next base: position 3,910,479 of record NC_090418.1, read on the forward strand.
TCACTCACTCATTGCAGGCAGGGAGATACTCACTCACTCACTCATTGCAGGCAGGGAGATGCTCACTCACTCACTCACTCATTGCAGGCAGGGAGATGCTCACTCACTCACTCACTGCAGGCAGGGAGATGCTCACTCACTCATTGCAGGCAGGGAGATGCTCACTCACTCACTCACTGCAGGCAGGGAGATGCTCACTCACTCACTCACTGCAGGCAGGGAGATGTTCACTCACTCACTCACTCACTGCAGGCAGGGAGATGCTCACTCACTCACTCACTGCAGGCAGGGAGATGCTCACTCACTCACTCATTGCAGGCAGGGAGATGCTCACTCACTCACTCACTCACTCATTGCAGGCAGGGAGATGCTCACTCACTCATTGCAGGCAGGGAGATGCTCACTCACTCACTCATTTCAGGCAGGGAGATTCTCACTCACTCACTCATTGCAGGCAGGGAGATGCTCACTCACTCACTCATTGCAGGCAGGGAGATGCTCACTCACTCACTCACTGCAGGCAGGGAGATGCTCACTCACTCACTCACTCACTGCAGGCAGGGAGATGCTCACTCACTCACTCACTGCAGGCAGGGAGATGCTCACTCACTCACTCATTTCAGGCAGGGAGATGCTCACTCACTCACTCATTGCAGGCAGGGAGATGCTCACTCACTCACTCACTGCAGGCAGGGAGATGCTCACTCATTCACTCATTGCAGGCAGGGAGATGCTCACTCACTCACTCATTTCAGGCAGGGAGATGCTCACTCACTCACTCATTGCAGGCAGGGAGATGCTCACTCACTCACTCACTGCAGGCAGGGAGATGCTCACTCACTCACTCACTGCAGGCAGGGAGATGCTAACTCACTCACTCGCTGCAGGCAGGGAGATGCTCACTCACTCACTCACTGCAGGCAGGGAGATGCTCACTCACTCACTCATTGCAGGCAGGGAGATGCTCACTCACTCACTCACTCACTGCTGGCAGTGAGATGCTCTCTCACTCACTCACTGCAGGCAGGGAGATGCTCACTCACTCACTCACTCATTGCAGGCAGGGAGATGCTCACTCACTCACTCACTGCAGGCAGGGAGATGCTCACTCACTCACTCACTCACTGCAGGCAGGGAGATGCTCACTCAGTCACTCATTGCAGGCAGGGAGATGCTCACTCACTCACTCACCCATTGCAGGCAGGGAGATGCTCACTCACTCACTCATCGCAGGCAGGGAGATGCTCACTCATTCACTCACTCACTCTTTGCATGCAGGGAGATGCTCACTCACCTACTCACTGCAGGCAGGGAGATGCTCACTCACTCACTCATAGCCGGCAGGGAGATGCTCACTCACTCATTGCAGGCAGGGAGATGCTCACTCACTCACTCACTCATTGCAGGCAGGGAGATGCTCACTCACTCACTCACTCACTGCAGGCAGGGAGATGCTGACTCACTCACTCATAGCAGGCAGGGAGATGCTCACTCACTCATTGCAGGCAGGGAGATGCTCACTCACTCACTCACTCATTGCAGGCAGGGAGATGCTCACTCACTCACTCAATCATTGCAGGCAGGGAGATGCTCACTCACTCACTCACCCACTGCAGGCAGGGAGATGCTCACTCACTCACTCACTGCAGGCAGGGAGATGCTCACTCACTCATAGCAGGCAGGGAGATGCTCACTCACTCACGCACTCATTGCAGGCAGGGAGATGCTCACTCACTCACTCACTCACTGCAGGCAGGGAGATGCTCACTCACTCATTGCAGGCAGGGAGATACTCACTCACTCACTCATTGCAGGCAGGGAGATGCTCACTCACTCACTCAGTCATTGCAGGCAGGGAGATGCTCACTCACTCACTCACTGCAGGCAGGGAGATGCTCACTCACTCATTGCAGGCAGGGAGATGCTCACTCACTCACTGCAGGCAGGGAGATGCTCACTCACTCACTCACTGCAGGCAGGGAGATGTTCACTCACTAACTCACTCACTGCAGGCAGGGAGATGCTCACTCACTCACTCACTGCAGGCAGGGAGATGCTCACTCACTCACTCATTGCAGGCAGGGAGATGCTCACTCACTCACTCACTCATTGCAGGCAGGGAGATGCTCACTCACTCATTGCAGGCAGGGAGATGCTCACTCACTCACTCATTTCAGGCAGGGAGATGCTCACTCACTCACTCATTTCAGGCAGGGAGATGCTCACTCACTCACTCACTCACTGCAGGCAGGGAGATGCTCACTCACTCACTCACTGCAGGCAGGGAGATGCTCACTCACTCACTCATTTCAGGCAGGGAGATGCTCACTCACTCACTCATTTCAGGCAGGGAGATGCTCACTCACTCACTCACTGCAGGCAGGGAGATGCTCACTCACTCACTCATTTCAGGCAGGGAGATGCTCACTCACTCACTCACTCATTGCAGGCAGGGAGATGCTCACTCACTCACTGCAGGCAGGGAGATGCTCACTCACTCACTCACTCATTGCAGGCAGGGAGATGCTCACTCACTCACTCATTTCAGGCAGGGAGATGCTCACTCACTCACTCACTGCAGGCAGGGAGATGCTCACTCACTCACTCATTGCAGGCAGGGAGATGCTCACTCACTCACTCATTTCAGGCAGGGAGCTGCTCACTCACTCACTCGCTGCAGGCAGGGAGATGCTCACTCATTCACTCACTGCAGGCAGGGAGATGCTCACTCACTCACTCACTCACTCACTGCAGGCAGGGAGATGCTCACTCAATCACTCACTCATTGCAGGCAGGGAGGTGCTCACTCACTCACTCATTGCAGGCAGGGAGATACTCACTCACTCACTCATTGCAGGCAGGGAGATGCTCACTCACTCACTCATTGCAGGCAGGGAGATACTCACTCACTCACTCACTCATTGCAGGCAGGGAGATGCTCACTCACTCACTCCTTCACTCACTGCAGGCAGGGAGATGCTCACTCACTGACTCACTCATTGCAGGCAGGGAGGTGCTCACTCACTCACTCATTGCAGGCAGGGAGATACTCACTCACTGCAGGCAGGGAGATGCTCACTCACTCACTCATTGCAGGCAGGGAGGTGCTCACTCACTCACTCATTGCAGGCAGGGAGATACTCACTCACTCACTCATTGCAGGCAGGGAGATGCTCACTCACTCACTCATTGCAGGCAGGGAGATGCTCACTCACTCACTCATTGCAGGCAGGGAGATGCTCACTCACTCACTCACTGCAGGCAGGGAGATGCTCACTCATTCACTCATTGCAGGCAGGGAGATGCTCACTCACTCACTCATTTCAGGCAGGGAGATGCTCACTCACTCACTCATTGCAGGCAGGGAGATGCTCACTCACTCACTCACTGCAGGCAGGGAGATGCTCACTCACTCACTCACTGCAGGCAGGGAGATGCTAACTCACTCACTCGCTGCAGGCAGGGAGATGCTCACTCACTCACTCACTGCAGGCAGGGAGATGCTCACTCACTCACTCATTGCAGGCAGGGAGATGCTCACTCACTCACTCACTCACTGCTGGCAGTGAGATGCTCTCTCACTCACTCACTGCAGGCAGGGAGATGCTCACTCACTCACTCACTCATTGCAGGCAGGGAGATGCTCACTCACTCACTCACTGCAGGCAGGGAGATGCTCACTCACTCACTCACTCACTGCAGGCAGGGAGATGCTCACTCAGTCACTCATTGCAGGCAGGGAGATGCTCACTCACTCACTCACCCATTGCAGGCAGGGAGATGCTCACTCACTCACTCATCGCAGGCAGGGAGATGCTCACTCATTCACTCACTCACTCTTTGCATGCAGGGAGATGCTCACTCACCTACTCACTGCAGGCAGGGAGATGCTCACTCACTCACTCATAGCCGGCAGGGAGATGCTCACTCACTCATTGCAGGCAGGGAGATGCTCACTCACTCACTCACTCATTGCAGGCAGGGAGATGCTCACTCACTCACTCACTCACTGCAGGCAGGGAGATGCTGACTCACTCACTCATAGCAGGCAGGGAGATGCTCACTCACTCATTGCAGGCAGGGAGATGCTCACTCACTCACTCACTCATTGCAGGCAGGGAGATGCTCACTCACTCACTCAATCATTGCAGGCAGGGAGATGCTCACTCACTCACTCACCCACTGCAGGCAGGGAGATGCTCACTCACTCACTCACTGCAGGCAGGGAGATGCTCACTCACTCATAGCAGGCAGGGAGATGCTCACTCACTCACGCACTCATTGCAGGCAGGGAGATGCTCACTCACTCACTCACTCACTGCAGGCAGGGAGATGCTCACTCACTCATTGCAGGCAGGGAGATACTCACTCACTCACTCATTGCAGGCAGGGAGATGCTCACTCACTCACTCAGTCATTGCAGGCAGGGAGATGCTCACTCACTCACTCACTGCAGGCAGGGAGATGCTCACTCACTCATTGCAGGCAGGGAGATGCTCACTCACTCACTGCAGGCAGGGAGATGCTCACTCACTCACTCACTGCAGGCAGGGAGATGTTCACTCACTAACTCACTCACTGCAGGCAGGGAGATGCTCACTCACTCACTCACTGCAGGCAGGGAGATGCTCACTCACTCACTCATTGCAGGCAGGGAGATGCTCACTCACTCACTCACTCATTGCAGGCAGGGAGATGCTCACTCACTCATTGCAGGCAGGGAGATGCTCACTCACTCACTCATTTCAGGCAGGGAGATGCTCACTCACTCACTCATTTCAGGCAGGGAGATGCTCACTCACTCACTCACTCACTGCAGGCAGGGAGATGCTCACTCACTCACTCACTGCAGGCAGGGAGATGCTCACTCACTCACTCATTTCAGGCAGGGAGATGCTCACTCACTCACTCATTTCAGGCAGGGAGATGCTCACTCACTCACTCACTGCAGGCAGGGAGATGCTCACTCACTCACTCATTTCAGGCAGGGAGATGCTCACTCACTCACTCACTCATTGCAGGCAGGGAGATGCTCACTCACTCACTCACTGCAGGCAGGGAGATGCTCACTCACTCACTCACTCATTGCAGGCAGGGAGATGCTCACTCACTCACTCATTTCAGGCAGGGAGATGCTCACTCACTCACTCACTGCAGGCAGGGAGATGCTCACTCACTCACTCATTGCAGGCAGGGAGATGCTCACTCACTCACTCATTTCAGGCAGGGAGCTGCTCACTCACTCACTCGCTGCAGGCAGGGAGATGCTCACTCATTCACTCACTGCAGGCAGGGAGATGCTCACTCACTCACTCACTCACTCACTGCAGGCAGGGAGATGCTCACTCAATCACTCACTCATTGCAGGCAGGGAGGTGCTCACTCACTCACTCATTGCAGGCAGGGAGATACTCACTCACTCACTCATTGCAGGCAGGGAGATGCTCACTCACTCACTCATTGCAGGCAGGGAGATACTCACTCACTCACTCACTCATTGCAGGCAGGGAGATGCTCACTCACTCACTCCTTCACTCACTGCAGGCAGGGAGATGCTCACTCACTGACTCACTCATTGCAGGCAGGGAGGTGCTCACTCACTCACTCATTGCAGGCAGGGAGATACTCACTCACTGCAGGCAGGGAGATGCTCACTCACTCACTCATTGCAGGCAGGGAGGTGCTCACTCACTCACTCATTGCAGGCAGGGAGATACTCACTCACTCACTCATTGCAGGCAGGGAGATGCTCACTCACTCACTCATTGCAGGAAGGGAGATACTCACTCACTCACTGCAGGCAGGGAGATGCTCACTCACTCACTCACTGCAGGCAGGGAGATGCTCACTCACTCACTCACTCATTGCAGGCAGGGAGATACTCACTCACTCATTCACTCATTGCAGGCAGGGAGATACTCACTCACTCACTGCAGGCAGGGAGATGCTCACTCACTCACTCACTCATTGCAGGCAGGAAGATACTCACTCACTCACTCACTCATTTCAGGCAGGGACATGCTCACTCATTCACTCATTGCAGGCAGGGAGATACTCACTCACTCACTCACTGCAGGCAGGGAGATGCTCACTCACTCACTCACTGCAGGCAGGGAGATGCTCACTCACTCACTGCAGGCAGGGAGATGCTCACTCACTCACTCACTGCAGGCAGGGAGATACTCACTCACTCACTCACTGCAGGCAGGGAGATGCTCACTCACTCACTCACTGCAGGCAGGGAGCTGCTCACTCACTCACTCATTGCAGGCAGGGAGATGCTCACTCATTCACTCATTGCAGGCAGGGAGATACTCACTCACTCACTCATTGCAGGCAGGGAGTTACTCACTCATTCACTCATTGCAGGCAGGGAGTTACTCACTCACTCACTCACTGCAGGCAGGGAGATGCTCACTCACTCACTCATTGCAGGCAGGGAGATGCTCACTCATTCACTCATTGCAGGCAGGGAGATGCTCACTCACTCACTCACTGCAGGCAGGGAGATACTCACTCACTCACTCACTGCAGGCAGGGAGATGCTCACTCACTCACTCATTGCAGGCAGGGAGATGCTCACTCACTCACTCATTGCAGGCAGGGAGTTACTCAGTCACTCACTCATTGCAGGCAGGGAGATACTCACTCACTCACTCATTGCAGGCAGGGAGATACTCACTCACTCACTCATTGCAGGCAGGGAGATACTCACTCACTCACTCATTGCAGGCAGGGAGATACTCACTCACTCACTCACTGCAGGCAGGGAGATACTCACTCACTCACTCATTGCAGGCAGGGAGATGCTCACTCATTCACTCATTGCAGGCAGGGAGATACTCACTCACTCACTCATTGCAGGCAGGGAGTTACTCACTCACTCACTCATTGCAGGCAGGGAGATACTCACTCACTCACTGCAGGCAGGGAGATGCTCACTCACTCACTCACTGCAGGCAGGGAGATACTCACTCAGTCACTCGTTGCAGGCAGGGAGATACTCACTCAATCACTCACTGCAGGCAGGGAGATGCTCACTCACTCACTCATTGCAGGCAGGGTGATGCTCACTCACTCACTCACTCACTGCAGGCAGGGAGATGCTCACTCACTCACTCATTGCAGGCAGGGTGTTGCTCACTCACTCACTCATTGCAGGCAGGGAGATGCTCACTCACTCACTCACTGCAGGCAGGGAGATGCTCACTCACTCACTCATTTCAGGCAGGGAGATGCTCACTCACTCACTCACTGCAGGCAGGGAGATGCTCACTCACTCACTCATTTCAGGCAGGGAGATGCTCACTCACTCACTCACTCATTGCAGGCAGGGAGATGCTCACTCACTCACTCACTGCAGGCAGGGAGATGCTCACTCACTCACTCACTCATTGCAGGCAGGGAGATGCTCACTCACTCACTCATTTCAGGCAGGGAGATGCTCACTCACTCACTCACTGCAGGCAGGGAGATGCTCACTCACTCACTCATTGCAGGCAGGGAGATGCTCACTCACTCACTCATTTCAGGCAGGGAGCTGCTCACTCACTCACTCGCTGCAGGCAGGGAGATGCTCACTCATTCACTCACTGCAGGCAGGGAGATGCTCACTCACTCACTCACTCACTCACTGCAGGCAGGGAGATGCTCACTCAATCACTCACTCATTGCAGGCAGGGAGGTGCTCACTCACTCACTCATTGCAGGCAGGGAGATACTCACTCACTCACTCATTGCAGGCAGGGAGATGCTCACTCACTCACTCATTGCAGGCAGGGAGATACTCACTCACTCACTCACTCATTGCAGGCAGGGAGATGCTCACTCACTCACTCCTTCACTCACTGCAGGCAGGGAGATGCTCACTCACTGACTCACTCATTGCAGGCAGGGAGGTGCTCACTCACTCACTCATTGCAGGCAGGGAGATACTCACTCACTGCAGGCAGGGAGATGCTCACTCACTCACTCATTGCAGGCAGGGAGGTGCTCACTCACTCACTCATTGCAGGCAGGGAGATACTCACTCACTCACTCATTGCAGGCAGGGAGATGCTCACTCACTCACTCATTGCAGGCAGGGAGATACTCACTCACTCACTGCAGGCAGGGAGATGCTCACTCACTCACTCACTGCAGGCAGGGAGATGCTCACTCACTCACTCACTCATTGCAGGCAGGGAGATACTCACTCACTCATTCACTCATTGCAGGCAGGGAGATACTCACTCACTCACTGCAGGCAGGGAGATGCTCACTCACTCACTCACTCATTGCAGGCAGGAAGATACTCACTCACTCACTCACTCATTTCAGGCAGGGACATGCTCACTCATTCACTCATTGCAGGCAGGGAGATACTCACTCACTCACTCACTGCAGGCAGGGAGATGCTCACTCACTCACTCACTGCAGGCAGGGAGATGCTCACTCACTCACTGCAGGCAGGGAGATGCTCACTCACTCACTCACTGCAAGCAGGGAGATACTCACTCACTCACTCACTGCAGGCAGGGAGATGCTCACTCACTCACTCACTGCAGGCAGGGAGCTGCTCACTCACTCACTCATTGCAGGCAGGGAGATGCTCACTCATTCACTCATTGCAGGCAGGGAGATACTCACTCACTCACTCATTGCAGGCAGGGAGTTACTCACTCATTCACTCATTGCAGGCAGGGAGTTACTCACTCACTCACTCACTGCAGGCAGGGAGATGCTCACTCACTCACTCATTGCAGGCAGGGAGATGCTCACTCATTCACTCATTGCAGGCAGGGAGATGCTCACTCACTCACTCACTGCAGGCAGGGAGATACTCACTCACTCACTCACTGCAGGCAGGGAGATGCTCACTCACTCACTCATTGCAGGCAGGGAGATGCTCACTCACTCACTCATTGCAGGCAGGGAGTTACTCAGTCACTCACTCATTGCAGGCAGGGAGATACTCACTCACTCACTCATTGCAGGCAGGGAGATACTCACTCACTCACTCATTGCAGGCAGGGAGATACTCACTCACTCACTCATTGCAGGCAGGGAGATACTCACTCACTCACTCACTGCAGGCAGGGAGATACTCACTCACTCACTCATTGCAGGCAGGGAGATGCTCACTCATTCACTCATTGCAGGCAGGGAGATACTCACTCACTCACTCATTGCAGGCAGGGAGTTACTCACTCACTCACTCATTGCAGGCAGGGAGATACTCACTCACTCACTGCAGGCAGGGAGATGCTCACTCACTCACTCACTGCAGGCAGGGAGATACTCACTCAGTCACTCGTTGCAGGCAGGGAGATACTCACTCAATCACTCACTGCAGGCAGGGAGATGCTCACTCACTCACTCATTGCAGGCAGGGTGATGCTCACTCACTCACTCACTCACTGCAGGCAGGGAGATGCTCACTCACTCACTCATTGCAGGCAGGGTGTTGCTCACTCACTCACTCATTGCAGGCAGGGAGATGCTCACTCCCTCACTCATTGCAGGCAGGGAGATGCTCACTCACTCATTGCAGGCAGGGAGATGCTCACTCACTCACTCACTCATTGCAGGCAGGGAGATGCTCACTCACTCACTCACTCACTGCAGGCAGGGAGATGCTCACTCACTCACTCACTGCAGGCAGGGAGATGCTCACTCACTCACTCATTGCAGGCAGGGTGATGCTCACTCACTCACTCATTGCAGGCAGGGAGATGCTCACTCACTCACTCACTGCTGGCAGGGAGATGCTCACTCACTCACTCACTCACTGCAGGCAGGGAGATGCTCACTCACTCACTCATTGCAGGCAGGGAGATGCTCACTCACTCACTCATCGCAGGCAGGGAGATGCTCACTCATTCACTCACTCACTCATCGCAGGCAGGGAGATGCTCACTCACTCACTCACTGCAGGCAGGGAGATGCTCACTCACTCACTCATTGCAGGCAGGGAGATGCTCGCTCACTCATTGCAGGCAGGGAGATGCTCACTCACTCACGCACTTATTGCAGGCAGGGAGATGCTCACTCACTCACTCATTGCAGGCAGGGAGATGCTCACTCACTCATTGCAGGCAGGGAGATGCTCACTCACTCACTCACTGCAGGCAGGGAGATGCTCACTCACTCATTGCAGGCAGGGAGATGCTCACTCACTCACTCACTCATTGCAGGCAGGGAGATGCTCACTCACTCACTGCAGGCAGGGAGATGCTCACTCACTCACTCACTCACTGCAGGCAGGGAGATGCTCACTCACTCATTGCAGGCAGGGAGATGCTCACTCACTCACTCACTGCAGGCAGGGAGATGCTCACTCACTCATTGCAGGCAGGGAGATGCTCACTCACTCACTCATTGCAGGCAGGGAGATGCTCACTCACTCACTCATTGCAGGCAGGGAGATACTCACTCACACACTCATTGCAGGCAGGGAGATGCTCACTCACTCAGTCACTCATTGCAGGCAGGGAGATGCTCACTCACTCATTGCAGGCAGGGAGATGCTCACTCACTCACTCACTGCAGGCAGGGAGATGCTCACTCACTGACTCACTCACTGCAGGCAGGGAGATGCTCACTCACTGATTCACTCACTGCAGGCAGGGAGATACTCACTCACTCACTCATTGCAGGCAGGGAGATGCTCACTCACTCATTGCAGGCAGGGAGATGCTCACTCACTCACTCACTGCAGGCAGGGAGATGCTCACTCACTCACTCACTGCAGGCACGGAGATGCTCACTCACTCACTCACTCATTGCAGGCAGGGAGATGCTCACTCATTCACTCATTGCAGGCAGGGAGATGCTCACTCACTCACTCATTGCAGGCAGGGAGATGCTCACTCACTCACTCACTGCAGGCAGGGAGATGCTCACTCACTCACTCACTGCAGGCAGGGAGATGCTCACTCACTCACTCATTTCAGGCAGGGAGATGCTCACTCACTCATTGCAGGCAGGGAGATGCTCACTCACTCAGTCATTGCAGGCAGGGAGATGCTCACTCACTCAGTCATTGCAGGCAGGGAGATGCTCACTCACGCACTCACTGCAGGCAGGGAGATGCTCACTCACTCACTCACTCACTGCAGGCAGGGAGATGCTCACTCACTCACTCATTTCAGGCAGGGAGATGCTCACTCACTCATTGCAGGCAGGGAGATGCTCACTCACTCACTCATTGCAGGCAGGGAGATGCTCACTCACTCACTCATTTCAGGCAGGGAGATGCTCACTCACTCACTCATTGCAGGCAGGGAGATGCTCACTCACTCACTCATTGCAGGCAGGGAGATGCTCACTCACTCACTCACTCACTGCAGGCAGGGAGATGCTCACTCACTCACTCATTGCAGGCAGGGAGATGCTCACTCACTCACTCACTGCAGGCAGGGAGATGCTCACTCACTCACTCATTGCAGGCAGGGAGATGCTCACTCACTCACTCATTTCAGGCAGGGAGATGCTCACTCACTCACTCATTGCAGGCAGGGAGATGCTCACTCACTCACTCACTGCAGGCAGGGAGATGCTCACTCACTCACTCACTGCAGGCAGGGAGATGCTCACTCACTCACTCACTGCAGACAGGGAGATGCTCACTCACTCACTCACTGCAGGCAGGGAGATGCTCACTCACTCACTACAGGCAGGGAGATACTCACTCACTCACTCACTGCAGGCAGGGAGATACTCACTCACTCACTACAGGCAGGGAGATACTCACTCACTCACTCACTGCAGGCAGGGAGATACTCACTCACTCACTGCAGGTAGGGAGATACTCACTCACTCACTCACTCATTGCAGGCAGGGACATGCTCACTCTTTCACTCATTGCAGGCAGGGAAATGCTCACTCACTCACTCACTGCAGGCAGGGAGATACTCACTCACTCACTCACTGCAGGCAGGGAGATACTCACTCACTCACTGCAGGCAGGGACATGCTCACTCACTCACTCATTGCAGGCAGGGAGTTACTCACTCACTCACTCATTGCAGGCAGGGAGATACTCACTCACTCACTGGAGGCAGGGAGATGCTCACTCACTCACTCATTGCAGGCAGGGAGATACTCACTCACTCACTCATTGCAGGCAGGGAGATACTCACTCACTCACTCACTCACTGCAGGCAGGGAGATGCTCACTCATTGCAGGCAGGGTGATGCTCACTCACTCACTCACTCACTGCAGGCAGGGAGATGCTCACTCACTCATTGCAGGCAGGGTGATGCTCACTCACTCACTCACTCACTGCAGGCAGGGAGATGCTCACTCACTCACTGGAGGCAGGGAGATGCTCACTCACTCACTCATTGCAGGCAGGGAGATACTCACTCACTCACTCATTGCAGGCAGGGAGATACTCACTCACTCACTCACTCACTGCAGGCAGGGAGATGCTCACTCATTGCAGGCAGGGTGATGCTCACTCACTCACTCACTCACTGCAGGCAGGGAGATGCTCACTCACTCATTGCAGGCAGGGAGATGCTCACTCACTCACTCATTGCAGGCAGGGAGATGTTCACTCACTCATTGCAGGCAGGGTGATGCTCACTCACTCACTCACTCACTGCAGGCAGGGAGATGCTCACTCACTCACTCATTGCAGGCAGGGAGATGCTCACTCACTCACTCACTCACTGCAGGCAGGGAGATGCTCACTCACTCACTCACTGCAGGCAGGGAGATGCTCACTCACTCACTCATTGCAGGCAGGGAGATGCTCACTCACTCACTCACTCATTGCAGGCAGGGAGATGCTCACTCACTCACTCATTGCAGGCAGGGAAATGCTCACTCATTCACTCACTCATTGCAGGCAGGGAGATGCTCACTCACTCACTCACTCACTGCTGGCAGGGAGATGCTCACTCACTCACTCACTCACTGCTGGCAGGGAGATGCTCACTCAGTCACTCACTCATTGCAGGCAGGGAGATGCTCACTCACTCACTCACTCACTGCTGGCAGGGAGATGCTCACTCACTCACTCACTGCAGGCAGGGAGATGCTCACACACTCACTCACTCATTGCAGGCAGGGAGATGCTCACTCACTCACTCACTGCAGGCAGTGAGATGCTCACTCACTCACTCATTGCAGGCAGGGAGATGCTCACTCACTCACTCACTCACCCATTGCAGGCAGGGAGATGCTCACTCACTCACTCATCGCAGGCAGGGAGATGCTCACTCATTCACTCACTCACTCATTGCAGGCAGGGAGATGCTCACTCACCTACTCACTGCAGGCAGGGAGATGCTCAATCACTCACTCATAGCAGGCAGGGAGATGCTCACTCACTCATTGCAGGCAGGGAGATGCTCACTCACTCACTCACTCATTGCAGGCAGGGAGATGTTCACTCACTCACTCACTCACTGCAGGCAGGGTGATGCTCACTCACTCACTCATAGCAGGCAGGGAGATGCTCACTCACTCATTGCAGGCAGGGAGATGCTCACTCACTCACTCACTCATTGCAGGCAGGGAGATGCTCACTCACTCACTCACTCACTCACTCACTGCAGGCAGTGAGATGCTCACTCACTGCAGGCAGGGAGATGCTCACTCACTCATTTCAGGCAGGGAGATGCTCACTCACTCACTCACTCATTGCAGGCAGGGAGATGCTCACTCACTCACTCACTCACTGCAGGCAGGGAGATGCTCACTCACTCATTGCAGGCAGGGAGATACTCACTCACTCACTCATTGCAGGCAGGGAGATGCTCACTCACTCACTCACTCATTGCAGGCAGGGAGATGCTCACTCACTCATTGCAGGCAGGGAGATGCTCACTCACTCACTCACTGCAGGCAGGGAGATGCTCACTCACTCATTGCAGGCAGGGAGATGCTCACTCACTCACTCACTCACTGCAGGCAGGGAGATGCTCACTCACTCACTCACTGCAGGCAGGGAGATGTTCACTCACTCACTCACTCACTGCAGGCAGGGAGATGCTCACTCACTCACTCACTGCAGGCAGGGAGATGCTCACTCACTCACTCATTGCAGGCAGGGAGATGCTCACTCACTCACTCACTCATTGCAGTCAGGGAGATGCTCACTCACTCATTGCAGGCAGGGAGATGCTCACTCACTCACTCATTTCAGGCAGGGAGATGCTCACTCACTCACTCATTGCAGGCAGGGAGATGCTCACTCACTCACTCATTGCAGGCAGGGAGATGCTCACTCACTCACTCACTGCAGGCAGGGAGATGCTCACTCACTCACTCACTCACTGCAGGCAGGGAGATGCTCACTCACTCGCTGCAGGCAGGGAGATGCTCACTCACTCACTCACTGCAGGCAGGGAGATGCTCACTCACTCACTCATTGCAGGCAGGGAGATGCTCACTCACTCACTCACTGCAGGCAGGGAGATGCTCACTCACTCACTCATTGCAGGCAGGGAGATGCTCACTCACTCACTCACTGCTGGCAGGGAGATGCTCACTCACTCACTCACTGCAGGCAGGGAGATGCTCACTCACTCACTCACTCATTGCAGGCAGGGAGATGCTCACTCACTCACTCACTGCAGGCAGGGAGATGCTCACTCACTCACTCACTCACTGCAGGCAGGGAGATGCTCACTCACTCACTCATTGCAGGCAGGGAGATGCTCACTCACTCACTCACCCATTGCAGGCAGGGAGATGCTCACTCACTCACTCATCGCAGGCAGGGAGATGCTCACTCATTCACTCACTCACTCTTTGCATGCAGGGAGATGCTCACTCACCTACTCACTGCAGGCAGGGAGATGCTCACTCACTCACTCATAGCCGGGAGGGAGATGCTCACTCACTCATTGCAGGCAGGGAGATGCTCACTCACTCACTCACTCATTGCAGGCAGGGAGATGCTCACTCACTCACTCACTCACTGCACCAGGGAGATGCTCACTCACTCACTCATAGCAGGCAGGGAGATGCTCACTCACTCATTGCAGGCAGGGAGATGCTCACTCACTCACTCAATCATTGCAGGCAGGGAGATGCTCACTCACTCACTCACTCACTGCAGGCAGGGAGATGCTCACTCACTCACTCACTGCAGGCAGGGAGATGCTCACTCACTCATTGCAGGCAGGGAGATGCTCACTCACTCACTCACTCATTGCAGGCAGGGAGATGCTCACTCACTCACTCACTCACTGCAGGCAGGGAGATGCTCACTCACTCATTGCAGGCAGGGAGATGCTCACTCACTCACTGCAGGCAGGGAGATGCTCACTCACTCACTCACTCACTGCAGGCAGGGAGATGCTCACTCACTCACTCATTGCAGGCAGGGAGATGCTCACTCACTCACTCACTCATTGCAGGCAGGGAGATGCTCACTCACTCATTGCAGGCAGGGAGATGCTCACTCACTCACTCATTTCAGGCAGGGAGATGCTCACTCACTCACTCATTGCAGGCAGGGAGATGCTCACTCACTCACTCATTGCAGGCAGGGAGATGCTCACTCACTCACTCATTGCAGGCAGGGAGATGCTCACTCACTCACTCACTGCAGGCAGGGAGATGCTCACTCACTCACTCACTCACTGCAGGCAGGGAGATGCTCACTCACTCACTCACTGCAGGCAGGGAGATGCTCACTCACTCACTCATTTCAGGCAGGGAGATGCTCACTCACTCACTCATTGCAGGCAGGGAGATGCTCACTCACTCACTCACTGCAGGCAGGGAGATGCTCACTCATTCACTCATTGCAGGCAGGGAGATGCTCACTCACTCACTCATTTCAGGCAGGGAGATGCTCACTCACTCACTCATTGCAGGCAGGGAGATGCTCACTCACTCACTCACTCACTGCAGGCAGGGAGATGCTCACTCACTCACTCATCGCAGGCAGGGAGATGCTCACTCACTCATTGCAGGCAGGGAGATGCTCACTCACTCACTCACTCATTGCAGGCAGGGAGATGCTCACTCACTCACTCACTCAATCACTCAATCATTGCAGGCAGGGAGATGCTCACTCACTCACTCACTGCAGGCAGGGAGATGCTCACTCACTCACTCACTGCAGGCAGGGAGATGCTCACTCACTCATTGCAGGCAGGGAGATGCTCACTCACTCACTCACTCATTGCAGGCAGGGAGATGCTCACTCACTCACTCACTCACTGCAGGCAGGGAGATGCTCACTCACTCATTGCAGGCAGGGAGATACTCACTCACTCACTCATTGCAGGCAGGGAGATGCTCACTCACTCACTCACTCATTGCAGGCAGGGAGATGCTCACTCACTCACTCACTGCAGGCAGGGAGATGCTCACTCACTCACTCACTGCAGGCAGGGAGATGTTCACTCACTCACTCACTCACTGCAGGCAGGGAGATGCTCACTCACTCACTCACTGCAGGCAGGGAGATGCTCACTCACTCACTCATTGCAGGCAGGGAGATGCTCACTCACTCACTCACTCATTGCAGGCAGGGAGATGCTCACTCACTCATTGCAGGCAGGGAGATGCTCACTCACTCACTCATTTCAGGCAGGGAGATGCTCACTCACTCACTCATTGCAGGCAGGGAGATGCTCACTCACTCACTCACTCATTGCAGGCAGGGAGATGCTCACTCACTCACTCACTGCAGGCAGGGAGATGCTCACTCACTCACTCACTCACTGCAGGCAGGGAGATGCTCACTCACTCACTCACTGCAGGCAGGGAGATGCTCACTCACTCACTCATTTCAGGCAGGGAGATGCTCACTCACTCACTCATTGCAGGCAGGGAGATGCTCACTCACTCACTCATTGCAGGCAGGGAGATGCTCACTCACTCACTCACTGCAGGCTTGGAGATGCTCACTCACTCACTCACTCACTGCAGGCAGGGAGATGCTCACTCACTCACTCATTGCAGGCAGGGAGATGCTCACTCACGCACTCACTGCAGGCAGGGAGATGCTCACTCACTCACTCATTGCAGGCAGGGAGATGCTCACTCACTCACTCATTGCAGGCAGGGAGATGCTCACTCACTCACTCATTGCAGGCAGGGAGATGCTCACTCACTCACTCACTCATTGCAGGCAGGGTGATGCTCACTCACTCACTCACTCACTCACTGCAGGCAGGGTGATGCTCACTCACTCACTCACTCACTGCAGGCAGGGAGATGCTCACTCACTCACTCATTGCAGGCAGGGAGATGCTCACTCACTCATTGCAGGCAGGGTGATGCTCACTCACTCACTCACTCACTGCAGGCAGGGAGATGCTCACTCACTCACTCATTGCAGGCAGGGAGATGCTCACTCACTCACTCACTGCAGGCAGGGAGATGCTCACTCACTCACTCATTGCAGGCAGGGAGATGCTCACTCACTCACTCACTCATTGCAGGCAGGGAGATGCTCACTCACTCACTCACTCAATGCTGGCAGGGAGATGCTCACTCACTCACTCACTGCAGGCAGGGAGGTGCTCACTCACTCACTCACTCATTGCAGGCAGGGAGATGCTCACTCACTCACTCACTCACTCACTGCAGGCAGGGAGATGCTCACTCACTCACTCATTGCAGGCAGGGAGATGCTCACTCACTCACTCACCCATTGCAGGCAGGGAGATGCTCACTCACTCACTCATCGCAGGCAGGGAGATGCTCACTCATTCACTCACTCACTCATTGCAGGCAGGGAGATGCTCACTCACCTACTCACTGCAGGCAGGGAGATGCTCACTCACTCACTCATAGCAGGCAGGGAGATGCTCACTCACTCATTGCAGGCAGGGAGATGCATGCTCACTCACTCACTCACTCATTGCAGGCAGGGAGATGCTCACTCACTCACTCACTGCAGGCAGGGTGATGCTCACTCACTCACTCACTCATTGCAGGCAGGGAGGAGCTCACTCACTCACTCACTGCAGGCAGGGAGATGCTCACTCACTCACTCATAGCAGGCAGGGAGATGCTCACTCACTCACTGCAGGCAGGGAGATGCTCATTCACTCACTCACTCATTGCAGGCAGGGAGATGCTCACTCACTCACTCAATCATTGCAGGCAGGGAGATGCTCACTCACTCACTCACTCACTGCAGGCAGGGAGATGCTCACTCACTCACTCACTGCAGGCAGGGAGATGCTCACTCACTCATTGCAGGCAGGGAGATGCTCACTCACTCACTCACTCATTGCAGGCAGGGAGATGCTCACTCACTCACTCACTCACTGCAGGCAGGGAGACCCTCACTCACTCATTGCAGGCAGGGAGATACTCACTCACTCACTCACTGCAGGCAGGGAGATGCTCACTCACTCACTGCAGGCAGGGAGATGCTCACTCACTCATTGCAGGCAGGGAGATGCTCACTCACTCACTCACTCATTGCAGGCAGGGAGATGCTCACTCACTCACTCACTCACTGCAGGCAGGGAGACCCTCACTCACTCATTGCAGGCAGGGAGATACTCACTCACTCACTCATTGCAGGCAGGGAGATGCTCACTCACTCACTCACTCATTGCAGGCAGGGAGATGCTCACTCACTCACTCACTGCAGGCAGGGAGATGCTCACTCACTCACTCACTGCAGGCAGGGAGATGTTCACTCACTCACTCACTCACTGCAGGCAGGGAGATGCTCACTCACTCACTCACTGCAGGCAGGGAGATGCTCACTCACTCATTGCAGGCAGGGAGATGCTCACTCACTCACTCACTCATTGCAGGCAGGGAGATGCTCACTCACTCACTCACTCACTGCAGGCAGGGAGATGCTCACTCACTCATTGCAGGCAGGGAGATACTCACTCACTCACTCATTGCAGGCAGGGAGATGCTCACTCACTCACTCACTCATTGCAGGCAGGGAGATGCTCACTCACTCACTCACTGCAGGCAGGGAGATGCTCACTCACTCACTCACTGCAGGCAGGGAGATGTTCACTCACTCACTCACTCACTGCAGGCAGGGAGATGCTCACTCACTCACTCACTGCAGGCAGGGAGATGCTCACTCACTCACTCATTGCAGGCAGGGAGATGCTCACTCACTCACTCACTCATTGCAGGCAGGGAGATGCTCACTCACTCATTGCAGGCAGGGAGATGCTCACTCACTCACTCATTTCAGGCAGGGAGATGCTCACTCACTCACTCATTGCAGGCAGGGAGATGCTCACTCACTCACTCACTCATTGCAGGCAGGGAGATGCTCACTCACTCACTCACTGCAGGCAGGGAGATGCTCACTCACTCACTCACTCACTGCAGGCAGGGAGATGCTCACTCACTCACTCACTGCAGGCAGGGAGATGCTCACTCACTCACTCATTTCAGGCAGGGAGATGCTCACTCACTCACTCATTGCAGGCAGGGAGATGCTCACTCACTCACTCATTGCAGGCAGGGAGATGCTCACTCACTCACTCACTGCAGGCTTGGAGATGCTCACTCACTCACTCACTCACTGCAGGCAGGGAGATGCTCACTCACTCACTCATTGCAGGCAGGGAGATGCTCACTCACGCACTCACTGCAGGCAGGGAGATGCTCACTCACTCACTCATTGCAGGCAGGGAGATGCTCACTCACTCACTCATTGCAGGCAGGGAGATGCTCACTCACTCACTCATTGCAGGCAGGGAGATGCTCACTCACTCACTCACTCATTGCAGGCAGGGTGATGCTCACTCACTCACTCACTCACTCACTGCAGGCAGGGTGATGCTCACTCACTCACTCACTCACTGCAGGCAGGGAGATGCTCACTCACTCACTCATTGCAGGCAGGGAGATGCTCACTCACTCATTGCAGGCAGGGTGATGCTCACTCACTCACTCACTCACTGCAGGCAGGGAGATGCTCACTCACTCACTCATTGCAGGCAGGGAGATGCTCACTCACTCACTCACTGCAGGCAGGGAGATGCTCACTCACTCACTCATTGCAGGCAGGGAGATGCTCACTCACTCACTCACTCATTGCAGGCAGGGAGATGCTCACTCACTCACTCACTCAATGCTGGCAGGGAGATGCTCACTCACTCACTCACTGCAGGCAGGGAGGTGCTCACTCACTCACTCACTCATTGCAGGCAGGGAGATGCTCACTCACTCACTCACTCACTCACTGCAGGCAGGGAGATGCTCACTCACTCACTCATTGCAGGCAGGGAGATGCTCACTCACTCACTCACCCATTGCAGGCAGGGAGATGCTCACTCACTCACTCATCGCAGGCAGGGAGATGCTCACTCATTCACTCACTCACTCATTGCAGGCAGGGAGATGCTCACTCACCTACTCACTGCAGGCAGGGAGATGCTCACTCACTCACTCATAGCAGGCAGGGAGATGCTCACTCACTCATTGCAGGCAGGGAGATGCATGCTCACTCACTCACTCACTCATTGCAGGCAGGGAGATGCTCACTCACTCACTCACTGCAGGCAGGGTGATGCTCACTCACTCACTCACTCATTGCAGGCAGGGAGGAGCTCACTCACTCACTCACTGCAGGCAGGGAGATGCTCACTCACTCACTCATAGCAGGCAGGGAGATGCTCACTCACTCACTGCAGGCAGGGAGATGCTCATTCACTCACTCACTCATTGCAGGCAGGGAGATGCTCACTCACTCACTCAATCATTGCAGGCAGGGAGATGCTCACTCACTCACTCACTCACTGCAGGCAGGGAGATGCTCACTCACTCACTCACTGCAGGCAGGGAGATGCTCACTCACTCATTGCAGGCAGGGAGATGCTCACTCACTCACTCACTCATTGCAGGCAGGGAGATGCTCACTCACTCACTCACTCACTGCAGGCAGGGAGACCCTCACTCACTCATTGCAGGCAGGGAGATACTCACTCACTCACTCACTGCAGGCAGGGAGATGCTCACTCACTCACTGCAGGCAGGGAGATGCTCACTCACTCATTGCAGGCAGGGAGATGCTCACTCACTCACTCACTCATTGCAGGCAGGGAGATGCTCACTCACTCACTCACTCACTGCAGGCAGGGAGACCCTCACTCACTCATTGCAGGCAGGGAGATACTCACTCACTCACTCATTGCAGGCAGGGAGATGCTCACTCACTCACTCACTCATTGCAGGCAGGGAGATGCTCACTCACTCACTCACTGCAGGCAGGGAGATGCTCACTCACTCACTCACTGCAGGCAGGGAGATGTTCACTCACTCACTCACTCACTGCAGGCAGGGAGATGCTCACTCACTCACTCACTGCAGGCAGGGAGATGCTCACTCACTCACTCATTGCAGGCTGGGAGATGCTCACTCACTCACTCACTCATTGCAGGCAGGGAGATGCTCACTCACTCATTGCAGGCAGGGAGATGCTCACTCACTCACTCATTTCAGGCAGGGAGATGCTCACTCACTCACTCACTGCAGGCAGGGAGATGCTCACTCACTCACTCATTTCAGGCAGGGAGATGCTCACTCACTCACTCATTGTAGGCAGGGAGATGCTCACTCACTCACTCATTGCAGGCAGGGAGATGCTCACTCACTCACTCACTGCAGGCAGGGAGATGCTCACTCACTCACTCACTCACTGCAGGCAGGGAGATGCTCACTCACTCACTCATTGCAGGCAGGGAGATGCTCACTCACGCACTCACTGCAGGCAGGGAGATGCTCACTCACTCACTCATTGCAGGCAGGGAGATGCTCACTCACTCACTCACTGCAGGCAGGGAGATGCTCACTCACTCACTCACTGCAGGCAGGGAGATGCTCACTCACTCACTCACTCACTGCAGGCAGGGAGATGCTCACTCACTCACTCACTGCAGGCAGGGAGATTGTCACTCACTCACTCACTGCAGGCAGGGAGATGCTCACTCACTCACTCACTCATTGCAGGCAGGGAGGTGCTCACTCACTCACTCATTGCAGGCAGGGAGATACTCACTCACTCACTCATTGCAGGCAGGGAGATACTCACTCACTCACTCACTCACTCACTGCAGGCAGGGAGATGCTCACTCACTCACTCACTACAGGCAGGGAGATACTCACTCACTCACTCACTGCAGGCAGGGAGATACTCACTCACTCACTGCAGGTAGGGAGATACTCACTCACTCACTCACTCATTGCAGGCAGGGACATGCTCACTCATTCACTCATTGCAGGCAGGGAAATGCTCACTCACTCACTCACTCACTCACTGCAGGCAGGGAGATGCTCACTCACTCACTCACTCACTCACTCACTGCAGGCAGGTAGATGCTCACTCACTCACTCACTGCAGGCAGGGAGATACTCACTCACTCACTGCAGGTAGGGAGATACTCACTCACTCACTACAGGCAGGGAGATACTCACTCACTCACTCACTGCAGGCAGGGAGATACTCACTCACTCACTACAGGCAGGGAGATACTCACTCACTCACTCACTGCAGGCAGGGAGATACTCACTCACTCACTCACTCATTGTAGGCAGGGACATGCTCACTCTTTCACTCATTGCAGGCAGGGAAATGCTCACTCACTCACTGCAGGTAGGGAGATACTCACTCACTCACTCACTCATTGCAGGCAGGGACATGCTCACTCTTTCACTCATTGCAGGCAGGGAAATGCTCACTCACTCACTCACTGCAGGCAGGGAGATACTCACTCACTCACTGCAGGCAGGGACATGCTCACTCACTCACTCATTGCAGGCAGGGAGTTACTCACTCACTCACTCACTCATTGCAGGCAGGGAGATACTCACTCACTCACTGGAGGCAGGGAGATGCTCACTCACTCACTCATTGCAGGCAGGGAGATACTCACTCACTCACTCATTGCAGGCAGGGAGATAATCACTCACTCACTCACTCACTGCAGGCAGGGAGATGCTCACTCATTGCAGGCAGGGTGATGCTCACTCACTCACTCACTCACTGCAGGCGGGGAGATGCTCACTCACTCATTGCAGGCAGGGTGATGCTCACTCACTCACTCACTCACTGCAGGCAGGGAGATGCTCACTCACTCACTGGAGGCAGGGAGATGCTCACTCACTCACTCATTGCAGGCAGGGAGATACTCACTCACTCACTCATTGCAGGCAGGGAGATACTCACTCACTCACTCACTCACTGCAGGCAGGGAGATGCTCACTCATTGCAGGCAGGGTGATGCTCACTCACTCACTCACTCATTGCAGGCAGGGAGATGTTCACTCACTCATTGCAGGCAGGGTGATGCTCACTCACTCACTCACTCACTGCAGGCAGGGAGATGCTCACTCACTCACTCATTGCAGGCAGGGAGATGCTCACTCACTCACTCACTCACTGCAGGCAGGGAGATGCTCACTCACTCACTCACTGCAGGCAGGGAGATGCTCACTCACTCACTCATTGCAGGCAGGGAGATGCTCACTCACTCACTCACTCATTGCAGGCAGGCAGATGCTCACTCACTCACTCATTGCAGGCAGGGAG
This sequence comes from Heterodontus francisci, assembly GCF_036365525.1. NCBI lineage: Eukaryota > Metazoa > Chordata > Chondrichthyes > Heterodontiformes > Heterodontidae > Heterodontus > Heterodontus francisci. The sequence goes on from NC_090418.1 coordinate 3,933,959, forward strand.
ATGCTCACACACTCATTCACTCATTGCAGGCAGGGAGATGCTCACTCACTCACTCACTGCTGGCAGAGAGATGCTCACTCACTCACTCACTCACTGCTGGCAGGGAGATGCTCACTCACTCACTCACTGCAGGCAGGGAGATGCTCACTCACTCACTCACTCACTGCTGGCAGGGAGATGCTCACTCACTGCAGGCAGGGAGATGCTCACTCACTCACTCACTCATTGCAGGCAGGGAGATGCTCACTCACTCACTCACTGCAGGCAGGGAGATGCTCACTCACTCACTCATTGCAGGCAGGGAGATGCTCACTCACTCACTCACTCACCCATTGCAGGCAGGGAGATGCTCACTCACTCACTCATCGCAGGCAGGGAGATGCTCACTCATTCACTCACTCACTCATTGCAGGCAGAGATGCTCACTCACCTACTCACTGCAGGCAGGGAGATGCTCACTCACTCACTCATAGCAGGCAGGGAGATGCTCACTCACTCATTGCAGGCAGGGAGATGCTCACTCACTCACTCACTCATTGCAGGCAGGGAGATGCTCACTCACTCACTCAATCACTCAATCATTGCAGGCAGGGAGATGCTCACTCACTCACTCACTGCAGGCAGGGAGATGCTCACTCACTCACTCACTGCAGGCAGGGAGATGCTCACTCACTCACTACAGGCAGGGAGATACTCACTCACTCACTCACTGCAGGCAGGGAGATACTCACTCACTCACTACAGGCAGGGAGATACTCACTCACTCACTCACTGCAGGCAGGGAGATACTCACTCACTCACTGCAGGTAGGGAGATACTCACTCACTCACTCACTCATTGCAGGCAGGGACATGCTCACTCTTTCACACATTGCAGGCAGGGAAATGCTCACTCACTCACTCACTGCAGGCAGGGAGATACTCACTCACTCACTCACTGCAGGCAGGGAGATACTCACTCACTCACTGCAGGCAGGGACATGCTCACTCACTCACTCATTGCAGGCAGGGAGTTACTCACTCACTCACTCATTGCAGGCAGGGAGATACTCACTCACTCACTGGAGGCAGGGAGATGCTCACTCACTCACTCATTGCAGGCAGGGAGATACTCACTCACTCATTCATTGCAGGCAGGGAGATACTTACTCACTCACTCACTCACTGCAGGCAGGGAGATGCTCACTCATTGCAGGCAGGGTGATGCTCACTCACTCACTCACTCACTGCAGGCAGGGAGATGCTCACTCACTCATTGCAGGCAGGGTGATGCTCACTCACTCACTCACTCACTGCAGGCAGGGAGATGCTCACTCACTCACTGGAGGCAGGGAGATGCTCACTCACTCACTCATTGCAGGCAGGGAGATACTCACTCACTCACTCATTGCAGGCAGGGAGATACTCACTCACTCACTCACTCACTGCAGGCAGGGAGATGCTCACTCATTGCAGGCAGGGTGATGCTCACTCACTCACTCACTCACTGCAGGCAGGGAGATGCTCACTCACTCATTGCAGGCAGGGAGATGCTCACTCACTCACTCATTGCAGGCAGGGAGATGTTCACTCACTCATTGCAGGCAGGGTGATGCTCACTCACTCACTCACTCACTGCAGGCAGGGAGATGCTCACTCACTCACTCATTGCAGGCAGGGAGATGCTCACTCACTCACTCACTCACTGCAGGCAGGGAGATGCTCACTCACTCACTCATTGCAGGCAGGGAGATGCTCACTCACTCACTCACTCATTGCAGGCAGGGAGATGCTCACTCACTCACTCGTTGCAGGCAGGGAGATGCTCACTCACTCACTCACGCACTGCTGGCAGGGAGATGCTCACTCACTCACTCACTCACTGCTGGCAGGGAGATGCTCACTCACTCACTCACTCATTGCAGGCAGGGAAATGCTCACTCACTCACTCACTCACTGCTGGCAGGGAGATGCTCACTCACTCACTCACTGCAGGCAGGGAGATGCTCACTCACTCACTCACTCACTGCAGGCAGGGAGATGCTCACTCACTCACTCACTGCAGGCAGGGAGATGCTCACTTACTCACTCACTCACCTATTGCAGGCAGGGAGATGCTCACTCACTCACTCATTGCAGGCAGGGAGATGCTCACTCACTCACTCACTCACCCATTGCAGGCAGGGAGATGCTCACTCACTCACTCATCGCAGGCAGGGAGATGCTCACTCATTCACTCACTCACTCATTGCAGGCAGGGAGATGCTCACTCACCTACTCACTGCAGGCAGGGAGATGCTCACTCACTCACTCATAGCAGGCAGGGAGATGCTCACTCACTCATTGCAGGCAGGGAGATGCTCACTCACTCACTCACTCATTGCAGGCAGGGAGATGCTCACTCACTCACTCACTCACTGCAGGCAGGGAGATGCTCACTCACTCACTCATAGCAGGCAGGGAGATGCTCATTCACTCATTGCAGGCAGGGAGATGCTCACTCACTCACTCACTCATTGCAGGCAGGGAGATGCTCACTCACTCACTCAATCACTCAATCATTGCAGGCAGGGAGATGCTCACTCACTCACTCACTCATTGCAGGCAGGGAGATGCTCACTCACTCACTCACTCACTGCAGGCAGGGAGATGCTCACTCACTCATTGCAGGCAGGGAGATACTCACTCACTCACTCATTGCAGGCAGGGAGATGCTCACTCACTAACTCACTCATTGCAGGCAGGGAGATGCTCACTCACTCACTCACTCTTGCAGGCAGGGAGATGCTCACTCACTCACTCACTGCAGGCAGGGAGATGCTCACTCACTCATTGCAGGCAGGGAGATGCTCACTCACTCACTCACTGCAGGCAGGGAGATGCTCACTCACTCATTCACTGCAGGCCGGGAGATGTTCACTCACTCACTCACTCACTGCAGGCAGGGAGATGCTCACTCACTCACTCACTGCAGGCAGGGAGATGCTCACTCACTCAATCATTGCAGGCAGGGAGATGCTCACTCACTCACTCACTCATTGCAGTCAGGGAGATGCTCACTCACTCATTGCAGGCAGGGAGATGCTCACTCACTCACTCATTTCAGGCAGGGAGATGCTCACTCACTCACTCATTGCAGGCAGGGAGATGCTCACTCACTCACTCACTGCAGGCAGGGAGATGCTCACTCACTCACTCACTCACTGCAGGCAGGGAGATGCTCACTCACTCACTCACTGCAGGCAGGGAGATGCTCACTCACTCACTCATTTCAGGCAGGGAGATGCTCACTCACTCACTCATTGCAGGCAGGGAGATGCTCACTCACTCACTCACTGCAGGCAGGGAGATGCTCACTCATTCACTCATTGCAGGCAGGTTGATGCTCACTCACTCACTCATTTCAGGCAGGGAGATGCTCACTCACTCGCTCATTGCAGGCAGTGAGATGCTCACTCACTCACTCACTGCAGGCAGGGAGATGCACACTCACTCACTCACTGCAGGCAGGGAGATGCTCACTCACTCGCTGCAGGCAGGGAGATGCTCACTCACTCACTCACTGCAGGCAGGGAGATGCTCACTCACTCACTCATTGCAGGCAGGGAGATGCTCACTCACTCACTCACTGCAGGCAGGGAGATGCTCACTCACTCACTCATTGCAGGCAGGGAGATGCTCACTCACTCACTCACTGCTGGCAGGGAGATGCTCACTCACTCACTCACTGCAGGCAGGGAGATGCTCACTCACTCACTCACTCATTGCAGGCAGGGAGATGCTCACTCACTCACTCACTGCAGGCAGGGAGATGCTCACTCACTCACTCACTCACTGCAGGCAGGGAGATGCTCACTCACTCACTCATTGCAGGCAGGGAGATGCTCACTCACTCACTCACCCATTGCAGGCAGGGAGATGCTCACTCACTCACTCATCGCAGGCAGGGAGATGCTCACTCATTCACTCACTCACTCTTTGCATGCAGGGAGATGCTCACTCACCTACTCACTGCAGGCAGGGAGATGCTCACTCACTCACTCATAGCCGGCAGGGAGATGCTCACTCACTCATTGCAGGCAGGGAGATGCTCACTCACTCACTCACTCATTGCAGGCAGGGAGATGCTCACTCACTCACTCACTCACTGCAGGCAGGGAGATGCTCACTCACTCACTCATAGCAGGCAGGGAGATGCTCACTCACTCATTGCAGGCAGGGAGATGCTCACTCACTCACTCATTGCAGGCAGGGAGATGCTCACTCACTCACTCAATCATTGCAGGCAGGGAGATGCTCACTCACTCACTCACTCACTGCAGGCAGGGAGATGCTCACTCACTCACTCACTGCAGGCAGGGAGATGCTCACTCACTCATTGCAGGCAGGGAGATGCTCACTCACTCACTCATTGCAGGCAGGGAGATGCTCACTCACTCACTCACTCACTGCAGCCAGGGAGATGCTCACTCACTCATTGCAGGCAGGGAGATACTCACTCATTGCAGGCAGGGAGATGCTCACTCACTCATTGCAGGCAGGGAGATGCTCACTCACTCACTGCAGGCAGGGAGATGCTCACTCACTCACTCACTGCAGGCAGGGAGATGTTCACTCACTCACTCACTCACTGCAGGCAGGGAGATGCTCACTCACTCACTCACTGCAGGCAGGGAGATGCTCACTCACTCACTCATTGCAGGCAGGGAGATGCTCACTCACTCACTCACTCATTGCAGGCAGGGAGATGCTCACTCACTCATTGCAGGCAGGGAGATGCTCACTCACTCACTCATTTCAGGCAGGGAGATGCTCACTCACTCACTCATTGCAGGCAGGGAGATGCTCACTCACTCACTCATTGCAGGCAGGGAGATGCTCACTCACTCACTCACTGCAGGCAGGGAGATGCTCACTCACTCACTCACTCACTGCAGGCAGGGAGATGCTCACTCACTCACTCACTGCAGGCAGGGAGATGCTCACTCACTCACTCATTTCAGGCAGGGAGATGCTCACTCACTCACTCATTGCAGGCAGGGAGATGCTCACTCACTCACTCACTGCAGGCAGGGAGATGCTCACTCATTCACTCATTGCAGGCAGGGAGATGCTCACTCACTCACTCATTTCAGGCAGGGAGATGCTCACTCACTCACTCATTGCAGGCAGGGAGATGCTCACTCACTCACTCACTCACTGCAGGCAGGGAGATGCTCACTCACTCACTCATAGCAGGCAGGGAGATGCTCACTCACTCATTGCAGGCAGGGAGATGCTCACTCACTCACTCACTCATTGCAGGCAGGGAGATGCTCACTCACTCACTCAATCACTCAATCATTGCAGGCACGGAGATGCTCACTCACTCACTCACTGCAGGCAGGGAGATGCTCACTCACTCACTCACTGCAGGCAGGGAGATGCTCACTCACTCATTGCAGGCAGGGAGATGCTCACTCACTCACTCACTCATTGCAGGCAGGGAGATGCTCACTCACTCACTCACTCACTGCAGGCAGGGAGATGCTCACTCACTCATTGCAGGCAGGGAGATACTCACTCACTCACTCATTGCAGGCAGGGAGATGCTCACTCACTCACTCACTCATTGCAGGCAGGGAGATGCTCACTCACTCACTCACTGCAGGCAGGGAGATGCTCACTCACTCATTGCAGGCAGGGAGATGCTCACTCACTCACTCACTGCAGGCAGGGAGATGCTCACTCACTCACTCACTGCAGGCAGGGAGATGTTCACTCACTCACTCACACACTGCAGGCAGGGAGATGCTCACTCACTCACTCACTGCAGGCAGGGAGATGCTCACTCACTCACTCATTGCAGGCAGGGAGATGCTCACTCACTCACTCACTCATTGCAGGCAGGGAGATGCTCACTCACTCATTGCAGGCAGGGAGATGCTCACTCACTCACTCATTTCAGGCAGGGAGATGCTCACTCACTCACTCATTGCAGGCAGGGAGATGCTCACTCACTCACTCATTGCAGGCAGGGAGATGCTCACTCACTCACTCACTGCAGGCAGGGAGATGCTCACTCACTCACTCACTCACTGCAGGCAGGGAGATGCTCACTCACTCACTGCAGGCAGGGAGATGCTCACTCACTCACTCATTTCAGGCAGGGAGATGCTCACTCACTCACTCATTGCAGGCAGGGAGATGCTCACTCACTCACTCACTGCAGGCAGGGAGATGCTCACTCATTCACTCATTACAGGCAGGGAGATGCTCACTCACTCACTCATTTCAGGCAGGGAGATGCTCACTCACTCACTCATTGCAGGCAGGGAGATGCTCACTCACTCACTCACTCACTGCAGGCAGGGAGATGCTCACTCACCCACTCATAGCAGGCAGGGAGATGCTCACTCACTCATTGCAGGCAGGTAGATGCTCACTCACTCACTCACTCATTGCAGGCAGGGAGATGCTCACTCACTCACTCAATCACTCAATCATTGCAGGCAGGGAGATGCTCACTCACTCACTCACTGCAGGCAGGGAGATGCTCACTCACTCACTCACTGCAGGCAGGGAGATGCTCACTCACTCATTGCAGGCAGGGAGATGCTCACTCACTCACTCACTCATTGCAGGCAGGGAGATGCTCACTCACTCTCTCACTCACTGCAGGCAGGGAGATGCTCACTCACTCATTGCAGGCAGGGAGATACTCACTCACTCACTCATTGCAGGCAGGGAGATGCTCACTCACTCACTCACTCATTGCAGGCAGGGAGATGCTCACTCACTCACTCACTGCAGGCAGGGAGATGCTCACTCACTCATTGCAGGCAGGGAGATGCTCACTCACTCACTCACTGCAGGCAGGGAGATGCTCACTCACTCACTCACTGCAGGCAGGGAGATGTTCACTCACTCACTCACTCACTGCAGGCAGGGAGATGCTCACTCACTCACTCACTGCAGGCAGGGAGATGCTCACTCACTCACTCATTGCAGGCAGGGAGATGCTCACTCACTCACTCACTCACTCATTGCAGGCAGGGAGATGCTCACTCACTCATTGCAGGCAGGGAGATGCTCACTCACTCACTCATTTCAGGCAGGGAGATTCTCACTCACTCACTCATTGCAGGCAGGGAGATGCTCACTCACTCACTCATTGCAGGCAGGGAGATGCTCACTCACTCACTCACTGCAGGCAGGGAGATGCTCACTCACTCACTCACTCACTGCAGGCAGGGAGATGCTCACTCACTCACTCACTGCAGGCAGGGAGATGCTCACTCACTCACTCATTTCAGGCAGGGAGATGCTCACTCACTCACTCATTGCAGGCAGGGAGATGCTCACTCACTCACTCACTGCAGGCAGGGAGATGCTCACTCATTCACTCATTGCAGGCAGGGAGATGCTCACTCACTCACTCATTTCAGGCAGGGAGATGCTCACTCACTCACTCATTGCAGGCAGGGAGATGCTCACTCACTCACTCACTGCAGGCAGGGAGATGCTCACTCACTCACTCACTGCAGGCAGGGAGATGCTAACTCACTCACTCGCTGCAGGCAGGGAGATGCTCACTCACTCACTCACTGCAGGCAGGGAGATGCTCACTCACTCACTCATTGCAGGCAGGGAGATGCTCACTCACTCACTCACTCACTGCTGGCAGTGAGATGCTCTCTCACTCACTCACTGCAGGCAGGGAGATGCTCACTCACTCACTCACTCATTGCAGGCAGGGAGATGCTCACTCACTCACTCACTGCAGGCAGGGAGATGCTCACTCACTCACTCACTCACTGCAGGCAGGGAGATGCTCACTCAGTCACTCATTGCAGGCAGGGAGATGCTCACTCACTCACTCACCCATTGCAGGCAGGGAGATGCTCACTCACTCACTCATCGCAGGCAGGGAGATGCTCACTCATTCACTCACTCACTCTTTGCATGCAGGGAGATGCTCACTCACCTACTCACTGCAGGCAGGGAGATGCTCACTCACTCACTCATAGCCGGCAGGGAGATGCTCACTCACTCATTGCAGGCAGGGAGATGCTCACTCACTCACTCACTCATTGCAGGCAGGGAGATGCTCACTCACTCACTCACTCACTGCAGGCAGGGAGATGCTGACTCACTCACTCATAGCAGGCAGGGAGATGCTCACTCACTCATTGCAGGCAGGGAGATGCTCACTCACTCACTCACTCATTGCAGGCAGGGAGATGCTCACTCACTCACTCAATCATTGCAGGCAGGGAGATGCTCACTCACTCACTCACCCACTGCAGGCAGGGAGATGCTCACTCACTCACTCACTGCAGGCAGGGAGATGCTCACTCACTCATAGCAGGCAGGGAGATGCTCACTCACTCACGCACTCATTGCAGGCAGGGAGATGCTCACTCACTCACTCACTCACTGCAGGCAGGGAGATGCTCACTCACTCATTGCAGGCAGGGAGATACTCACTCACTCACTCATTGCAGGCAGGGAGATGCTCACTCACTCACTCAGTCATTGCAGGCAGGGAGATGCTCACTCACTCACTCACTGCAGGCAGGGAGATGCTCACTCACTCATTGCAGGCAGGGAGATGCTCACTCACTCACTGCAGGCAGGGAGATGCTCACTCACTCACTCACTGCAGGCAGGGAGATGTTCACTCACTAACTCACTCACTGCAGGCAGGGAGATGCTCACTCACTCACTCACTGCAGGCAGGGAGATGCTCACTCACTCACTCATTGCAGGCAGGGAGATGCTCACTCACTCACTCACTCATTGCAGGCAGGGAGATGCTCACTCACTCATTGCAGGCAGGGAGATGCTCACTCACTCACTCATTTCAGGCAGGGAGATGCTCACTCACTCACTCATTTCAGGCAGGGAGATGCTCACTCACTCACTCACTCACTGCAGGCAGGGAGATGCTCACTCACTCACTCACTGCAGGCAGGGAGATGCTCACTCACTCACTCATTTCAGGCAGGGAGATGCTCACTCACTCACTCATTTCAGGCAGGGAGATGCTCACTCACTCACTCACTGCAGGCAGGGAGATGCTCACTCACTCACTCATTTCAGGCAGGGAGATGCTCACTCACTCACTCACTCATTGCAGGCAGGGAGATGCTCACTCACTCACTCACTGCAGGCAGGGAGATGCTCACTCACTCACTCACTCATTGCAGGCAGGGAGATGCTCACTCACTCACTCATTTCAGGCAGGGAGATGCTCACTCACTCACTCACTGCAGGCAGGGAGATGCTCACTCACTCACTCATTGCAGGCAGGGAGATGCTCACTCACTCACTCATTTCAGGCAGGGAGCTGCTCACTCACTCACTCGCTGCAGGCAGGGAGATGCTCACTCATTCACTCACTGCAGGCAGGGAGATGCTCACTCACTCACTCACTCACTCACTGCAGGCAGGGAGATGCTCACTCAATCACTCACTCATTGCAGGCAGGGAGGTGCTCACTCACTCACTCATTGCAGGCAGGGAGATACTCACTCACTCACTCATTGCAGGCAGGGAGATGCTCACTCACTCACTCATTGCAGGCAGGGAGATACTCACTCACTCACTCACTCATTGCAGGCAGGGAGATGCTCACTCACTCACTCCTTCACTCACTGCAGGCAGGGAGATGCTCACTCACTGACTCACTCATTGCAGGCAGGGAGGTGCTCACTCACTCACTCATTGCAGGCAGGGAGATACTCACTCACTGCAGGCAGGGAGATGCTCACTCACTCACTCATTGCAGGCAGGGAGGTGCTCACTCACTCACTCATTGCAGGCAGGGAGATACTCACTCACTCACTCATTGCAGGCAGGGAGATGCTCACTCACTCACTCATTGCAGGCAGGGAGATGCTCACTCACTCACTCACTGCAGGCAGGGAGATGCTCACTCACTCACTCACTGCAGGCAGGGAGATGCTAACTCACTCACTCGCTGCAGGCAGGGAGATGCTCACTCACTCACTCACTGCAGGCAGGGAGATGCTCACTCACTCACTCATTGCAGGCAGGGAGATGCTCACTCACTCACTCACTCACTGCTGGCAGTGAGATGCTCTCTCACTCACTCACTGCAGGCAGGGAGATGCTCACTCACTCACTCACTCATTGCAGGCAGGGAGATGCTCACTCACTCACTCACTGCAGGCAGGGAGATGCTCACTCACTCACTCACTCACTGCAGGCAGGGAGATGCTCACTCAGTCACTCATTGCAGGCAGGGAGATGCTCACTCACTCACTCACCCATTGCAGGCAGGGAGATGCTCACTCACTCACTCATCGCAGGCAGGGAGATGCTCACTCATTCACTCACTCACTCTTTGCATGCAGGGAGATGCTCACTCACCTACTCACTGCAGGCAGGGAGATGCTCACTCACTCACTCATAGCCGGCAGGGAGATGCTCACTCACTCATTGCAGGCAGGGAGATGCTCACTCACTCACTCACTCATTGCAGGCAGGGAGATGCTCACTCACTCACTCACTCAATGCTGGCAGGGAGATGCTCACTCACTCACTCATTGCAGGCAGGGAGATGCTCACTCACTCACTCACTGCAGGCAGGGAGATGCTCACTCACTCACTCATTGCAGGCAGGGAGATGCTCACTCACTCACTCACTCATTGCAGGCAGGGAGATGCTCACTCACTCACTCACTCAATGCTGGCAGGGAGATGCTCACTCACTCACTCACTGCAGGCAGGGAGGTGCTCACTCACTCACTCACTCATTGCAGGCAGGGAGATGCTCACTCACTCACTCACTCACTCACTGCAGGCAGGGAGATGCTCACTCACTCACTCATTGCAGGCAGGGAGATGCTCACTCACTCACTCACCCATTGCAGGCAGGGAGATGCTCACTCACTCACTCATCGCAGGCAGGGAGATGCTCACTCATTCACTCACTCACTCATTGCAGGCAGGGAGATGCTCACTCACCTACTCACTGCAGGCAGGGAGATGCTCACTCACTCACTCATAGCAGGCAGGGAGATGCTCACTCACTCATTGCAGGCAGGGAGATGCATGCTCACTCACTCACTCACTCATTGCAGGCAGGGAGATGCTCACTCACTCACTCACTGCAGGCAGGGTGATGCTCACTCACTCACTCACTCATTGCAGGCAGGGAGGAGCTCACTCACTCACTCACTGCAGGCAGGGAGATGCTCACTCACTCACTCATAGCAGGCAGGGAGATGCTCACTCACTCACTGCAGGCAGGGAGATGCTCATTCACTCACTCACTCATTGCAGGCAGGGAGATGCTCACTCACTCACTCAATCATTGCAGGCAGGGAGATGCTCACTCACTCACTCACTCACTGCAGGCAGGGAGATGCTCACTCACTCACTCACTGCAGGCAGGGAGATGCTCACTCACTCATTGCAGGCAGGGAGATGCTCACTCACTCACTCACTCATTGCAGGCAGGGAGATGCTCACTCACTCACTCACTCACTGCAGGCAGGGAGACCCTCACTCACTCATTGCAGGCAGGGAGATACTCACTCACTCACTCACTGCAGGCAGGGAGATGCTCACTCACTCACTGCAGGCAGGGAGATGCTCACTCACTCATTGCAGGCAGGGAGATGCTCACTCACTCACTCACTCATTGCAGGCAGGGAGATGCTCACTCACTCACTCACTCACTGCAGGCAGGGAGACCCTCACTCACTCATTGCAGGCAGGGAGATACTCACTCACTCACTCATTGCAGGCAGGGAGATGCTCACTCACTCACTCACTCATTGCAGGCAGGGAGATGCTCACTCACTCACTCACTGCAGGCAGGGAGATGCTCACTCACTCACTCACTGCAGGCAGGGAGATGTTCACTCACTCACTCACTCACTGCAGGCAGGGAGATGCTCACTCACTCACTCACTGCAGGCAGGGAGATGCTCACTCACTCATTGCAGGCAGGGAGATGCTCACTCACTCACTCACTCATTGCAGGCAGGGAGATGCTCACTCACTCACTCACTCACTGCAGGCAGGGAGATGCTCACTCACTCATTGCAGGCAGGGAGATACTCACTCACTCACTCATTGCAGGCAGGGAGATGCTCACTCACTCACTCACTCATTGCAGGCAGGGAGATGCTCACTCACTCACTCACTGCAGGCAGGGAGATGCTCACTCACTCACTCACTGCAGGCAGGGAGATGTTCACTCACTCACTCACTCACTGCAGGCAGGGAGATGCTCACTCACTCACTCACTGCAGGCAGGGAGATGCTCACTCACTCACTCATTGCAGGCAGGGAGATGCTCACTCACTCACTCACTCATTGCAGGCAGGGAGATGCTCACTCACTCATTGCAGGCAGGGAGATGCTCACTCACTCACTCATTTCAGGCAGGGAGATGCTCACTCACTCACTCATTGCAGGCAGGGAGATGCTCACTCACTCACTCACTCATTGCAGGCAGGGAGATGCTCACTCACTCACTCACTGCAGGCAGGGAGATGCTCACTCACTCACTCACTCACTGCAGGCAGGGAGATGCTCACTCACTCACTCACTGCAGGCAGGGAGATGCTCACTCACTCACTCATTTCAGGCAGGGAGATGCTCACTCACTCACTCATTGCAGGCAGGGAGATGCTCACTCACTCACTCATTGCAGGCAGGGAGATGCTCACTCACTCACTCACTGCAGGCTTGGAGATGCTCACTCACTCACTCACTCACTGCAGGCAGGGAGATGCTCACTCACTCACTCATTGCAGGCAGGGAGATGCTCACTCACGCACTCACTGCAGGCAGGGAGATGCTCACTCACTCACTCATTGCAGGCAGGGAGATGCTCACTCACTCACTCATTGCAGGCAGGGAGATGCTCACTCACTCACTCATTGCAGGCAGGGAGATGCTCACTCACTCACTCACTCATTGCAGGCAGGGTGATGCTCACTCACTCACTCACTCACTCACTGCAGGCAGGGTGATGCTCACTCACTCACTCACTCACTGCAGGCAGGGAGATGCTCACTCACTCACTCATTGCAGGCAGGGAGATGCTCACTCACTCATTGCAGGCAGGGTGATGCTCACTCACTCACTCACTCACTGCAGGCAGGGAGATGCTCACTCACTCACTCATTGCAGGCAGGGAGATGCTCACTCACTCACTCACTGCAGGCAGGGAGATGCTCACTCACTCACTCATTGCAGGCAGGGAGATGCTCACTCACTCACTCACTCATTGCAGGCAGGGAGATGCTCACTCACTCACTCACTCAATGCTGGCAGGGAGATGCTCACTCACTCACTCACTGCAGGCAGGGAGGTGCTCACTCACTCACTCACTCATTGCAGGCAGGGAGATGCTCACTCACTCACTCACTCACTCACTGCAGGCAGGGAGATGCTCACTCACTCACTCATTGCAGGCAGGGAGATGCTCACTCACTCACTCACCCATTGCAGGCAGGGAGATGCTCACTCACTCACTCATCGCAGGCAGGGAGATGCTCACTCATTCACTCACTCACTCATTGCAGGCAGGGAGATGCTCACTCACCTACTCACTGCAGGCAGGGAGATGCTCACTCACTCACTCATAGCAGGCAGGGAGATGCTCACTCACTCATTGCAGGCAGGGAGATGCATGCTCACTCACTCACTCACTCATTGCAGGCAGGGAGATGCTCACTCACTCACTCACTGCAGGCAGGGTGATGCTCACTCACTCACTCACTCATTGCAGGCAGGGAGGAGCTCACTCACTCACTCACTGCAGGCAGGGAGATGCTCACTCACTCACTCATAGCAGGCAGGGAGATGCTCACTCACTCACTGCAGGCAGGGAGATGCTCATTCACTCACTCACTCATTGCAGGCAGGGAGATGCTCACTCACTCACTCAATCATTGCAGGCAGGGAGATGCTCACTCACTCACTCACTCACTGCAGGCAGGGAGATGCTCACTCACTCACTCACTGCAGGCAGGGAGATGCTCACTCACTCATTGCAGGCAGGGAGATGCTCACTCACTCACTCACTCATTGCAGGCAGGGAGATGCTCACTCACTCACTCACTCACTGCAGGCAGGGAGACCCTCACTCACTCATTGCAGGCAGGGAGATACTCACTCACTCACTCACTGCAGGCAGGGAGATGCTCACTCACTCACTGCAGGCAGGGAGATGCTCACTCACTCATTGCAGGCAGGGAGATGCTCACTCACTCACTCACTCATTGCAGGCAGGGAGATGCTCACTCACTCACTCACTCACTGCAGGCAGGGAGACCCTCACTCACTCATTGCAGGCAGGGAGATACTCACTCACTCACTCATTGCAGGCAGGGAGATGCTCACTCACTCACTCACTCATTGCAGGCAGGGAGATGCTCACTCACTCACTCACTGCAGGCAGGGAGATGCTCACTCACTCACTCACTGCAGGCAGGGAGATGTTCACTCACTCACTCACTCACTGCAGGCAGGGAGATGCTCACTCACTCACTCACTGCAGGCAGGGAGATGCTCACTCACTCACTCATTGCAGGCTGGGAGATGCTCACTCACTCACTCACTCATTGCAGGCAGGGAGATGCTCACTCACTCATTGCAGGCAGGGAGATGCTCACTCACTCACTCATTTCAGGCAGGGAGATGCTCACTCACTCACTCACTGCAGGCAGGGAGATGCTCACTCACTCACTCATTTCAGGCAGGGAGATGCTCACTCACTCACTCATTGTAGGCAGGGAGATGCTCACTCACTCACTCATTGCAGGCAGGGAGATGCTCACTCACTCACTCACTGCAGGCAGGGAGATGCTCACTCACTCACTCACTCACTGCAGGCAGGGAGATGCTCACTCACTCACTCATTGCAGGCAGGGAGATGCTCACTCACGCACTCACTGCAGGCAGGGAGATGCTCACTCACTCACTCATTGCAGGCAGGGAGATGCTCACTCACTCACTCACTGCAGGCAGGGAGATGCTCACTCACTCACTCACTGCAGGCAGGGAGATGCTCACTCACTCACTCACTCACTGCAGGCAGGGAGATGCTCACTCACTCACTCACTGCAGGCAGGGAGATTGTCACTCACTCACTCACTGCAGGCAGGGAGATGCTCACTCACTCACTCACTCATTGCAGGCAGGGAGGTGCTCACTCACTCACTCATTGCAGGCAGGGAGATACTCACTCACTCACTCATTGCAGGCAGGGAGATACTCACTCACTCACTCACTCACTCACTGCAGGCAGGGAGATGCTCACTCACTCACTCACTACAGGCAGGGAGATACTCACTCACTCACTCACTGCAGGCAGGGAGATACTCACTCACTCACTGCAGGTAGGGAGATACTCACTCACTCACTCACTCATTGCAGGCAGGGACATGCTCACTCATTCACTCATTGCAGGCAGGGAAATGCTCACTCACTCACTCACTCACTCACTGCAGGCAGGGAGATGCTCACTCACTCACTCACTCACTCACTCACTGCAGGCAGGTAGATGCTCACTCACTCACTCACTGCAGGCAGGGAGATACTCACTCACTCACTGCAGGTAGGGAGATACTCACTCACTCACTACAGGCAGGGAGATACTCACTCACTCACTCACTGCAGGCAGGGAGATACTCACTCACTCACTACAGGCAGGGAGATACTCACTCACTCACTCACTGCAGGCAGGGAGATACTCACTCACTCACTCACTCATTGTAGGCAGGGACATGCTCACTCTTTCACTCATTGCAGGCAGGGAAATGCTCACTCACTCACTGCAGGTAGGGAGATACTCACTCACTCACTCACTCATTGCAGGCAGGGACATGCTCACTCTTTCACTCATTGCAGGCAGGGAAATGCTCACTCACTCACTCACTGCAGGCAGGGAGATACTCACTCACTCACTGCAGGCAGGGACATGCTCACTCACTCACTCATTGCAGGCAGGGAGTTACTCACTCACTCACTCACTCATTGCAGGCAGGGAGATACTCACTCACTCACTGGAGGCAGGGAGATGCTCACTCACTCACTCATTGCAGGCAGGGAGATACTCACTCACTCACTCATTGCAGGCAGGGAGATAATCACTCACTCACTCACTCACTGCAGGCAGGGAGATGCTCACTCATTGCAGGCAGGGTGATGCTCACTCACTCACTCACTCACTGCAGGCGGGGAGATGCTCACTCACTCATTGCAGGCAGGGTGATGCTCACTCACTCACTCACTCACTGCAGGCAGGGAGATGCTCACTCACTCACTGGAGGCAGGGAGATGCTCACTCACTCACTCATTGCAGGCAGGGAGATACTCACTCACTCACTCATTGCAGGCAGGGAGATACTCACTCACTCACTCACTCACTGCAGGCAGGGAGATGCTCACTCATTGCAGGCAGGGTGATGCTCACTCACTCACTCACTCATTGCAGGCAGGGAGATGCTCACTCACTCACTCATTTCAGGCAGGGAGATGCTCACTCACTCACTCATTGCAGGCAGGGAGATGCTCACTCACTCACTCATTGCAGGCAGGGAGATGCTCACTCACTCACTCACTGCAGGCTTGGAGATGCTCACTCACTCACTCACTCACTGCAGGCAGGGAGATGCTCACTCACTCACTCATTGCAGGCAGGGAGATGCTCACTCACGCACTCACTGCAGGCAGGGAGATGCTCACTCACTCACTCATTGCAGGCAGGGAGATGCTCACTCACTCACTCATTGCAGGCAGGGAGATGCTCACTCACTCACTCATTGCAGGCAGGGAGATGCTCACTCACTCACTCACTCATTGCAGGCAGGGTGATGCTCACTCACTCACTCACTCACTCACTGCAGGCAGGGTGATGCTCACTCACTCACTCACTCACTGCAGGCAGGGAGATGCTCACTCACTCACTCATTGCAGGCAGGGAGATGCTCACTCACTCATTGCAGGCAGGGTGATGCTCACTCACTCACTCACTCACTGCAGGCAGGGAGATGCTCACTCACTCACTCATTGCAGGCAGGGAGATGCTCACTCACTCACTCACTGCAGGCAGGGAGATGCTCACTCACTCACTCATTGCAGGCAGGGAGATGCTCACTCACTCACTCACTCATTGCAGGCAGGGAGATGCTCACTCACTCACTCACTCAATGCTGGCAGGGAGATGCTCACTCACTCACTCACTGCAGGCAGGGAGGTGCTCACTCACTCACTCACTCATTGCAGGCAGGGAGATGCTCACTCACTCACTCACTCACTCACTGCAGGCAGGGAGATGCTCACTCACTCACTCATTGCAGGCAGGGAGATGCTCACTCACTCACTCACCCATTGCAGGCAGGGAGATGCTCACTCACTCACTCATCGCAGGCAGGGAGATGCTCACTCATTCACTCACTCACTCATTGCAGGCAGGGAGATGCTCACTCACCTACTCACTGCAGGCAGGGAGATGCTCACTCACTCACTCATAGCAGGCAGGGAGATGCTCACTCACTCATTGCAGGCAGGGAGATGCATGCTCACTCACTCACTCACTCATTGCAGGCAGGGAGATGCTCACTCACTCACTCACTGCAGGCAGGGTGATGCTCACTCACTCACTCACTCATTGCAGGCAGGGAGGAGCTCACTCACTCACTCACTGCAGGCAGGGAGATGCTCACTCACTCACTCATAGCAGGCAGGGAGATGCTCACTCACTCACTGCAGGCAGGGAGATGCTCATTCACTCACTCACTCATTGCAGGCAGGGAGATGCTCACTCACTCACTCAATCATTGCAGGCAGGGAGATGCTCACTCACTCACTCACTCACTGCAGGCAGGGAGATGCTCACTCACTCACTCACTGCAGGCAGGGAGATGCTCACTCACTCATTGCAGGCAGGGAGATGCTCACTCACTCACTCACTCATTGCAGGCAGGGAGATGCTCACTCACTCACTCACTCACTGCAGGCAGGGAGACCCTCACTCACTCATTGCAGGCAGGGAGATACTCACTCACTCACTCACTGCAGGCAGGGAGATGCTCACTCACTCACTGCAGGCAGGGAGATGCTCACTCACTCATTGCAGGCAGGGAGATGCTCACTCACTCACTCACTCATTGCAGGCAGGGAGATGCTCACTCACTCACTCACTCACTGCAGGCAGGGAGACCCTCACTCACTCATTGCAGGCAGGGAGATACTCACTCACTCACTCATTGCAGGCAGGGAGATGCTCACTCACTCACTCACTCATTGCAGGCAGGGAGATGCTCACTCACTCACTCACTGCAGGCAGGGAGATGCTCACTCACTCACTCACTGCAGGCAGGGAGATGTTCACTCACTCACTCACTCACTGCAGGCAGGGAGATGCTCACTCACTCACTCACTGCAGGCAGGGAGATGCTCACTCACTCACTCATTGCAGGCTGGGAGATGCTCACTCACTCACTCACTCATTGCAGGCAGGGAGATGCTCACTCACTCATTGCAGGCAGGGAGATGCTCACTCACTCACTCATTTCAGGCAGGGAGATGCTCACTCACTCACTCACTGCAGGCAGGGAGATGCTCACTCACTCACTCATTTCAGGCAGGGAGATGCTCACTCACTCACTCATTGTAGGCAGGGAGATGCTCACTCACTCACTCATTGCAGGCAGGGAGATGCTCACTCACTCACTCACTGCAGGCAGGGAGATGCTCACTCACTCACTCACTCACTGCAGGCAGGGAGATGCTCACTCACTCACTCATTGCAGGCAGGGAGATGCTCACTCACGCACTCACTGCAGGCAGGGAGATGCTCACTCACTCACTCATTGCAGGCAGGGAGATGCTCACTCACTCACTCACTGCAGGCAGGGAGATGCTCACTCACTCACTCACTGCAGGCAGGGAGATGCTCACTCACTCACTCACTCACTGCAGGCAGGGAGATGCTCACTCACTCACTCACTGCAGGCAGGGAGATTGTCACTCACTCACTCACTGCAGGCAGGGAGATGCTCACTCACTCACTCACTCATTGCAGGCAGGGAGGTGCTCACTCACTCACTCATTGCAGGCAGGGAGATACTCACTCACTCACTCATTGCAGGCAGGGAGATACTCACTCACTCACTCACTCACTCACTGCAGGCAGGGAGATGCTCACTCACTCACTCACTACAGGCAGGGAGATACTCACTCACTCACTCACTGCAGGCAGGGAGATACTCACTCACTCACTGCAGGTAGGGAGATACTCACTCACTCACTCACTCATTGCAGGCAGGGACATGCTCACTCATTCACTCATTGCAGGCAGGGAAATGCTCACTCACTCACTCACTCACTCACTGCAGGCAGGGAGATGCTCACTCACTCACTCACTCACTCACTCACTGCAGGCAGGTAGATGCTCACTCACTCACTCACTGCAGGCAGGGAGATACTCACTCACTCACTGCAGGTAGGGAGATACTCACTCACTCACTACAGGCAGGGAGATACTCACTCACTCACTCACTGCAGGCAGGGAGATACTCACTCACTCACTACAGGCAGGGAGATACTCACTCACTCACTCACTGCAGGCAGGGAGATACTCACTCACTCACTCACTCATTGTAGGCAGGGACATGCTCACTCTTTCACTCATTGCAGGCAGGGAAATGCTCACTCACTCACTGCAGGTAGGGAGATACTCACTCACTCACTCACTCATTGCAGGCAGGGACATGCTCACTCTTTCACTCATTGCAGGCAGGGAAATGCTCACTCACTCACTCACTGCAGGCAGGGAGATACTCACTCACTCACTGCAGGCAGGGACATGCTCACTCACTCACTCATTGCAGGCAGGGAGTTACTCACTCACTCACTCACTCATTGCAGGCAGGGAGATACTCACTCACTCACTGGAGGCAGGGAGATGCTCACTCACTCACTCATTGCAGGCAGGGAGATACTCACTCACTCACTCATTGCAGGCAGGGAGATAATCACTCACTCACTCACTCACTGCAGGCAGGGAGATGCTCACTCATTGCAGGCAGGGTGATGCTCACTCACTCACTCACTCACTGCAGGCGGGGAGATGCTCACTCACTCATTGCAGGCAGGGTGATGCTCACTCACTCACTCACTCACTGCAGGCAGGGAGATGCTCACTCACTCACTGGAGGCAGGGAGATGCTCACTCACTCACTCATTGCAGGCAGGGAGATACTCACTCACTCACTCATTGCAGGCAGGGAGATACTCACTCACTCACTCACTCACTGCAGGCAGGGAGATGCTCACTCATTGCAGGCAGGGTGATGCTCACTCACTCACTCACTCATTGCAGGCAGGGAGATGTTCACTCACTCATTGCAGGCAGGGTGATGCTCACTCACTCACTCACTCACTGCAGGCAGGGAGATGCTCACTCACTCACTCATTGCAGGCAGGGAGATGCTCACTCACTCACTCACTCACTGCAGGCAGGGAGATGCTCACTCACTCACTCACTGCAGGCAGGGAGATGCTCACTCACTCACTCATTGCAGGCAGGGAGATGCTCACTCACTCACTCACTCATTGCAGGCAGGCAGATGCTCACTCACTCACTCATTGCAGGCAGGGAGATGCTCACACACTCATTCACTCATTGCAGGCAGGGAGATGCTCACTCACTCACTCACTGCTGGCAGAGAGATGCTCACTCACTCACTCACTCACTGCTGGCAGGGAGATGCTCACTCACTCACTCACTGCAGGCAGGGAGATGCTCACTCACTCACTCACTCACTGCTGGCAGGGAGATGCTCACTCACTGCAGGCAGGGAGATGCTCACTCACTCACTCACTCATTGCAGGCAGGGAGATGCTCACTCACTCACTCACTGCAGGCAGGGAGATGCTCACTCACTCACTCATTGCAGGCAGGGAGATGCTCACTCACTCACTCACTCACCCATTGCAGGCAGGGAGATGCTCACTCACTCACTCATCGCAGGCAGGGAGATGCTCACTCATTCACTCACTCACTCATTGCAGGCAGAGATGCTCACTCACCTACTCACTGCAGGCAGGGAGATGCTCACTCACTCACTCATAGCAGGCAGGGAGATGCTCACTCACTCATTGCAGGCAGGGAGATGCTCACTCACTCACTCACTCATTGCAGGCAGGGAGATGCTCACTCACTCACTCAATCACTCAATCATTGCAGGCAGGGAGATGCTCACTCACTCACTCACTGCAGGCAGGGAGATGCTCACTCACTCACTCACTGCAGGCAGGGAGATGCTCACTCACTCACTACAGGCAGGGAGATACTCACTCACTCACTCACTGCAGGCAGGGAGATACTCACTCACTCACTACAGGCAGGGAGATACTCACTCACTCACTCACTGCAGGCAGGGAGATACTCACTCACTCACTGCAGGTAGGGAGATACTCACTCACTCACTCACTCATTGCAGGCAGGGACATGCTCACTCTTTCACACATTGCAGGCAGGGAAATGCTCACTCACTCACTCACTGCAGGCAGGGAGATACTCACTCACTCACTCACTGCAGGCAGGGAGATACTCACTCACTCACTGCAGGCAGGGACATGCTCACTCACTCACTCATTGCAGGCAGGGAGTTACTCACTCACTCACTCATTGCAGGCAGGGAGATACTCACTCACTCACTGGAGGCAGGGAGATGCTCACTCACTCACTCATTGCAGGCAGGGAGATACTCACTCACTCATTCATTGCAGGCAGGGAGATACTTACTCACTCACTCACTCACTGCAGGCAGGGAGATGCTCACTCATTGCAGGCAGGGTGATGCTCACTCACTCACTCACTCACTGCAGGCAGGGAGATGCTCACTCACTCATTGCAGGCAGGGTGATGCTCACTCACTCACTCACTCACTGCAGGCAGGGAGATGCTCACTCACTCACTGGAGGCAGGGAGATGCTCACTCACTCACTCATTGCAGGCAGGGAGATACTCACTCACTCACTCATTGCAGGCAGGGAGATACTCACTCACTCACTCACTCACTGCAGGCAGGGAGATGCTCACTCATTGCAGGCAGGGTGATGCTCACTCACTCACTCACTCACTGCAGGCAGGGAGATGCTCACTCACTCATTGCAGGCAGGGAGATGCTCACTCACTCACTCATTGCAGGCAGGGAGATGTTCACTCACTCATTGCAGGCAGGGTGATGCTCACTCACTCACTCACTCACTGCAGGCAGGGAGATGCTCACTCACTCACTCATTGCAGGCAGGGAGATGCTCACTCACTCACTCACTCACTGCAGGCAGGGAGATGCTCACTCACTCACTCATTGCAGGCAGGGAGATGCTCACTCACTCACTCACTCATTGCAGGCAGGGAGATGCTCACTCACTCACTCGTTGCAGGCAGGGAGATGCTCACTCACTCACTCACGCACTGCTGGCAGGGAGATGCTCACTCACTCACTCACTCACTGCTGGCAGGGAGATGCTCACTCACTCACTCACTCATTGCAGGCAGGGAAATGCTCACTCACTCACTCACTCACTGCTGGCAGGGAGATGCTCACTCACTCACTCACTGCAGGCAGGGAGATGCTCACTCACTCACTCACTCACTGCAGGCAGGGAGATGCTCACTCACTCACTCACTGCAGGCAGGGAGATGCTCACTTACTCACTCACTCACCTATTGCAGGCAGGGAGATGCTCACTCACTCACTCATTGCAGGCAGGGAGATGCTCACTCACTCACTCACTCACCCATTGCAGGCAGGGAGATGCTCACTCACTCACTCATCGCAGGCAGGGAGATGCTCACTCATTCACTCACTCACTCATTGCAGGCAGGGAGATGCTCACTCACCTACTCACTGCAGGCAGGGAGATGCTCACTCACTCACTCATAGCAGGCAGGGAGATGCTCACTCACTCATTGCAGGCAGGGAGATGCTCACTCACTCACTCACTCATTGCAGGCAGGGAGATGCTCACTCACTCACTCACTCACTGCAGGCAGGGAGATGCTCACTCACTCACTCATAGCAGGCAGGGAGATGCTCATTCACTCATTGCAGGCAGGGAGATGCTCACTCACTCACTCACTCATTGCAGGCAGGGAGATGCTCACTCACTCACTCAATCACTCAATCATTGCAGGCAGGGAGATGCTCACTCACTCACTCACTCATTGCAGGCAGGGAGATGCTCACTCACTCACTCACTCACTGCAGGCAGGGAGATGCTCACTCACTCATTGCAGGCAGGGAGATACTCACTCACTCACTCATTGCAGGCAGGGAGATGCTCACTCACTAACTCACTCATTGCAGGCAGGGAGATGCTCACTCACTCACTCACTCTTGCAGGCAGGGAGATGCTCACTCACTCACTCACTGCAGGCAGGGAGATGCTCACTCACTCATTGCAGGCAGGGAGATGCTCACTCACTCACTCACTGCAGGCAGGGAGATGCTCACTCACTCATTCACTGCAGGCCGGGAGATGTTCACTCACTCACTCACTCACTGCAGGCAGGGAGATGCTCACTCACTCACTCACTGCAGGCAGGGAGATGCTCACTCACTCAATCATTGCAGGCAGGGAGATGCTCACTCACTCACTCACTCATTGCAGTCAGGGAGATGCTCACTCACTCATTGCAGGCAGGGAGATGCTCACTCACTCACTCATTTCAGGCAGGGAGATGCTCACTCACTCACTCATTGCAGGCAGGGAGATGCTCACTCACTCACTCATTGCAGGCAGGGAGATGCTCACTCACTCACTCACTGCAGGCAGGGAGATGCTCACTCACTCACTCACTCACTGCAGGCAGGGAGATGCTCACTCACTCACTCACTGCAGGCAGGGAGATGCTCACTCACTCACTCATTTCAGGCAGGGAGATGCTCACTCACTCACTCATTGCAGGCAGGGAGATGCTCACTCACTCACTCACTGCAGGCAGGGAGATGCTCACTCATTCACTCATTGCAGGCAGGTTGATGCTCACTCACTCACTCATTTCAGGCAGGGAGATGCTCACTCACTCGCTCATTGCAGGCAGTGAGATGCTCACTCACTCACTCACTGCAGGCAGGGAGATGCACACTCACTCACTCACTGCAGGCAGGGAGATGCTCACTCACTCGCTGCAGGCAGGGAGATGCTCACTCACTCACTCACTGCAGGCAGGGAGATGCTCACTCACTCACTCATTGCAGGCAGGGAGATGCTCACTCACTCACTCACTGCAGGCAGGGAGATGCTCACTCACTCACTCATTGCAGGCAGGGAGATGCTCACTCACTCACTCACTGCTGGCAGGGAGATGCTCACTCACTCACTCACTGCAGGCAGGGAGATGCTCACTCACTCACTCACTCATTGCAGGCAGGGAGATGCTCACTCACTCACTCACTGCAGGCAGGGAGATGCTCACTCACTCACTCACTCACTGCAGGCAGGGAGATGCTCACTCACTCACTCATTGCAGGCAGGGAGATGCTCACTCACTCACTCACCCATTGCAGGCAGGGAGATGCTCACTCACTCACTCATCGCAGGCAGGGAGATGCTCACTCATTCACTCACTCACTCTTTGCATGCAGGGAGATGCTCACTCACCTACTCACTGCAGGCAGGGAGATGCTCACTCACTCACTCATAGCCGGCAGGGAGATGCTCACTCACTCATTGCAGGCAGGGAGATGCTCACTCACTCACTCACTCATTGCAGGCAGGGAGATGCTCACTCACTCACTCACTCACTGCAGGCAGGGAGATGCTCACTCACTCACTCATAGCAGGCAGGGAGATGCTCACTCACTCATTGCAGGCAGGGAGATGCTCACTCACTCACTCATTGCAGGCAGGGAGATGCTCACTCACTCACTCAATCATTGCAGGCAGGGAGATGCTCACTCACTCACTCACTCACTGCAGGCAGGGAGATGCTCACTCACTCACTCACTGCAGGCAGGGAGATGCTCACTCACTCATTGCAGGCAGGGAGATGCTCACTCACTCACTCATTGCAGGCAGGGAGATGCTCACTCACTCACTCACTCACTGCAGCCAGGGAGATGCTCACTCACTCATTGCAGGCAGGGAGATACTCACTCATTGCAGGCAGGGAGATGCTCACTCACTCATTGCAGGCAGGGAGATGCTCACTCACTCACTGCAGGCAGGGAGATGCTCACTCACTCACTCACTGCAGGCAGGGAGATGTTCACTCACTCACTCACTCACTGCAGGCAGGGAGATGCTCACTCACTCACTCACTGCAGGCAGGGAGATGCTCACTCACTCACTCATTGCAGGCAGGGAGATGCTCACTCACTCACTCACTCATTGCAGGCAGGGAGATGCTCACTCACTCATTGCAGGCAGGGAGATGCTCACTCACTCACTCATTTCAGGCAGGGAGATGCTCACTCACTCACTCATTGCAGGCAGGGAGATGCTCACTCACTCACTCATTGCAGGCAGGGAGATGCTCACTCACTCACTCACTGCAGGCAGGGAGATGCTCACTCACTCACTCACTCACTGCAGGCAGGGAGATGCTCACTCACTCACTCACTGCAGGCAGGGAGATGCTCACTCACTCACTCATTTCAGGCAGGGAGATGCTCACTCACTCACTCATTGCAGGCAGGGAGATGCTCACTCACTCACTCACTGCAGGCAGGGAGATGCTCACTCATTCACTCATTGCAGGCAGGGAGATGCTCACTCACTCACTCATTTCAGGCAGGGAGATGCTCACTCACTCACTCATTGCAGGCAGGGAGATGCTCACTCACTCACTCACTCACTGCAGGCAGGGAGATGCTCACTCACTCACTCATAGCAGGCAGGGAGATGCTCACTCACTCATTGCAGGCAGGGAGATGCTCACTCACTCACTCACTCATTGCAGGCAGGGAGATGCTCACTCACTCACTCAATCACTCAATCATTGCAGGCACGGAGATGCTCACTCACTCACTCACTGCAGGCAGGGAGATGCTCACTCACTCACTCACTGCAGGCAGGGAGATGCTCACTCACTCATTGCAGGCAGGGAGATGCTCACTCACTCACTCACTCATTGCAGGCAGGGAGATGCTCACTCACTCACTCACTCACTGCAGGCAGGGAGATGCTCACTCACTCATTGCAGGCAGGGAGATACTCACTCACTCACTCATTGCAGGCAGGGAGATGCTCACTCACTCACTCACTCATTGCAGGCAGGGAGATGCTCACTCACTCACTCACTGCAGGCAGGGAGATGCTCACTCACTCATTGCAGGCAGGGAGATGCTCACTCACTCACTCACTGCAGGCAGGGAGATGCTCACTCACTCACTCACTGCAGGCAGGGAGATGTTCACTCACTCACTCACACACTGCAGGCAGGGAGATGCTCACTCACTCACTCACTGCAGGCAGGGAGATGCTCACTCACTCACTCATTGCAGGCAGGGAGATGCTCACTCACTCACTCACTCATTGCAGGCAGGGAGATGCTCACTCACTCATTGCAGGCAGGGAGATGCTCACTCACTCACTCATTTCAGGCAGGGAGATGCTCACTCACTCACTCATTGCAGGCAGGGAGATGCTCACTCACTCACTCATTGCAGGCAGGGAGATGCTCACTCACTCACTCACTGCAGGCAGGGAGATGCTCACTCACTCACTCACTCACTGCAGGCAGGGAGATGCTCACTCACTCACTGCAGGCAGGGAGATGCTCACTCACTCACTCATTTCAGGCAGGGAGATGCTCACTCACTCACTCATTGCAGGCAGGGAGATGCTCACTCACTCACTCACTGCAGGCAGGGAGATGCTCACTCATTCACTCATTACAGGCAGGGAGATGCTCACTCACTCACTCATTTCAGGCAGGGAGATGCTCACTCACTCACTCATTGCAGGCAGGGAGATGCTCACTCACTCACTCACTCACTGCAGGCAGGGAGATGCTCACTCACCCACTCATAGCAGGCAGGGAGATGCTCACTCACTCATTGCAGGCAGGTAGATGCTCACTCACTCACTCACTCATTGCAGGCAGGGAGATGCTCACTCACTCACTCAATCACTCAATCATTGCAGGCAGGGAGATGCTCACTCACTCACTCACTGCAGGCAGGGAGATGCTCACTCACTCACTCACTGCAGGCAGGGAGATGCTCACTCACTCATTGCAGGCAGGGAGATGCTCACTCACTCACTCACTCATTGCAGGCAGGGAGATGCTCACTCACTCTCTCACTCACTGCAGGCAGGGAGATGCTCACTCACTCATTGCAGGCAGGGAGATACTCACTCACTCACTCATTGCAGGCAGGGAGATGCTCACTCACTCACTCACTCATTGCAGGCAGGGAGATGCTCACTCACTCACTCACTGCAGGCAGGGAGATGCTCACTCACTCATTGCAGGCAGGGAGATGCTCACTCACTCACTCACTGCAGGCAGGGAGATGCTCACTCACTCACTCACTGCAGGCAGGGAGATGTTCACTCACTCACTCACTCACTGCAGGCAGGGAGATGCTCACTCACTCACTCACTGCAGGCAGGGAGATGCTCACTCACTCACTCATTGCAGGCAGGGAGATGCTCACTCACTCACTCACTCACTCATTGCAGGCAGGGAGATGCTCACTCACTCATTGCAGGCAGGGAGATGCTCACTCACTCACTCATTTCAGGCAGGGAGATTCTCACTCACTCACTCATTGCAGGCAGGGAGATGCTCACTCACTCACTCATTGCAGGCAGGGAGATGCTCACTCACTCACTCACTGCAGGCAGGGAGATGCTCACTCACTCACTCACTCACTGCAGGCAGGGAGATGCTCACTCACTCACTCACTGCAGGCAGGGAGATGCTCACTCACTCACTCATTTCAGGCAGGGAGATGCTCACTCACTCACTCATTGCAGGCAGGGAGATGCTCACTCACTCACTCACTGCAGGCAGGGAGATGCTCACTCATTCACTCATTGCAGGCAGGGAGATGCTCACTCACTCACTCATTTCAGGCAGGGAGATGCTCACTCACTCACTCATTGCAGGCAGGGAGATGCTCACTCACTCACTCACTGCAGGCAGGGAGATGCTCACTCACTCACTCACTGCAGGCAGGGAGATGCTAACTCACTCACTCGCTGCAGGCAGGGAGATGCTCACTCACTCACTCACTGCAGGCAGGGAGATGCTCACTCACTCACTCATTGCAGGCAGGGAGATGCTCACTCACTCACTCACTCACTGCTGGCAGTGAGATGCTCTCTCACTCACTCACTGCAGGCAGGGAGATGCTCACTCACTCACTCACTCATTGCAGGCAGGGAGATGCTCACTCACTCACTCACTGCAGGCAGGGAGATGCTCACTCACTCACTCACTCACTGCAGGCAGGGAGATGCTCACTCAGTCACTCATTGCAGGCAGGGAGATGCTCACTCACTCACTCACCCATTGCAGGCAGGGAGATGCTCACTCACTCACTCATCGCAGGCAGGGAGATGCTCACTCATTCACTCACTCACTCTTTGCATGCAGGGAGATGCTCACTCACCTACTCACTGCAGGCAGGGAGATGCTCACTCACTCACTCATAGCCGGCAGGGAGATGCTCACTCACTCATTGCAGGCAGGGAGATGCTCACTCACTCACTCACTCATTGCAGGCAGGGAGATGCTCACTCACTCACTCACTCACTGCAGGCAGGGAGATGCTGACTCACTCACTCATAGCAGGCAGGGAGATGCTCACTCACTCATTGCAGGCAGGGAGATGCTCACTCACTCACTCACTCATTGCAGGCAGGGAGATGCTCACTCACTCACTCAATCATTGCAGGCAGGGAGATGCTCACTCACTCACTCACCCACTGCAGGCAGGGAGATGCTCACTCACTCACTCACTGCAGGCAGGGAGATGCTCACTCACTCATAGCAGGCAGGGAGATGCTCACTCACTCACGCACTCATTGCAGGCAGGGAGATGCTCACTCACTCACTCACTCACTGCAGGCAGGGAGATGCTCACTCACTCATTGCAGGCAGGGAGATACTCACTCACTCACTCATTGCAGGCAGGGAGATGCTCACTCACTCACTCAGTCATTGCAGGCAGGGAGATGCTCACTCACTCACTCACTGCAGGCAGGGAGATGCTCACTCACTCATTGCAGGCAGGGAGATGCTCACTCACTCACTGCAGGCAGGGAGATGCTCACTCACTCACTCACTGCAGGCAGGGAGATGTTCACTCACTAACTCACTCACTGCAGGCAGGGAGATGCTCACTCACTCACTCACTGCAGGCAGGGAGATGCTCACTCACTCACTCATTGCAGGCAGGGAGATGCTCACTCACTCACTCACTCATTGCAGGCAGGGAGATGCTCACTCACTCATTGCAGGCAGGGAGATGCTCACTCACTCACTCATTTCAGGCAGGGAGATGCTCACTCACTCACTCATTTCAGGCAGGGAGATGCTCACTCACTCACTCACTCACTGCAGGCAGGGAGATGCTCACTCACTCACTCACTGCAGGCAGGGAGATGCTCACTCACTCACTCATTTCAGGCAGGGAGATGCTCACTCACTCACTCATTTCAGGCAGGGAGATGCTCACTCACTCACTCACTGCAGGCAGGGAGATGCTCACTCACTCACTCATTTCAGGCAGGGAGATGCTCACTCACTCACTCACTCATTGCAGGCAGGGAGATGCTCACTCACTCACTCACTGCAGGCAGGGAGATGCTCACTCACTCACTCACTCATTGCAGGCAGGGAGATGCTCACTCACTCACTCATTTCAGGCAGGGAGATGCTCACTCACTCACTCACTGCAGGCAGGGAGATGCTCACTCACTCACTCATTGCAGGCAGGGAGATGCTCACTCACTCACTCATTTCAGGCAGGGAGCTGCTCACTCACTCACTCGCTGCAGGCAGGGAGATGCTCACTCATTCACTCACTGCAGGCAGGGAGATGCTCACTCACTCACTCACTCACTCACTGCAGGCAGGGAGATGCTCACTCAATCACTCACTCATTGCAGGCAGGGAGGTGCTCACTCACTCACTCATTGCAGGCAGGGAGATACTCACTCACTCACTCATTGCAGGCAGGGAGATGCTCACTCACTCACTCATTGCAGGCAGGGAGATACTCACTCACTCACTCACTCATTGCAGGCAGGGAGATGCTCACTCACTCACTCCTTCACTCACTGCAGGCAGGGAGATGCTCACTCACTGACTCACTCATTGCAGGCAGGGAGGTGCTCACTCACTCACTCATTGCAGGCAGGGAGATACTCACTCACTGCAGGCAGGGAGATGCTCACTCACTCACTCATTGCAGGCAGGGAGGTGCTCACTCACTCACTCATTGCAGGCAGGGAGATACTCACTCACTCACTCATTGCAGGCAGGGAGATGCTCACTCACTCACTCATTGCAGGCAGGGAGATGCTCACTCACTCACTCACTGCAGGCAGGGAGATGCTCACTCACTCACTCACTGCAGGCAGGGAGATGCTAACTCACTCACTCGCTGCAGGCAGGGAGATGCTCACTCACTCACTCACTGCAGGCAGGGAGATGCTCACTCACTCACTCATTGCAGGCAGGGAGATGCTCACTCACTCACTCACTCACTGCTGGCAGTGAGATGCTCTCTCACTCACTCACTGCAGGCAGGGAGATGCTCACTCACTCACTCACTCATTGCAGGCAGGGAGATGCTCACTCACTCACTCACTGCAGGCAGGGAGATGCTCACTCACTCACTCACTCACTGCAGGCAGGGAGATGCTCACTCAGTCACTCATTGCAGGCAGGGAGATGCTCACTCACTCACTCACCCATTGCAGGCAGGGAGATGCTCACTCACTCACTCATCGCAGGCAGGGAGATGCTCACTCATTCACTCACTCACTCTTTGCATGCAGGGAGATGCTCACTCACCTACTCACTGCAGGCAGGGAGATGCTCACTCACTCACTCATAGCCGGCAGGGAGATGCTCACTCACTCATTGCAGGCAGGGAGATGCTCACTCACTCACTCACTCATTGCAGGCAGGGAGATGCTCACTCACTCACTCACTCACTGCAGGCAGGGAGATGCTGACTCACTCACTCATAGCAGGCAGGGAGATGCTCACTCACTCATTGCAGGCAGGGAGATGCTCACTCACTCACTCACTCATTGCAGGCAGGGAGATGCTCACTCACTCACTCAATCATTGCAGGCAGGGAGATGCTCACTCACTCACTCACCCACTGCAGGCAGGGAGATGCTCACTCACTCACTCACTGCAGGCAGGGAGATGCTCACTCACTCATAGCAGGCAGGGAGATGCTCACTCACTCACGCACTCATTGCAGGCAGGGAGATGCTCACTCACTCACTCACTCACTGCAGGCAGGGAGATGCTCACTCACTCATTGCAGGCAGGGAGATACTCACTCACTCACTCATTGCAGGCAGGGAGATGCTCACTCACTCACTCAGTCATTGCAGGCAGGGAGATGCTCACTCACTCACTCACTGCAGGCAGGGAGATGCTCACTCACTCATTGCAGGCAGGGAGATGCTCACTCACTCACTGCAGGCAGGGAGATGCTCACTCACTCACTCACTGCAGGCAGGGAGATGTTCACTCACTAACTCACTCACTGCAGGCAGGGAGATGCTCACTCACTCACTCACTGCAGGCAGGGAGATGCTCACTCACTCACTCATTGCAGGCAGGGAGATGCTCACTCACTCACTCACTCATTGCAGGCAGGGAGATGCTCACTCACTCATTGCAGGCAGGGAGATGCTCACTCACTCACTCATTTCAGGCAGGGAGATGCTCACTCACTCACTCATTTCAGGCAGGGAGATGCTCACTCACTCACTCACTCACTGCAGGCAGGGAGATGCTCACTCACTCACTCACTGCAGGCAGGGAGATGCTCACTCACTCACTCATTTCAGGCAGGGAGATGCTCACTCACTCACTCATTTCAGGCAGGGAGATGCTCACTCACTCACTCACTGCAGACAGGGAGATGCTCACTCACTCACTCATTTCAGGCAGGGAGATGCTCACTCACTCACTCACTCATTGCAGGCAGGGAGATGCTCACTCACTCACTCACTGCAGGCAGGGAGATGCTCACTCACTCACTCACTCATTGCAGGCAGGGAGATGCTCACTCACTCACTCATTTCAGGCAGGGAGATGCTCACTCACTCACTCACTGCAGGCAGGGAGATGCTCACTCACTCACTCATTGCAGGCAGGGAGATGCTCACTCACTCACTCATTTCAGGCAGGGAGCTGCTCACTCACTCACTCGCTGCAGGCAGGGAGATGCTCACTCATTCACTCACTGCAGGCAGGGAGATGCTCACTCACTCACTCACTGCAGGCAGGGAGATGCTCACTCAATCACTCACTCATTGCAGGCAGGGAGGTGCTCACTCACTCACTCATTGCAGGCAGGGAGATACTCACTCACTCACTCATTGCAGGCAGGGAGATGCTCACTCACTCACTCATTGCAGGCAGGGAGATACTCACTCACTCACTCACTCATTGCAGGCAGGGAGATGCTCACTCACTCACTCCTTCACTCACTGCAGGCAGGGAGATGCTCACTCACTGACTCACTCATTGCAGGCAGGGAGGTGCTCACTCACTCACTCATTGCAGGCAGGGAGATACTCACTCACTGCAGGCAGGGAGATGCTCACTCACTCACTCATTGCAGGCAGGGAGGTGCTCACTCACTCACTCATTGCAGGCAGGGAGATACTCACTCACTCACTCATTGCAGGCAGGGAGATGCTCACTCACTCACTCATTGCAGGCAGGGAGATACTCACTCACTCACTGCAGGCAGGGAGATGCTCACTCACTCACTCACTGCAGGCAGGGAGATGCTCACTCACTCACTCACTCATTGCAGGCAGGGAGATACTCACTCACTCATTCACTCATTGCAGGCAGGGAGATACTCACTCACTCACTGCAGGCAGGGAGATGCTCACTCACTCACTCACTCATTGCAGGCAGGAAGATACTCACTCACTCACTCACTCATTTCAGGCAGGGACATGCTCACTCATTCACTCATTGCAGGCAGGGAGATACTCACTCACTCACTCACTGCAGGCAGGGAGATGCTCACTCACTCACTCACTGCAGGCAGGGAGATGCTCACTCACTCACTGCAGGCAGGGAGATGCTCACTCACTCACTCACTGCAGGCAGGGAGATACTCACTCACTCACTCACTGCAGGCAGGGAGATGCTCACTCACTCACTCACTGCAGGCAGGGAGCTGCTCACTCACTCACTCATTGCAGGCAGGGAGATGCTCACTCATTCACTCATTGCAGGCAGGGAGATACTCACTCACTCACTCATTGCAGGCAGGGAGTTACTCACTCATTCACTCATTGCAGGCAGGGAGTTACTCACTCACTCACTCACTGCAGGCAGGGAGATGCTCACTCACTCACTCATTGCAGGCAGGGAGATGCTCACTCATTCACTCATTGCAGGCAGGGAGATGCTCACTCACTCACTCACTGCAGGCAGGGAGATACTCACTCACTCACTCACTGCAGGCAGGGAGATGCTCACTCACTCACTCATTGCAGGCAGGGAGATGCTCACTCACTCACTCATTGCAGGCAGGGAGTTACTCAGTCACTCACTCATTGCAGGCAGGGAGATACTCACTCACTCACTCATTGCAGGCAGGGAGATACTCACTCACTCACTCATTGCAGGCAGGGAGATACTCACTCACTCACTCATTGCAGGCAGGGAGATACTCACTCACTCACTCACTGCAGGCAGGGAGATACTCACTCACTCACTCATTGCAGGCAGGGAGATGCTCACTCATTCACTCATTGCAGGCAGGGAGATACTCACTCACTCACTCATTGCAGGCAGGGAGTTACTCACTCACTCACTCATTGCAGGCAGGGAGATACTCACTCACTCACTGCAGGCAGGGAGATGCTCACTCACTCACTCACTGCAGGCAGGGAGATACTCACTCAGTCACTCGTTGCAGGCAGGGAGATACTCACTCAATCACTCACTGCAGGCAGGGAGATGCTCACTCACTCACTCATTGCAGGCAGGGTGATGCTCACTCACTCACTCACTCACTGCAGGCAGGGAGATGCTCACTCACTCACTCATTGCAGGCAGGGTGTTGCTCACTCACTCACTCATTGCAGGCAGGGAGATGCTCACTCACTCACTCACTGCAGGCAGGGAGATGCTCACTCACTCACTCATTTCAGGCAGGGAGATGCTCACTCACTCACTCACTGCAGGCAGGGAGATGCTCACTCACTCACTCATTTCAGGCAGGGAGATGCTCACTCACTCACTCACTCATTGCAGGCAGGGAGATGCTCACTCACTCACTCACTGCAGGCAGGGAGATGCTCACTCACTCACTCACTCATTGCAGGCAGGGAGATGCTCACTCACTCACTCATTTCAGGCAGGGAGATGCTCACTCACTCACTCACTGCAGGCAGGGAGATGCTCACTCACTCACTCATTGCAGGCAGGGAGATGCTCACTCACTCACTCATTTCAGGCAGGGAGCTGCTCACTCACTCACTCGCTGCAGGCAGGGAGATGCTCACTCATTCACTCACTGCAGGCAGGGAGATGCTCACTCACTCACTCACTCACTCACTGCAGGCAGGGAGATGCTCACTCAATCACTCACTCATTGCAGGCAGGGAGGTGCTCACTCACTCACTCATTGCAGGCAGGGAGATACTCACTCACTCACTCATTGCAGGCAGGGAGATGCTCACTCACTCACTCATTGCAGGCAGGGAGATACTCACTCACTCACTCACTCATTGCAGGCAGGGAGATGCTCACTCACTCACTCCTTCACTCACTGCAGGCAGGGAGATGCTCACTCACTGACTCACTCATTGCAGGCAGGGAGGTGCTCACTCACTCACTCATTGCAGGCAGGGAGATACTCACTCACTGCAGGCAGGGAGATGCTCACTCACTCACTCATTGCAGGCAGGGAGGTGCTCACTCACTCACTCATTGCAGGCAGGGAGATACTCACTCACTCACTCATTGCAGGCAGGGAGATGCTCACTCACTCACTCATTGCAGGCAGGGAGATACTCACTCACTCACTGCAGGCAGGGAGATGCTCACTCACTCACTCACTGCAGGCAGGGAGATGCTCACTCACTCACTCACTCATTGCAGGCAGGGAGATATTCACTCACTCATTCACTCATTGCAGGCAGGGAGATACTCACTCACTCACTGCAGGCAGGGAGATGCTCACTCACTCACTCACTCATTGCAGGCAGGAAGATACTCACTCACTCACTCACTCATTTCAGGCAGGGACATGCTCACTCATTCACTCATTGCAGGCAGGGAGATACTCACTCACTCACTCACTGCAGGCAGGGAGATGCTCACTCACTCACTCACTGCAGGCAGGGAGATGCTCACTCACTCACTGCAGGCAGGGAGATGCTCACTCACTCACTCACTGCAAGCAGGGAGATACTCACTCACTCACTCACTGCAGGCAGGGAGATGCTCACTCACTCACTCACTGCAGGCAGGGAGCTGCTCACTCACTCACTCATTGCAGGCAGGGAGATGCTCACTCATTCACTCATTGCAGGCAGGGAGATACTCACTCACTCACTCATTGCAGGCAGGGAGTTACTCACTCATTCACTCATTGCAGGCAGGGAGTTACTCACTCACTCACTCACTGCAGGCAGGGAGATGCTCACTCACTCACTCATTGCAGGCAGGGAGATGCTCACTCATTCACTCATTGCAGGCAGGGAGATGCTCACTCACTCACTCACTGCAGGCAGGGAGATACTCACTCACTCACTCACTGCAGGCAGGGAGATGCTCACTCACTCACTCATTGCAGGCAGGGAGATGCTCACTCACTCACTCATTGCAGGCAGGGAGTTACTCAGTCACTCACTCATTGCAGGCAGGGAGATACTCACTCACTCACTCATTGCAGGCAGGGAGATACTCACTCACTCACTCATTGCAGGCAGGGAGATACTCACTCACTCACTCATTGCAGGCAGGGAGATACTCACTCACTCACTCACTGCAGGCAGGGAGATACTCACTCACTCACTCATTGCAGGCAGGGAGATGCTCACTCATTCACTCATTGCAGGCAGGGAGATACTCACTCACTCACTCATTGCAGGCAGGGAGTTACTCACTCACTCACTCATTGCAGGCAGGGAGATACTCACTCACTCACTGCAGGCAGGGAGATGCTCACTCACTCACTCACTGCAGGCAGGGAGATACTCACTCAGTCACTCGTTGCAGGCAGGGAGATACTCACTCAATCACTCACTGCAGGCAGGGAGATGCTCACTCACTCACTCATTGCAGGCAGGGTGATGCTCACTCACTCACTCACTCACTGCAGGCAGGGAGATGCTCACTCACTCACTCATTGCAGGCAGGGTGTTGCTCACTCACTCACTCATTGCAGGCAGGGAGATGCTCACTCCCTCACTCATTGCAGGCAGGGAGATGCTCACTCACTCATTGCAGGCAGGGAGATGCTCACTCACTCACTCACTCATTGCAGGCAGGGAGATGCTCACTCACTCACTCACTCACTGCAGGCAGGGAGATGCTCACTCACTCACTCACTGCAGGCAGGGAGATGCTCACTCACTCACTCATTGCAGGCAGGGTGATGCTCACTCACTCACTCATTGCAGGCAGGGAGATGCTCACTCACTCACTCACTGCTGGCAGGGAGATGCTCACTCACTCACTCACTCACTGCAGGCAGGGAGATGCTCACTCACTCACTCATTGCAGGCAGGGAGATGCTCACTCACTCACTCATCGCAGGCAGGGAGATGCTCACTCATTCACTCACTCACTCATCGCAGGCAGGGAGATGCTCACTCACTCACTCACTGCAGGCAGGGAGATGCTCACTCACTCACTCATTGCAGGCAGGGAGATGCTCGCTCACTCATTGCAGGCAGGGAGATGCTCACTCACTCACGCACTTATTGCAGGCAGGGAGATGCTCACTCACTCACTCATTGCAGGCAGGGAGATGCTCACTCACTCATTGCAGGCAGGGAGATGCTCACTCACTCACTCACTGCAGGCAGGGAGATGCTCACTCACTCATTGCAGGCAGGGAGATGCTCACTCACTCACTCACTCATTGCAGGCAGGGAGATGCTCACTCACTCACTGCAGGCAGGGAGATGCTCACTCACTCACTCACTCACTGCAGGCAGGGAGATGCTCACTCACTCATTGCAGGCAGGGAGATGCTCACTCACTCACTCACTGCAGGCAGGGAGATGCTCACTCACTCATTGCAGGCAGGGAGATGCTCACTCACTCACTCATTGCAGGCAGGGAGATGCTCACTCACTCACTCATTGCAGGCAGGGAGATACTCACTCACACACTCATTGCAGGCAGGGAGATGCTCACTCACTCAGTCACTCATTGCAGGCAGGGAGATGCTCACTCACTCATTGCAGGCAGGGAGATGCTCACTCACTCACTCACTGCAGGCAGGGAGATGCTCACTCACTGACTCACTCACTGCAGGCAGGGAGATGCTCACTCACTGATTCACTCACTGCAGGCAGGGAGATACTCACTCACTCACTCATTGCAGGCAGGGAGATGCTCACTCACTCATTGCAGGCAGGGAGATGCTCACTCACTCACTCACTGCAGGCAGGGAGATGCTCACTCACTCACTCACTGCAGGCAGGGAGATGCTCACTCACTCACTCACTGCAGGCACGGAGATGCTCACTCACTCACTCACTCATTGCAGGCAGGGAGATGCTCACTCATTCACTCATTGCAGGCAGGGAGATGCTCACTCACTCACTCATTGCAGGCAGGGAGATGCTCACTCACTCACTCACTGCAGGCAGGGAGATGCTCACTCACTCACTCACTGCAGGCAGGGAGATGCTCACTCACTCACTCATTTCAGGCAGGGAGATGCTCACTCACTCATTGCAGGCAGGGAGATGCTCACTCACTCAGTCATTGCAGGCAGGGAGATGCTCACTCACTCAGTCATTGCAGGCAGGGAGATGCTCACTCACGCACTCACTGCAGGCAGGGAGATGCTCACTCACTCACTCACTCACTGCAGGCAGGGAGATGCTCACTCACTCACTCATTTCAGGCAGGGAGATGCTCACTCACTCATTGCAGGCAGGGAGATGCTCACTCACTCACTCATTGCAGGCAGGGAGATGCTCACTCACTCACTCATTTCAGGCAGGGAGATGCTCACTCACTCACTCATTGCAGGCAGGGAGATGCTCACTCACTCACTCATTGCAGGCAGGGAGATGCTCACTCACTCACTCACTCACTGCAGGCAGGGAGATGCTCACTCACTCACTCATTGCAGGCAGGGAGATGCTCACTCACTCACTCACTGCAGGCAGGGAGATGCTCACTCACTCACTCATTGCAGGCAGGGAGATGCTCACTCACTCACTCATTTCAGGCAGGGAGATGCTCACTCACTCACTCATTGCAGGCAGGGAGATGCTCACTCACTCACTCACTGCAGGCAGGGAGATGCTCACTCACTCACTCACTGCAGGCAGG
Source organism: Heterodontus francisci (assembly GCF_036365525.1). Classification (NCBI taxonomy): domain Eukaryota; kingdom Metazoa; phylum Chordata; class Chondrichthyes; order Heterodontiformes; family Heterodontidae; genus Heterodontus; species Heterodontus francisci. The sequence goes on from NC_090418.1 coordinate 3,972,686, forward strand.
GAGATGCTCACTCACTCACTCACTGCAGACAGGGAGATGCTCACTCACTCACTCACTGCAGGCAGGGAGATGCTCACTCACTCACTACAGGCAGGGAGATACTCACTCACTCACTCACTGCAGGCAGGGAGATACTCACTCACTCACTACAGGCAGGGAGATACTCACTCACTCACTCACTGCAGGCAGGGAGATACTCACTCACTCACTGCAGGTAGGGAGATACTCACTCACTCACTCACTCATTGCAGGCAGGGACATGCTCACTCTTTCACTCATTGCAGGCAGGGAAATGCTCACTCACTCACTCACTGCAGGCAGGGAGATACTCACTCACTCACTCACTGCAGGCAGGGAGATACTCACTCACTCACTGCAGGCAGGGACATGCTCACTCACTCACTCATTGCAGGCAGGGAGTTACTCACTCACTCACTCATTGCAGGCAGGGAGATACTCACTCACTCACTGGAGGCAGGGAGATGCTCACTCACTCACTCATTGCAGGCAGGGAGATACTCACTCACTCACTCATTGCAGGCAGGGAGATACTCACTCACTCACTCACTCACTGCAGGCAGGGAGATGCTCACTCATTGCAGGCAGGGTGATGCTCACTCACTCACTCACTCACTGCAGGCAGGGAGATGCTCACTCACTCATTGCAGGCAGGGTGATGCTCACTCACTCACTCACTCACTGCAGGCAGGGAGATGCTCACTCACTCACTGGAGGCAGGGAGATGCTCACTCACTCACTCATTGCAGGCAGGGAGATACTCACTCACTCACTCATTGCAGGCAGGGAGATACTCACTCACTCACTCACTCACTGCAGGCAGGGAGATGCTCACTCATTGCAGGCAGGGTGATGCTCACTCACTCACTCACTCACTGCAGGCAGGGAGATGCTCACTCACTCATTGCAGGCAGGGAGATGCTCACTCACTCACTCATTGCAGGCAGGGAGATGTTCACTCACTCATTGCAGGCAGGGTGATGCTCACTCACTCACTCACTCACTGCAGGCAGGGAGATGCTCACTCACTCACTCATTGCAGGCAGGGAGATGCTCACTCACTCACTCACTCACTGCAGGCAGGGAGATGCTCACTCACTCACTCACTGCAGGCAGGGAGATGCTCACTCACTCACTCATTGCAGGCAGGGAGATGCTCACTCACTCACTCACTCATTGCAGGCAGGGAGATGCTCACTCACTCACTCATTGCAGGCAGGGAGATGCTCACTCATTCACTCACTCATTGCAGGCAGGGAGATGCTCACTCACTCACTCACTCACTGCTGGCAGGGAGATGCTCACTCACTCACTCACTCACTGCTGGCAGGGAGATGCTCACTCAGTCACTCACTCATTGCAGGCAGGGAGATGCTCACTCACTCACTCACTCACTGCTGGCAGGGAGATGCTCACTCACTCACTCACTGCAGGCAGGGAGATGCTCACACACTCACTCACTCATTGCAGGCAGGGAGATGCTCACTCACTCACTCACTGCAGGCAGTGAGATGCTCACTCACTCACTCATTGCAGGCAGGGAGATGCTCACTCACTCACTCACTCACCCATTGCAGGCAGGGAGATGCTCACTCACTCACTCATCGCAGGCAGGGAGATGCTCACTCATTCACTCACTCACTCATTGCAGGCAGGGAGATGCTCACTCACCTACTCACTGCAGGCAGGGAGATGCTCACTCACTCACTCATAGCAGGCAGGGAGATGCTCACTCACTCATTGCAGGCAGGGAGATGCTCACTCACTCACTCACTCATTGCAGGCAGGGAGATGTTCACTCACTCACTCACTCACTGCAGGCAGGGTGATGCTCACTCACTCACTCATAGCAGGCAGGGAGATGCTCACTCACTCATTGCAGGCAGGGAGATGCTCACTCACTCACTCACTCATTGCAGGCAGGGAGATGCTCACTCACTCACTCACTCACTCACTCACTGCAGGCAGTGAGATGCTCACTCACTGCAGGCAGGGAGATGCTCACTCACTCATTTCAGGCAGGGAGATGCTCACTCACTCACTCACTCATTGCAGGCAGGGAGATGCTCACTCACTCACTCACTCACTGCAGGCAGGGAGATGCTCACTCACTCATTGCAGGCAGGGAGATACTCACTCACTCACTCATTGCAGGCAGGGAGATGCTCACTCACTCACTCACTCATTGCAGGCAGGGAGATGCTCACTCACTCATTGCAGGCAGGGAGATGCTCACTCACTCACTCACTGCAGGCAGGGAGATGCTCACTCACTCATTGCAGGCAGGGAGATGCTCACTCACTCACTCACTCACTGCAGGCAGGGAGATGCTCACTCACTCACTCACTGCAGGCAGGGAGATGTTCACTCACTCACTCACTCACTGCAGGCAGGGAGATGCTCACTCACTCACTCACTGCAGGCAGGGAGATGCTCACTCACTCACTCATTGCAGGCAGGGAGATGCTCACTCACTCACTCACTCATTGCAGTCAGGGAGATGCTCACTCACTCATTGCAGGCAGGGAGATGCTCACTCACTCACTCATTTCAGGCAGGGAGATGCTCACTCACTCACTCATTGCAGGCAGGGAGATGCTCACTCACTCACTCATTGCAGGCAGGGAGATGCTCACTCACTCACTCACTGCAGGCAGGGAGATGCTCACTCACTCACTCACTCACTGCAGGCAGGGAGATGCTCACTCACTCGCTGCAGGCAGGGAGATGCTCACTCACTCACTCACTGCAGGCAGGGAGATGCTCACTCACTCACTCATTGCAGGCAGGGAGATGCTCACTCACTCACTCACTGCAGGCAGGGAGATGCTCACTCACTCACTCATTGCAGGCAGGGAGATGCTCACTCACTCACTCACTGCTGGCAGGGAGATGCTCACTCACTCACTCACTGCAGGCAGGGAGATGCTCACTCACTCACTCACTCATTGCAGGCAGGGAGATGCTCACTCACTCACTCACTGCAGGCAGGGAGATGCTCACTCACTCACTCACTCACTGCAGGCAGGGAGATGCTCACTCACTCACTCATTGCAGGCAGGGAGATGCTCACTCACTCACTCACCCATTGCAGGCAGGGAGATGCTCACTCACTCACTCATCGCAGGCAGGGAGATGCTCACTCATTCACTCACTCACTCTTTGCATGCAGGGAGATGCTCACTCACCTACTCACTGCAGGCAGGGAGATGCTCACTCACTCACTCATAGCCGGGAGGGAGATGCTCACTCACTCATTGCAGGCAGGGAGATGCTCACTCACTCACTCACTCATTGCAGGCAGGGAGATGCTCACTCACTCACTCACTCACTGCACCAGGGAGATGCTCACTCACTCACTCATAGCAGGCAGGGAGATGCTCACTCACTCATTGCAGGCAGGGAGATGCTCACTCACTCACTCAATCATTGCAGGCAGGGAGATGCTCACTCACTCACTCACTCACTGCAGGCAGGGAGATGCTCACTCACTCACTCACTGCAGGCAGGGAGATGCTCACTCACTCATTGCAGGCAGGGAGATGCTCACTCACTCACTCACTCATTGCAGGCAGGGAGATGCTCACTCACTCACTCACTCACTGCAGGCAGGGAGATGCTCACTCACTCATTGCAGGCAGGGAGATGCTCACTCACTCACTGCAGGCAGGGAGATGCTCACTCACTCACTCACTCACTGCAGGCAGGGAGATGCTCACTCACTCACTCATTGCAGGCAGGGAGATGCTCACTCACTCACTCACTCATTGCAGGCAGGGAGATGCTCACTCACTCATTGCAGGCAGGGAGATGCTCACTCACTCACTCATTTCAGGCAGGGAGATGCTCACTCACTCACTCATTGCAGGCAGGGAGATGCTCACTCACTCACTCATTGCAGGCAGGGAGATGCTCACTCACTCACTTATTGCAGGCAGGGAGATGCTCACTCACTCACTCACTGCAGGCAGGGAGATGCTCACTCACTCACTCACTCACTGCAGGCAGGGAGATGCTCACTCACTCACTCACTGCAGGCAGGGAGATGCTCACTCACTCACTCATTTCAGGCAGGGAGATGCTCACTCACTCACTCATTGCAGGCAGGGAGATGCTCACTCACTCACTCACTGCAGGCAGGGAGATGCTCACTCATTCACTCATTGCAGGCAGGGAGATGCTCACTCACTCACTCATTTCAGGCAGGGAGATGCTCACTCACTCACTCATTGCAGGCAGGGAGATGCTCACTCACTCACTCACTCACTGCAGGCAGGGAGATGCTCACTCACTCACTCATCGCAGGCAGGGAGATGCTCACTCACTCATTGCAGGCAGGGAGATGCTCACTCACTCACTCACTCATTGCAGGCAGGGAGATGCTCACTCACTCACTCACTCAATCACTCAATCATTGCAGGCAGGGAGATGCTCACTCACTCACTCACTGCAGGCAGGGAGATGCTCACTCACTCACTCACTGCAGGCAGGGAGATGCTCACTCACTCATTGCAGGCAGGGAGATGCTCACTCACTCACTCACTCATTGCAGGCAGGGAGATGCTCACTCACTCACTCACTCACTGCAGGCAGGGAGATGCTCACTCACTCATTGCAGGCAGGGAGATACTCACTCACTCACTCATTGCAGGCAGGGAGATGCTCACTCACTCACTCACTCATTGCAGGCAGGGAGATGCTCACTCACTCACTCACTGCAGGCAGGGAGATGCTCACTCACTCATTGCAGGCAGGGAGATGCTCACTCACTCACTCACTGCAGGCAGGGAGATGCTCACTCACTCACTCACTGCAGGCAGGGAGATGTTCACTCACTCACTCACTGCAGGCAGGGAGATGCTCACTCACTCACTCACTCACTGCAGGCAGGGAGATGCTCACTCACTCATTGCAGGCAGGGAGATACTCACTCACTCACTCATTGCAGGCAGGGAGATGCTCACTCACTCATTGCAGGCAGGGAGATGCTCACTCACTCACTGCAGGCAGGGAGATGCTCACTCACTCACTCACTGCAGGCAGGGAGATGTTCACTCACTCACTCACTCACTGCAGGCAGGGAGATGCTCACTCACTCACTCACTGCAGGCAGGGAGATGCTCACTCACTCACTCATTGCAGGCAGGGACATGCTCACTCACTCACTCACTCATTGCAGGCAGGGAGATGCTCACTCACTCATTGCAGGCAGGGAGATGCTCACTCACTCACTCATTTCAGGCAGGGAGATGCTCACTCACTCACTCATTGCAGGCAGGGAGATGCTCACTCACTCACTCATTGCAGGCAGGGAGATACTCACTCACTCACTCACTGCAGGCAGGGAGATGCTCACTCACTCACTCACTCACTGCAGGCAGGGAGATGCTCACTCACTCACTCACTGCAGGCAGGGAGATGCTCACTCACTCACTCATTTCAGGCAGGGAGATGCTCACTCACTCACTCATTGCAGGCAGGGAGATGCTCACTCACTCACTCACTGCAGGCAGGGAGATGCTCACTCATTCACTCATTGCAGGCAGGGAGATGCTCACTCACTCACTCATTTCAGGCAGGGAGATGCTCACTCACTCACTCATTGCAGGCAGGGAGATGCTCACTCACTCACTCACTCACTGCAGGCAGGGAGATGCTCAGTCACTCACTCATAGCAGGCAGGGAGATGCTCACTCACTCATTGCAGGCAGGGAGATGCTCACTCACTCACTCACTCATTGCAGGCAGGGAGATGCTCACTCACTCACTCAATCACTCAATCATTGCAGGCAGGGAGATGCTCACTCACTCACTCACTGCAGGCAGGGAGATGCTCACTCACTCACTCACTGCAGGCAGGGAGATGCTCACTCACTCATTGCAGGCAGGGAGATGCTCACTCACTCACTCACTCATTGCAGGCAGGGAGATGCTCACTCACTCACTCACTCACTGCAGGCAGGGAGATGCTCACTCACTCATTGCAGGCAGGGAGATACTCACTCACTCACTCATTGCAGGCAGGGAGATGCTCACTCACTCACTCACTCATTGCAGGCAGGGAGATGCTCACTCACTCACTCACTGCAGGCAGGGAGATGCTCACTAACTCATTGCAGGCAGGGAGATGCTCACTCACTCACTCACTGCAGGCAGGGAGATGCTCACTCACTCACTCACTGCAGGCAGGGAGATATTCACTCACTCACTCACTCACTGCAGGCAGGGAGATGCTCACTCACTCACTCACTGCAGGCAGGGAGATGCTCACTCACTCACTCACTCATTGCAGGCAGGGAGATGCTCACTCACTCATTGCAGGCAGGGAGATGCTCACTCACTCACTCATTTCAGGCAGGGAGATGCTCACTCACTCACTCATTGCAGGCAGGGAGATGCTCACTCACTCACTCATTGCAGGCAGGGAGATGCTCACTCACTCACTCACTGCAGGCAGGGAGATGCTCACTCACTCACTCACTCACTGCAGGCAGGGAGATGCTCACTCACTCACTCACTGCAGGCAGGGAGATGCTCACTCACTCACTCATTTCAGGCAGGGAGATGCTCACTCACTCACTCATTGCAGGCAGGGAGATGCTCACTCACTCACTCACTGCAGGCAGGGAGATGCTCACTCATTCACTCATTGCAGGCAGGGAGATGCTCACTCACTCACTCATTTCAGGCAGGGAGATGCTCACTCACTCACTCATTGCAGGCAGGGAGATGCTCACTCTCACTCACTGCAGGCAGGGAGATGCTCACTCACTCACTCACTGCAGGCAGGGAGATGCTCACTCACTCACTCGCTGCAGGCAGGGAGATGCTCACTCACTCACTCACTGCAGGCAGGGAGATGCTCACTCACTCACTCATTGCAGGCAGGGAGATGCTCACTCACTCACTCACTCACTGCTGGCAGGGAGATGCTCACTCACTCACTGCAGGCAGGGAGATGCTCACTCACTCACTCACTCATTGCAGGCAGGGAGATGCTCACTCACTCACTCACTGCAGGCAGGGAGATGCTCACTCACTCACTCACTCACTGCAGGCAGGGAGATGCTCACTCACTCACTCATTGCAGGCAGGGAGATGCTCACTCACTCACTCACCCATTGCAGGCAGGGAGATGCTCACTCACTCACTCATCGCAGGCAGGGAGATGCTCACTCATTCACTCACTCACTCTTTGCATGCAGGGAGATGCTCACTCACCTACTCACTGCAGGCAGGGAGATGCTCACTCACTCACTCATAGCCGGCAGGGAGATGCTCACTCAGTCATTGCAGGCAGGGAGATGCTCACTCACTCACTCACTCATTGCAGGCAGGGAGATGCTCACTCACTCACTCACTCACTCACTGCAGGCAGGGAGATGCTGACTCACTCACTCATAGCAGGCAGGGAGATGCTCACTCACTCATTGCAGGCAGGGAGATGCTCACTCACTCACTCACTCATTGCAGGCAGGGAGATGCTCACTCACTCACTCAATCATTGCAGGCAGGGAGATGCTCACTCACTCACTCACTCACTGCAGGCAGGGAGATGCTCACTCACTCACTCACTGCAGGCAGGGAGATGCTCACTCACTCATTGCAGGCAGGGAGATGCTCACTCACTCACGCACTCATTGCAGGCAGGGAGATGCTCACTCACTCACTCACTCACTGCAGGCAGGGAGATGCTCACTCACTCATTGCAGGCAGGGAGATACTCACTCACTCACTCATTGCAGGCAGGGAGATTCTCACTCACTCACTCACTCATTGCAGGCAGGGAGATGCTCACTCACTCATTGCAGGCAGGGAGATGCTCACTCACTCACTGCAGGCAGGGAGATGCTCACTCACTCACTCACTGCAGGCAGGGAGATGTTCACTCACTCACTCATTCACTGCAGGCAGGGAGATGCTCACTCACTCACTCACTGCAGGCAGGGAGATGCTCACTCACTCACTCACTGCAGGCAGGGAGATGCTCACTCACTCACTCATTGCAGGCAGGGAGATGCTCACTCACTCACTCACTCATTGCAGGCAGGGAGATGCTCACTCACTCATTGCAGGCAGGGAGATGCTCACTCACTCACTCATTTCAGGCAGGGAGATGCTCACTCACTCAATCATTGCAGGCAGGGAGATGCTCACTCACTCACTCATTGCAGGCAGGGAGATGCTCACTCACTCACTCACTGCAGGCAGGGAGATGCTCACTCACTCACTCACTCACTGCAGGCAGGGAGATGCTCACTCACTCACTCACTGCAGGCAGGGAGATGCTCACTCACTCACTCATTTCAGGCAGGGAGATGCTCACTCACTCACTCATTGCAGGCAGGGAGATGCTCACTCACTCACTCACTGCAGGCAGGGAGACGCTCACTCATTCACTCATTGCAGGCAGGGAGATGCTCACTCACTCACTCATTTCAGGCAGGGAGATGCTCACTCACTCACTCATTGCAGGCAGGGAGATGCTCACTCACTCACTCACTGCAGGCAGGGAGATGCTCACTCACTCACTCACTGCAGGCAGGGAGATGCTCACTCACTCACTCATTGCAGGCAGGGAGATGCTCACTCACTCACTCCCTCACTGCAGGCAGGGAGATGCTCACTCACTCACTCACTCACTGCAGGCAGGGAGATGCTCACTCACTCACTCACTGCAGGCAGGGAGATGCTCACTCACTCACTCATTGCAGGCAGGGAGATGCTCACTCACTCACTCACTCACTGCAGGCAGGGAGATGCTCACTCACTCACTCACTGCAGGCAGGGAGATGCTCACTCACTCACTCATTTCAGGCAGGGAGATGCTCACTCACTCACTCATTTCAGGCAGGGAGATGCTCACTCACTCACTCACTGCAGGCAGGGAGATGCTCACTCACTCACTCATTTCAGGCAGGGAGATGCTCACTCACTCACTCACTCATTGCAGGCAGGGAGATGCTCACTCACTCACTCACTGCAGGCAGGGAGATGCTCACTCACTCACTCACTCATTGCAGGCAGGGAAATGCTCACTCACTCACTCATTTCAGGCAGGGAGATGCTCACTCACTCACTCACTGCAGGCAGGGAGATGCTCACTCACTCACTCATTGCAGGCAGGGAGATGCTCACTCACTCACTCATTTCAGGCAGGGAGCTGCTCACTCACTCACTCGCTGCAGGCAGGGAGATGCTCACTCACTCACTCACTGCAGGCAGGGAGATGCTCATTCACTCACTCACTCACTCACTGCAGGCAGGGAGATGCTCACTCACTCACTCACTCATTGCAGGCAGGGAGGTGCTCACTCACTCACTCATTGCAGGCAGGGAGATACTCACTCACTCACTCATTGCAGGCAGGGAGATGCTCACTCACTCACTCATTGCAGGCAGGGAGATACTCACTCACTCACTCACTCATTGCAGGCAGGGAGATGCTCACTCACTCCTTCACTCACTGCAGGCAGGGACATGCTCACTCACTGACTCACTCATTGCAGGCAGGGAGGTGCTCACTCACTCACTCATTGCAGGCAGGGAGATACTCACTCACTCACTGCAGGCAGGGAGATGCTCACTCACTCACTCATTGCAGGCAGGGAGGTGCTCACTCACTCACTCATTGCAGGCAGGGAGATACTCACTCACTCACTCATTGCAGGCAGGGAGATGCTCACTCACTCACTCATTGCAGGCAGGGAGATACTCACTCACTCACTGCAGGCAGGGAGATGCTCACTCACTCACTCACTGCAGGCAGGGAGATGCTCACTCAATCACTCACTCATTGCAGGCAGGGAGATACTCACTCACTCATTCACTCATTGCAGGCAGGGAGATACTCACTCACTCACTGCAGGCAGGGAGATGCTCAATCACTCACTCACTCATTGCAGGCAGGAAGATACTCACTCACTCACTCACTCATTGCAGGCAGGGAGATGCTCACTCACTCACTCACTCATTTCAGGCAGGGATATGCTCACTCATTCACTCATTGCAGGCAGGGAGATGCTCACTCACTCACTCACTGCAGGCAGGGAGATACTCACTCACTCACTCACTGCAGGCAGGGAGATGCTCACTCACTCACTCACTGCAGGCAGGGAGATGCTCACTCACTCACTGCAGGCAGGGAGATGCTCACTCACTCACTCACTGCAGGCAGGGAGATACTCACTCACTCACTCACTGCAGGCAGGGAGATGCTCACTCACTCACTCACTGCAGGCAGGGAGCTGCACACTCACTCACTCATTGCAGGCAGGGAGATGCTCACTCACTCACTCATTCACTCATTGCAGGCAGGGAGATACTCACTCACTCACTCATTGCAGGCAGGGAGTTACTCACTCATTCACTCATTGCAGGCAGGGAGTTACTCACTCACTCACTCACTGCAGGCAGGGAGATGCTCTCTCACTCACTCATTGCAGGCAGGGAGATGCTCACTCATTCACTCATTGCAGGCAGGGAGATGCTCACTCACTCACTCACTGCAGGCAGGGAGATACTCACTCACTCACTCACTGCAGGCAGGGAGATGCTCACTCACTCACTCATTGCAGGCAGGGAGTTACTCAGTCACTCACTCATTGCAGGCAGGGAGATACTCACTCACTCACTCATTGCAGGCAGGGAGATACTCACTCACTCACTGCAGGCAGGGAGATGCTCACTCACTCACTCATTGCAGGCAGGGAGATACTCACTCACTCACTCACTGCAGGCAGGGAGATACTCACTCACTCACTCATTGCAGGCAGGGAGATGCTCACTCATTCACTCATTGCAGGCAGGGAGATACTCACTCACTCACTCATTGCAGGCAGGGAGTTACTCACTCACTCACTCATTGCAGGCAGGGAGATACTCACTCACTCACTGCAGGCAGGGAGATGCTCACTCACTCACTCATTGCAGGCAGGGAGATACTCACTCACTCACTCATTGCAGGCAGGGAGATACTCACTCACTCACTCACTGCAGGCAGGGAGATGCTCACTCACTCACCCATTGCAGGCAGGGTGATGCTCACTCACTCACTCACTCACTGCAGGCAGGGAGATGCTCACTCACTCACTCATTGCAGGCAGGGTGTTGCTCACTCACTCACTCATTGCAGGCAGGGAGATGCTCACTCCCTCACTCATTGCAGGCAGGGAGATGCTCACTCACTCATTGCAGGCAGGGAGATGCTCACTCACTCACTCACTCATTGCAGGCAGGGAGATGCTCACTCACTCACTCACTCACTGCAGGCAGGGAGATGCTCACTCACTCACTCACTGCAGGCAGGGAGATGCTCACTCACTCACTCATTGCAGGCAGGGTGATGCTCACTCACTCACTCATTGCAGGCAGGGAGATGCTCACTCACTCACTCACTGCTGGCAGGGAGATGCTCACTCACTCACTCACTCACTGCAGGCAGGGAGATGCTCACTCACTCACTCACTGCAGGCAGGGAGATGCTCACTCACTCACTCATTGCAGGCAGGGAGATGCTCACTCACTCATTGCAGGCAGGGAGATGCTCACTCACTCACTCATCGCAGGCAGGGAGATGCTCGCTCACTCATTGCAGGCAGGGAGATGCTCACTCACTCACGCACTTATTGCAGGCAGGGAGATGCTCACTCACTCACTCATTGCAGGCAGGGAGATGCTCACTCACTCACTCACTGCAGGCAGGGAGATGCTCACTCACTCACTCATTGCAGGCAGGGAGATGCTCGCTCACTCATTGCAGGCAGGGAGATGCTCACTCACTCACGCACTTATTGCAGGCAGGGAGATGCTCACTCACTCACTCATTGCAGGCAGGGAGATGCTCACTCACTCATTGCAGGCAGGGAGATGCTCACTCACTCACTCACTGCAGGCAGGGAGATGCTCACTCACTCATTGCAGGCAGGGAGATGCTCACTCACTCACTCATTGCAGGCAGGGAGATGCTCACTCACTCACTGCAGGCAGGGAGATGCTCACTCACTCACTCACTCACTGCAGGCAGGGAGATGCTCACTCACTCATTGCAGGCAGGGAGATGCTCACTCACTCACTCACTGCAGGCAGGGAGATGCTCACTCACTCATTGCAGGCAGGGAGATGCTCACTCACTCATTGCAGGCAGGGAGATGCTCACTCACTCACTCATTGCAGGCAGGGAGATACTCACTCACACACTCATTGCAGGCAGGGAGATGCTCACTCACTCACTCACTCATTGCAGGCAGGGAGATGCTCACTCACTCATTGCAGGCAGGGAGATGCTCACTCACTCACTCACTGCAGGCAGGGAGATGCTCACTCACTGACTCACTCACTGCAGGCAGGGAGATGCTCACTCACTGATTCACTCACTACAGGCAGGGAGATACTCACTCACTCACTCATTGCAGGCAGGGAGATGCTCACTCACTCATTGCAGGCAGGGAGATGCTCACTCACTCACTCACTGCAGGCAGGGAGATGCTCACTCACTCACTCACTGCAGGCAGGGAGATGCTCACTCACTCACTCACTGCAGGCAGGGAGATGCTCACTCACTCACTCACTCATTGCAGGCAGGGAGATGCTCACTCATTCACTCATTGCAGGCAGGGAGATGCTCACTCACTCACTCACTGCAGGCAGGGAGATGCTCACTCACTCACTCACTGCAGGCAGGGAGATGCTCACTCACTCACTCACTGCAGGCAGGGAGATGCTCACTCACTCACTCACTGCAGGCAGGGAGATGCTCACTCACTCACTCATTTCAGGCAGGGAGATGCTCACTCACTCATTGCAGGCAGGGAGATGCTCACTCACTCAGTCATTGCAGGCAGGGAGATGCTCACTCACTCAGTCATTGCAGGCAGGGAGATGCTCACTCACTCACTCACTGCAGGCAGGGAGATGCTCACTCACTCACTCACTCACTGCAGGCAGGGAGATGCTCACTCACTCACTCATTTCAGGCAGGGAGATGCTCACTAACTCATTGCAGGCAGGGAGATGCTCACTCACTCACTCATTGCAGGCAGGGAGATGCTCACTCACTCACTCACTGCAGGCAGGGAGATGCTCACTCACTCACTCATTGCAGGCAGGGAGATGCTCACTCACTCACTCATTGCAGGCAGGGAGATGCTCACTCACTCACTCACTCACTGCAGGCAGGGAGATGCTCACTCACTCACTCATTGCAGGCAGGGAGATGCTCACTCACTAACTCACTGCAGGCAGGGAGATGCTCACTCACTCACTCATTGCAGGCAGGGAGATGCTCACTCACTCACTCATTTCAGGCATGGAGATGCTCACTCACTCACTCATTGCAGGCAGGGAGATGCTCACTCACTCACTCACTGCAGGCAGGGAGATGCTCACTCACTCACTCACTGCAGGCAGGGAGATGCTCACTCACTCACTCACTGCAGACAGGGAGATGCTCACTCACTCACTCACTGCAGGCAGGGAGATGCTCACTCACTCACTCATTGCAGGCAGGGAGATGCTCACTCACTCACTCACTCATTGCAGGCAGGGAGATGCTCACTCACTCACTCATTGCAGGCAGGGAGATACTCACTCACTCACTGCAGGCAGGGAGATGCTCACTCACTCACTCACTGCAGGCAGGGAGATGCTCACTCACTCACTCACTCATTGCAGGCAGGGAGATACTCACTCAATCATTCACTCATTGCAGGCAGGGAGATACTCACTCACTCACTCACTGCAGGCAGGGAGATGCTCACTCACTCACTCACTGCAGGCAGGGAGATGCTCACTCACTCACTCACTCATTGCAGGCAGGGAGATGCTCACTCATTCACTCATTGCAGGCAGGGAGATGCTCACTCACTCACTCATTGCAGGCAGGGAGATGCTCACTCACTCACTCACTGCAGGCAGGGAGATGCTCACTCACTCACTCACTGCAGGCAGGCAGATGCTCACTCACTCACTCATTTCAGGCAGGGAGATGCTCACTCACTCATTGCAGGCAGGGAGATGCTCACTCACTCAGTCATTGCAGGCAGGGAGATGCTCACTCACTCAGTCATTGCAGGCAGGGAGATGCTCACTCACTCACTCACTGCAGGCAGGGAGATGCTCACTCACTCACTCACTCACTGCAGGCAGGGAGATGCTCACTCACTCACTCATTTCAGGCAGGGAGATGCTCACTAACTCATTGCAGGCAGGGAGATGCTCACTCACTCACTCATTGCAGGCAGGGAGATGCTCACTCACTCACTCACTGCAGGCAGGGAGATGCTCACTCACTCACTCATTGCAGGCAGGGAGATGCTCACTCACTCACTCATTGCAGGCAGGGAGATGCTCACTCACTCACTCACTCACTGCAGGCAGGGAGATGCTCACTCACTCACTCATTGCAGGCAGGGAGATGCTCACTCACTCACTCACTGCAGGCAGGGAGATGCTCACTCACTCACTCATTGCAGGCAGGGAGATGCTCACTCACTCACTCATTTCAGGCATGGAGATGCTCACTCACTCACTCATTGCAGGCAGGGAGATGCTCACTCACTCACTCACTGCAGGCAGGGAGATGCTCACTCACTCACTCACTGCAGACAGGGAGATGCTCACTCACTCACTCACTGCAGGCAGGGAGATGCTCACTCACTCACTCATTGCAGGCAGGGAGATGCTCACTCACTCACTCACTCATTGCAGGCAGGGAGATGCTCACTCACTCACTCATTGCAGGCAGGGAGATACTCACTCACTCACTCACTGCAGGCAGGGAGATGCTCACTCACTCACTCACTGCAGGCAGGGAGATGCTCACTCACTCACTCACTCATTGCAGGCAGGGAGATGCTCACTCATTCACTCATTGCAGGCAGGGAGATGCTCACTCACTCACTCATTGCAGGCAGGGAGATGCTCACTCACTCACTCACTGCAGGCAGGGAGATGCTCACTCATTCACTCATTGCAGGCAGGGAGATGCTCACTCACTCACTCACTGCAGGCAGGGAGATACTCACTCACTCACTCATTGCAGGCAGGGAGATACTCACTCACTCACTCACTGCAGGCAGGGAGATGCTCACTCACTCACTCACTGCAGGCAGGGAGATGCTCACTCACTCACTGCAGGCAGGGAGATGCTCACTCACTCACTCACTGCAGGCAGGGAGATACTCACTCACTCACTCACTCACTGCAGGCAGGGAGATGCTCACTCACTCACTCATTGCAGGCAGGGAGATGCTCACTCACTCACTCACTGCAGGCAGGGAGATGCTCACTCACTCACTCACTCACTGCAGGCAGGGAGATGCTCACTCACTCATTGCAGGCAGGGAGATGCTCACTCACTCACTCACTGCAGGCAGGGAGATGCTCACTCACTCATTGCAGGCAGGGAGATGCTCACTCACTCATTGCAGGCAGGGAGATGCTCACTCACTCACTCATTGCAGGCAGGGAGATACTCACTCACACACTCATTGCAGGCAGGGAGATGCTCACTCACTCACTCACTCATTGCAGGCAGGGAGATGCTCACTCACTCATTGCAGGCAGGGAGATGCTCACTCACTCACTCACTGCAGGCAGGGAGATGCTCACTCACTGACTCACTCACTGCAGGCAGGGAGATGCTCACTCACTGATTCACTCACTGCAGGCAGGGAGATACTCACTCACTCACTCATTGCAGGCAGGGAGATGCTCACTCACTCACTCACTGCAGGCAGGGAGATGCTCACTCACTCACTCACTGCAGGCAGGGAGATGCTCACTCACTCACTCACTGCAGGCAGGGAGATGCTCACTCACTCACTCACTGCAGGCAGGGAGATGCTCACTCACTCACTCACTCATTGCAGGCAGGGAGATGCTCACTCATTCACTCATTGCAGGCAGGGAGATGCTCACTCACTCACTCATTGCAGGCAGGGAGATGCTCACTCACTCACTCACTGCAGGCAGGGAGATGCTCACTCACTCACTCACTGCAGGCAGGGAGATGCTCACTCACTCACTCATTTCAGGCAGGGAGATGCTCACTCACTCATTGCAGGCAGGGAGATGCTCACTCACTCAGTCATTGCAGGCAGGGAGATGCTCACTCACTCAGTCATTGCAGGCAGGGAGATGCTCACTCACTCACTCACTGCAGGCAGGGAGATGCTCACTCACTCACTCACTGCAGGCAGGGAGATGCTCACTCACTCACTCATTTCAGGCAGGGAGATGCTCACTAACTCATTGCAGGCAGGGAGATGCTCACTCACTCACTCATTGCAGGCAGGGAGATGCTCACTCACTCACTCACTGCAGGCAGGGAGATGCTCACTCACTCACTCATTGCAGGCAGGGAGATGCTCACTCACTCACTCATTGCAGGCAGGGAGATGCTCACTCACTCACTCACTCACTGCAGGCAGGGAGATGCTCACTCACTCACTCATTGCAGGCAGGGAGATGCTCACTCACTAACTCACTGCAGGCAGGGAGATGCTCACTCACTCACTCATTGCAGGCAGGGAGATGCTCACTCACTCACTCATTTCAGGCATGGAGATGCTCACTCACTCACTCATTGCAGGCAGGGAGATGCTCACTCACTCACTCACTGCAGGCAGGGAGATGCTCACTCACTCACTCACTGCAGGCAGGGAGATGCTCACTCACTCACTCACTGCAGACAGGGAGATGCTCACTCACTCACTCACTGCAGGCAGGGAGATGCTCACTCACTCACTCATTGCAGGCAGGGAGATGCTCACTCACTCACTCACTCATTGCAGGCAGGGAGATGCTCACTCACTCACTCATTGCAGGCAGGGAGATACTCACTCACTCACTGCAGGCAGGGAGATGCTCACTCACTCACTCACTGCAGGCAGGGAGATGCTCACTCACTCACTCACTCATTGCAGGCAGGGAGATACTCACTCACTCATTCACTCATTGCAGGCAGGGAGATACTCACTCACTCACTCACTGCAGGCAGGGAGATGCTCACTCACTCACTCACTGCAGGCAGGGAGATGCTCACTCACTCACTCACTCATTGCAGGCAGGGAGATGCTCACTCATTCACTCATTGCAGGCAGGGAGATGCTCACTCACTCACTCATTGCAGGCAGGGAGATGCTCACTCACTCACTCACTGCAGGCAGGGAGATGCTCACTCACTCACTCACTGCAGGCAGGGAGATGCTCACTCACTCACTCATTTCAGGCAGGGAGATGCTCACTCACTCATTGCAGGCAGGGAGATGCTCACTCACTCAGTCATTGCAGGCAGGGAGATGCTCACTCACTCAGTCATTGCAGGCAGGGAGATGCTCACTCACTCACTCACTGCAGGCAGGGAGATGCTCACTCACTCACTCACTCACTGCAGGCAGGGAGATGCTCACTCACTCACTCATTTCAGGCAGGGAGATGCTCACTAACTCATTGCAGGCAGGGAGATGCTCACTCACTCACTCATTGCAGGCAGGGAGATGCTCACTCACTCACTCACTGCAGGCAGGGAGATGCTCACTCACTCACTCATTGCAGGCAGGGAGATGCTCACTCACTCACTCATTGCAGGCAGGGAGATGCTCACTCACTCACTCACTCACTGCAGGCAGGGAGATGCTCACTCACTCACTCATTGCAGGCAGGGAGATGCTCACTCACTCACTCACTGCAGGCAGGGAGATGCTCACTCACTCACTCATTGCAGGCAGGGAGATGCTCACTCACTCACTCATTTCAGGCATGGAGATGCTCACTCACTCACTCATTGCAGGCAGGGAGATGCTCACTCACTCACTCACTGCAGACAGGGAGATGCTCACTCACTCACTCACTGCAGGCAGGGAGATGCTCACTCACTCACTCACTCATTGCAGGCAGGGAGATGCTCACTCATTCACTCATTGCAGGCAGGGAGATGCTCACTCACTCACTCACTCATTGCAGGCAGGGAGATACTCACTCACTCACTGCAGGCAGGGAGATGCTCACTCACTCACTCACTGCAGGCAGGGAGATGCTCACTCACTGACTCACTCATTGCAGGCAGGGAGATACTCACTCACTCATTCACTCATTGCAGGCAGGGAGATACTCACTCACTCACTGCAGGCAGGGAGATGCTCACTCACTCACTCACTCATTGCAGGCAGGAAGATACTCACTGACTCACTCACTCATTTCAGGCAGGGACATGCTCACTCATTCACTCATTGCAGGCAGGGAGATGCTCACTCACTCACTCACTGCAGGCAGGGAGATACTCACTCACTCACTCATTGCAGGCAGGGAGATACTCACTCACTCACTCACTGCAGGCAGGGAGATGCTCACTCACTCACTCACTGCAGGCAGGGAGATGCTCACTCACTCACTGCAGGCAGGGAGATGCTCACTCACTCACTCACTGCAGGCAGGGAGATACTCACTCACTCACTCACTGCAGGCAGGGAGATGCTCACTCACTCACTCACTGCAGGCAGGGAGCTGCTCACTCACTCACTCATTGCAGGCAGGGAGATGCTCACTCATTCACTCATTGCAGGCAGGGAGATACTCACTCACTCACTCATTGCAGGCAGGGAGTTACTCACTCATTCACTCATTGCAGGCAGGGGGTTACTCACTCACTCACTCACTGCAGGCAGGGAGATGCTCACTCACTCACTCATTGCAGGCAGGGAGATGCTCACTCATTCACTCATTGCAGGCAGGGAGATGCTCACTCACTCACTCACTGCAGGCAGGGAGATACTCACTCACTCACTCACTGCAGGCAGGGAGATGCTCACTCACTCACTCATTGCAGGCAGGGAGTTACTCACTCACTCACTCATTGCAGGCAGGGAGATACTCACTCACTCACTCATTGCAGGCAGGGAGATACTCACTCACTCACTGCAGGCAGGGAGATGCTCACTCACTCACTCATTGCAGGCAGGGAGATACTCACTCACTCACTCACTGCAGGCAGGGAGATACTCACTCACTCACTCATTGCAGGCAGGGAGATGCTCACTCATTCACTCATTGCAGGCAGGGAGATACTCACTCACTCACTCATTGCAGGCAGGGAGTTACTCACTCACTCACTCATTGCAGGCAGGGAGATACTCACTCACTCATTGCAGGCAGGGAGATGCTCACTCATTCACTCATTGCAGGCAGGGAGATACTCACTCACTCACTCATTGCAGGCAGGGAGTTACTCACTCACTCACTCATTGCAGGCAGGGAGATACTCACTCACTCACTCATTGCAGGCAGGGAGATACTCACTCACTGCAGGCAGGGAGATGCTCACTCACTCACTCATTGCAGGCAGGGTGATGCTCACTCACTCACTCACTCACTGCAGGCAGGGAGATGCTCACTCACTCACTCATTGCAGGCAGGGTGTTGCTCACTCACTCACTCATTGCAGGCAGGGAGATGCTCACTCCCTCACTCATTGCAGGCAGGTAGATGCTCACTCACTCACTCACTGCTGGCAGGGAGATGCTCACTCACTCACTCACTCACTGCAGGCAGGGAGATGCTCACTCACTCACTCACTGCAGGCAGGGAGATGCTCACTCACTCACTCATTGCAGGCAGGGAGATGCTCACTCACTCATTGCAGGCAGGGAGATGCTCACTCACTCACTCATCGCAGGCAGGGAGATGCTCACTCATTCACTCACTCACTCATTCACTCACTCACTCATCGCAGGCAGGGAGATGCTCACTCACTCACTCACTGCAGGCAGGGAGATGCTCACTCACTCACTCATTGCATGCAGGGAGATGCTCACTCACTCATTGCAGGCAGGGAGATGCTCACTCACTCACGCACTTATTGCAGGCAGGGAGATGCTCACTCACTCACTCATTGCAGGCAGGGAGATGCTCACTCACTCATTGGAGGCAGGGAGATGCTCACTCACTCACTCACTGCAGGCAGGGAGATGCTCACTCACTCATTGCAGGCAGGGAGATGCTCACTCACTCACTCACTCATTGCAGGCAGGGAGATGCTCACTCACTAACTGCAGGCAGGGAGATGCTCACTCACTCACTCACTCACTGCAGGCAGGGAGATGCTCACTCACTCATTGCAGGCAGGGAGATGCTCACTCACTCACTCACTGCAGGCAGGGAGATGCTCACTCACTCATTGCAGGCAGGGAGATGCTCACTCACTCACTCATTGCAGGCAGGGAGATGCTCACTCACTCACTCATTGCAGGCAGGGAGATACTCACTCACACACTCATTGCAGGCAGGGAGATGCTCACTCACTCACTCACTCATTGCAGGCAGGGAGATGCTCACTCACTCATTGCAGGCAGGGAGATGCTCACTCACTCACTCACTGCAGGCAGGGAGATGCTCACTCACTGACTCACTCACTGCAGGCAGGGAGATGCTCACTCACTGATTCACTCACTGCAGGCAGGGAGATACTCACTCACTCACTCATTGCAGGCAGGGAGATGCTCACTCACTCATTGCAGGCAGGGAGATGCTCACTCACTCACTCACTGCAGGCAGGGAGATGCTCACTCACTCACTCACTGCAGGCAGGGAGATGCTCACTCACTCACTCACTGCAGGCAGGGAGATGCTCACTCACTCACTCATTGCAGGCAGGGAGATGCTCACTCACTCACTCATTGCAGGCAGGGAGATGCTCACTCACTCACTCACTCACTGCAGGCAGGGAGATGCTCACTCACTCACTCATTGCAGGCAGGGAGATGCTCACTCATTCACTCATTGCAGGCAGGGAGATGCTCACTCACTCACTCACTGCAGGCAGGGAGATACTCACTCACTCACTCATTGCAGGCAGGGAGATACTCACTCACTCACTCACTGCAGGCAGGGAGATGCTCACTCACTCACTCACTGCAGGCAGGGAGATGCTCACTCACTCACTGCAGGCAGGGAGATGCTCACTCACTCACTCACTGCAGGCAGGGAGATACTCACTCACTCACTCACTGCAGGCAGGGAGATGCTCACTCACTCACTCACTGCAGGCAGGGAGATGCTCACTCACTCACTCATTGCAGGCAGGGAGATGCTCACTCATTCACTCATTGCAGGCAGGGAGATACTCACTCACTCACTCATTGCAGGCAGGGAGTTACTCACTCATTCACTCATTGCAGGCAGGGGGTTACTCACTCACTCACTCACTGCAGGCAGGGAGATGCTCACTCACTCACTCATTGCAGGCAGGGAGATGCTCACTCATTCACTCATTGCAGGCAGGGAGATGCTCACTCACTCACTCACTGCAGGCAGGGAGATACTCACTCACTCACTCACTGCAGGCAGGGAGATGCTCACTCACTCACTCATTGCAGGCAGGGAGTTACTCACTCACTCACTCATTGCAGGCAGGGAGATACTCACTCACTCACTCATTGCAGGCAGGGAGATACTCACTCACTCACTGCAGGCAGGGAGATGCTCACTCACTCACTCATTGCAGGCAGGGAGATACTCACTCACTCACTCACTGCAGGCAGGGAGATACTCACTCACTCACTCATTGCAGGCAGGGAGATGCTCACTCATTCACTCATTGCAGGCAGGGAGATACTCACTCACTCACTCATTGCAGGCAGGGAGTTACTCACTCACTCACTCATTGCAGGCAGGGAGATACTCACTCACTCATTGCAGGCAGGGAGATGCTCACTGATTCACTCATTGCAGGCAGGGAGATACTCACTCACTCACTCATTGCAGGCAGGGAGTTACTCACTCACTCACTCATTGCAGGCAGGGAGATACTCACTCACTCACTCATTGCAGGCAGGGAGATACTCACTCACTGCAGGCAGGGAGATGCTCACTCACTCACTCATTGCAGGCAGGGTGATGCTCACTCACTCACTCACTCACTGCAGGCAGGGAGATGCTCACTCACTCACTCATTGCAGGCAGGGTGTTGCTCACTCACTCACTCATTGCAGGCAGGGAGATGCTCACTCCCTCACTCATTGCAGGCAGGTAGATGCTCACTCACTCATTGCAGGCAGGGAGATGCTCACTCACTCACTCACTCATTGCAGGCAGGGAGATGCTCACTCACTCACTCACTGCAGGCAGGGAGATGCTCACTCACTCACTCATTGCAGGCAGGGTGATGCTCACTCACTCACTCATTGCAGGCAGGGAGATGCTCACTCACTCACTCACTGCTGGCAGGGAGATGCTCACTCACTCACTCACTCACTGCAGGCAGGGAGATGCTCACTCACTCACTCACTGCAGGCAGGGAGATGCTCACTTACTCACTCATTGCAGGCAGGGAGATGCTCACTCACTCATTGCAGGCAGGGAGATGCTCACTCACTCACTCATCGCAGGCAGGGAGATGCTCACTCATTCACTCACTCACTCATTCACTCACTCACTCATCGCAGGCAGGGAGATGCTCACTCACTCACTCACTGCAGGCAGGGAGATGCTCACTCACTCACTCATTGCATGCAGGGAGATGCTCACTCACTCATTGCAGGCAGGGAGATGCTCACTCACTCACGCACTTATTGCAGGCAGGGAGATGCTCACTCACTCACTCATTGCAGGCAGGGAGATGCTCACTCACTCATTGGAGGCAGGGAGATGCTCACTCACTCACTCACTGCAGGCAGGGAGATGCTCACTCACTCATTGCAGGCAGGGAGATGCTCACTCACTCACTCACTCATTGCAGGCAGGGAGATGCTCACTCACTAACTGCAGGCAGGGAGATGCTCACTCACTCACTCACTCACTGCAGGCAGGGAGATGCTCACTCACTCATTGCAGGCAGGGAGATGCTCACTCACTCACTCACTGCAGGCAGGGAGATGCTCACTCACTCATTGCAGGCAGGGAGATGCTCACTCACTCACTCATTGCAGGCAGGGAGATGCTCACTCACTCACTCATTGCAGGCAGGGAGATACTCACTCACACACTCATTGCAGGCAGGGAGATGCTCACTCACTCACTCACTCATTGCAGGCAGGGAGATGCTCACTCACTCATTGCAGGCAGGGAGATGCTCACTCACTCACTCACTGCAGGCAGGGAGATGCTCACTCACTGACTCACTCACTGCAGGCAGGGAGATGCTCACTCACTGATTCACTCACTGCAGGCAGGGAGATACTCACTCACTCACTCATTGCAGGCAGGGAGATGCTCACTCACTCATTGCAGGCAGGGAGATGCTCACTCACTCACTCACTGCAGGCAGGGAGATGCTCACTCACTCACTCACTGCAGGCAGGGAGATGCTCACTCACTCACTCACTGCAGGCAGGGAGATGCTCACTCACTCACTCACTCATTGCAGGCAGGGAGATGCTCACTCATTCACTCATTGCAGGCAGGGAGATGCTCACTCACTCACTCACTCACTGCAGGCAGGGAGATGCTCACTCACTCACTCACTGCAGGCAGGGAGATGCTCACTTACTCACTCACTGCAGGCAGGGAGATGCTCACTCACTCACTCATTTCAGGCAGGGAGATGCTCACTCACTCATTGCAGGCAGGGAGATGCTCACTCACTCAGTCATTGCAGGCAGGGAGATGCTCACTCACTCAGTCATTGCAGGCAGGGAGATGCTCACTCACTCACTCACTGCAGGCAGGGAGATGCTCACTCACTCACTCACTCACTGCAGGCAGGGAGATGCTCACTCACTCACTCATTTCAGGCAGGGAGATGCTCACTCACTCATTGCAGGCAGGGAGATGCTCACTCACTCACTCATTGCAGGCAGGGAGATGCTCACTCACTCACTCACTGCAGGCAGGGAGATGCTCACTCACTCACTCATTGCAGGCAGGGAGATGCTCACTCACTCACTCATTGCAGGCAGGGAGATGCTCACTCACTCACTCACTCACTGCAGGCAGGGAGATGCTCACTCACTCACTCATTGCAGGCAGGGAGATGCTCACTCACTCACTCACTGCAGGCAGGGAGATGCTCACTCACTCACTCATTGCAGGCAGGGAGATGCTCACTCACTCACTCATTTCAGGCAGGGAGATGCTCACTCACTCACTCATTGCAGGCAGGGAGATGCTCACTCACTCACTCACTGCAGGCAGGGAGATGCTCACTCACTCACTCACTGCAGGCAGGGAGATGCTCACTCACTCACTCACTGCAGACAGGGAGATGCTCACTCACTGCAGGCAGGGAGATGCTCACTCACTCACTCATCGCAGGCAGGGAGATGCTCACTCACTCACTCACTCACTGCAGGCAGGGAGATGCTCACTCACTCACTCACTCACTGCAGGCAAGGAGATGCTCACTCACTCACTCACTCACTGCAGGCAGGGAGATGCTCACTCACTCACTCACTCATTGCAGGCAGGGAGATGCTCACTCACTCACTCACTGCAGGCAGGGAGATGCTCACTCACTCACTCACTCATTGCAGGCAGGGAGATGCTCACTCACTCACTCACTGCAGGCAGGGAGATGCTCACTCACTCACTCACTCACTCACTCACTCACTGCAGGCAGGGAGATGCTCACTCACTCACTCACTCATTGCAGGCAGGGAGATG
Organism: Heterodontus francisci; assembly: GCF_036365525.1. Lineage (NCBI taxonomy): Eukaryota > Metazoa > Chordata > Chondrichthyes > Heterodontiformes > Heterodontidae > Heterodontus > Heterodontus francisci. Next base: position 3,997,298 of record NC_090418.1, read on the forward strand.
CTCACTCACTCACTCACTCACTCACTGCAGGCAGGGAGATCAGTCAATCAAGCCTGCTCCACTATTCAATCCGTGTATCGATGATCTGTATCGTAACTCCATTTAACCGCGTTAGTTCCATTTTCCTGGATACTCTTTCCTGATAAAAATCTATCGCTCTCAGTCTTCAAAGTTTTAATTGACCACCAGCCTCAACAGCTTTTTTTGGGGAGAGAGTTCCAGATTTCCACTCCCCTTTGTGTGAAGAAGTGTTTCCTAACATCACCCCTGAACGGCCTGGCTCGAATTCGAAGGTTCTGCCCCCTTGTTCTGGTCTCCCCCCCACCCACCAGAGGAAATAGTTTCTCTCTATCGACCCGATCAACTCCTTTAATCATCGTAAACCCCTCGATTAGATCACCCCTTAATCTTCTACACTCGAGGGAATACAAGCCGAGTCTGTGCAAACCTCTCCTTATAATTTAACCCTATTAGCCCCGGTATCATTCTGGTGAGTCTGCACCCACCCCACCCCCCCGCCCCCACCCCCCCACAAGGCCAATATTCCTGAGGTGCGGAGCCCAGGACTGAATACAGTTACTGCAGATGGGGTCCAAACCAGAGCTTTATATAACTGTTAACATAACTTCAAACCCTTTGAATCCCTTTGATAAAGGCCAACATTCCATTAACCTTTCTGATTTTTTTTTTGGTATCCGTCCACTCGTTTTTTGTGATTTCTGAAGCAGAGCACCAAAAGCTCTCTGCTCCTCCACAGCTCCCAGCTTCTCCTCATTTACAACATACGTCACTCTTTCTAGGGGTCCAAAGTGGAGGGCCTCAGGCTTCCCCACATTGCACCACCTTCATCACAGTTTTACCCACTCACTTCGCCACGTCCTGATGTAACATTGATTATTGAAGCCCTGCAGTATTATTGAATATTGAGACTACAACTCTGTAGTATCAATGGCTCCGCCATTTATTTTGCTGTTTATGGGGTCTTGCTGTGTGTAAATTGGTTGCTGTGCTGGCCGACATCACATTGACTGCCCTTCAGGAGTACTTAATTGTAAATGAAATGAGTCCGATGTCCTGGGGATATGGTAAGGTGCTGAATAATGCAACTGTTCCACTCAGCCTGGGATTATAGTACAACAGAGGCTCCAACAAGACAGGAGTTTCACTGCTCATTATTTTTATTATTCTACAACATTTACAGCCACGGCTGTACTCAAGAGTAAGCGACACGTCAGTAACATATCGGAAATCGCAGAGCTGGAAGCAGCAAGTGTGATTGGCAAGGCAGGTTCCAACATACTCAACAACAACTTGCATTTATATAGCACCTTAAAAGTCGGAAAACGTCACAACGGACCTCACAGGAACATTATCAGAAAAAACTCGACACGAAGCCAGAAAAAGCCGGGGTCGACTGAAAGCTTGCTCAAAGAGGTAGGTTTTAAGGAGCTTCGCACATTGAGCTACATAGAGTTTACAACACAGAAACAGGCCATTTGGCCCATCGAGTCCGTGCTGGTGTTTCTGCTCCACACGAGCCTCCTCCCAGCCCTCTTCATCTCACCCTATCACCATATCCTTCTATTCCTTTCTCCCTCATGTGTTTATCCAGCTTCCCCTTAAATGTATCAATACTATTCACCTCAATCACTCCCTGTGATAGCGAGTTCCACATTCTCACCACTCTCTGGGGAAAGAATTCTCCTGAATTCCCAATTGGATTTATTAGTGACTGTCATATTTATGGCCCCTAGTCCTGGTCTCCCCCACAAGTGTAAACATTTTCTCTATGTCTAGACCGTGCGGTCGTCATAACAGAGGACAAATATTTGGAGAGGTTTCGGGAGGGAATTCCAGAGTTTAGGGCCCAGGCAGCTGAAGGCATGGCTGCCAATGGTGGAGCAATGATGCACAAGAGGCCAGCAAACCACAAGCTGGTGTAACTGGACTTCTGTGGCTCACTGGGTAGCACTCTCGCACCCGAGTTAGAATATTGTGGGTTCAAGTCCCACAGCAGTGGTGTAAACTCAGGCCGACACTCCCAGTGCAGTACTGAGGGAGTGCTGCACTGTCTGAGGTGCCATCTTTCAGACGAGGCATTAAACCGAGGCTCTGTCTGCCCTCTCGGATGAATATAAAAGATCCCACAGCACTATTTGAAGAAGAGGGGAGTTGGCCTGGTCAATATTTATCCCTCAACCAACATCACATTATAAAAAAACAAATTATCAGGTCATTTATCACATTACTGTTTGTGGGAGCTTGCTGTGCGCAAATTGGCTGCAACATTGCAACAGCGATCACACTTTATAAAAGGCTTCATTGGCTGTGAAGTGCTTTCGGACGTTCTGAGGATGTGAAAGGTGCTATAGAAATGCAAGTTCCTTTTTTTCATGACGAAGCCTATGAATACACAGGATTTCGAGGCAAAGTTTCAGATTTGCAGGAAAACAACAGACTGCTTTGGCAAATCCTCAGACTTTCAGAATAAAGAGGATTCGTACTGAGTCATTTCAGCTCCACTGCTGAGAGACTGTAAAATTCACCCACGATTTCACTACACACCAATACGTAATTGCAGCATTCAATTTCAGTTAAAATATTGACAAGCAGAAGAAGAACTGTTTAAAAAGTCTTCAATATTTGCAATGCTATGGAGCGTTCGTACAAACTGGGGGCTCGTCCCCTGCTGATTATCGATCATTGATCAGTTTCTATTGCTGGTCAGTTTCTGTCCTGGGATCTGCCAATTCATCATCATAAAAATCCCACTCCGCGTCCGGATATTCCTGATTAGGAGAGAGGTTAAGAGCCAATGAGAGCTCCAGTGATAAAAATTGTTGTGTTTTTGAATTCCCAGTCCTTCCCTCCACTCACCCCTCCTGTCCTGAAGACTCTGGCTCTCAGTGGCCTGTGAGTTACTGAGCCAAAAGGGGTAAATTCCGAGGGCGGGTTGCACCGGCTCGACTATTCCCTTAAGTCATGAAGATTAAGGGGGTGATCTAATCGAGGGGTTTACGATGATTAAAGGAGTTGATCGGGTCGATAGAGAGAAACTATTTCCTCTGGTCGGGGGAGTCCAGAACATGGGGGCAGAACCTTCAAATTAGAGCCAGGCCGTTCTTCGTCTGACAGTCTCAACAATGACTGCATGTGGACTATTCCACTGTGGAAGGCATCGCAGTCAAGCCTGATCCTGACCCCACCCAATGTTCGCACATTACCCAGCCGGGGTTTGCTGGCATCGATCAGGGGCAGGAAACCCCAGGCTGACCTTTCTCCCCCCCCCCGCCCCAGCCCAGAACACGGACTGCTACCCACTCCCCCGCACACCCCCGCCCTCCCCCCACCTACAGAGGTCAGTGTAGGCTTACACCACAGCAGGGCACTGTTCAGCCCACTATGCCTGTGCCGGCTCATTGAAAATGATATCCAATTGGTCCCATACCCACCCTGCTCTTTCCCCCACAGCCCTGCAAATGTTTCCTTTTCAAGTATTTATCAGAATGGGTTACTCACCGACCAGCCTCTCCTGTGCGGTAAGTAGGTGCCTCCGATGTGATCCAGGGGTGTCAACATTCTCCTCCTGCAAATCTCAACACAGCACAACAATCTGTGCAGCTGATCAAGACAAGATACAAGTCCAGGAGCTGAAGATAGGTTCACACTTAGCTTTTTAACCGTGAGTTCAGTTTCCAACCAGGTATCCACTCCATCGCCAAGACTGCCTACTTCCACCTCTGTAACATCACCCAGTCTCTGCCCCCCTCCTAAACTCTTCTGCCCCGTGTCCAAACTTGTCCCATTCAACCCCCCCCACCCCCTCCCCCACACCGCCCACCCTCGCTGACCTACACTGGCTCCCGGTCCAGCAACATCTCAACTTTAAACTTCTTATCCTTGTGTTCAAATCGAAACGTTGCCAGACAGGGAGTCAATGTAGGTCAGCGAACACAGGAAAAAGGCAAAGCCACGTAAATACAACAAACAGAACAATCAGAGATGGGCAACGACTGCAGCCTGAGTGTCACCCACAGTGATTTTAACCATCAGGAAAGACTCAACAAACTGAGATCTTTTGTCTAGAAGTGAGAAGGTTGACAGTTGATCTGATACAGAACTTTAAGGTTATGAAAGGGTTCGATAGGGTAGATGTGGAGAAGATGTTTACACTTGTGGGTGAGACCAGAACTAGGGGTCATCAATATAAGACAGTCCCTAACAAATCCAATTGGGAATTCAGGAGAAACTTCTTCACTCAGAGAGTGGTGAGAATGTGGAACTCGCTATCACAGGGAGTGGTTGAGGTGAATAGTATCGATACATTTAAGGGGAAACTGGATAAACACATGAGGGAGAAAGGAATAGAAGGATATGGTGATAGGGTGAGATGAAGAGGGCTGGCTCGTGGCATCATAGACCAGTTGGGCCGAATGGTCTGTTTCTGTCTGATACTACGCAAAAAAACACACCGTGAATGGCTCCTTGGGTGAGACCCCTCCCCGAGTCTGACCAGTGCCCTCCGGAGAGGAGGCGAGCAAAGGGTTAAGAGACGGGTGACTCACCGGGGAACAATGCGAGCATGTTGGACCATCCGCTTCTCTGAAAATATCCGGTCCAGGGGCTTTCCAAAGTTGGGAGTCAGGGACCCCCTTCCTCCTCGCTGCTCACTCAGTGACTGAGAGTACCCAGTCAGCTCCTGGTAATCACCAGTGTCAGCGAACCGCAAACTCAGCCCAGCGTAGTCCGAATCGGAATCAGGAGGAGCTTCGGCCTGGATGAAAGATTACAACGTTACCTTTAACTTCAGTGTGAAAGGAAAGGGAGAATCTCTCTCTCTCTCCGTCTGTCTGTTTCTCCATCTGTCTCACTCTCCATCTCACCTGTCTCCTGTCTCTACTCAGGACGAGCCCAAAACTTGGCTGGAAAAGGAGCAACACCAGCAGATTCCAAGCCATGCACTGGGGCAGAAACATCTGCAAGAGAAGGATGAGTTAGTGATTCATGGTGCAGCCCAGGGAGTTGTTTCCAGTGTATGTACCCAGTCCGACAGTATAACTGGAATCTAACTGCTGGTCCGTTTCTGACCACCCTGTGACTTATATTTGTTTTAAACTAACAACAGAAAGCTCACCTTGTGGTTGGTTGCTAAGTTATCCTGCTCGGTGTGGTCCTGAGCTGCACAGAGCAGTAAGATCCCAGACACGATCTCAGCTGGGAGAGCTGCCATTTATGTCCCCGAGGCTAGAGAGGATCAAAGATCACCTGCAGATTCTGCCCTGATCCACTGACCCTTAAGTTGTGCGCAAACATTGGGCAAAGTCAGGATTGGGGCTTCCCTGCGATACCCCACTGCAGTCGAATAGTCTAGGCTTACCCGTCAGGACTGGACCACTTAAGCACACAGCAGAAGATAGTGCCCAGTGCCCGTGGAACCAGACATCCCCAGCCAGCGCTTACCGGAGAACAGCAGGCACAGACATCCCCAGCCAGCGCTTACCGGAGAACAGCAGGCACAGACATCCCCAGCCAGCGCTTACCGGAGAACAGCAGGCACAGACGTCCCCAGCCAGCGCTTACCGGAGAACAGCAGGCACAGACATCCCCAGCCAGCGCTTACCGGAGAACAGCAGGCACAGACATCCCCAGCCAGTGCTTACCGGAGAACAGCAGGCACAGACATCCCCAGCCAGCGCTTACCGGAGAACAGCAGGCACAGACATCCCCAGCCAGCGCTTACCGGAGAACAGCAGGCACAGACATCCCCAGCCAGCGCTTACCGGAGAACAGCAGGCACAGCTGGGGCGTTAAACAAACATAGGAACACACAGCACAGGAGGAGACCACTCGGCCCATCGTCCCTGTGCTGTCTCGTTGAAAGAGCTATCCAATCAGTCCCACTCCCCCCTGCTCTTTCCACCACAGTCCTGCAAATTTTCCCCCTTCCACTATTTCTCCAATTCCCCTTTTGAAAGTTACTATTGAATCTGCTTCCACCGCCCTTTCAGGCAACGCGTTCCAGATCACAACAACTCACTGTGTAAAAATCATTCTCCTCATCTCCCCCCTCTGGGTCTTTTCCCGATTATCTTCAATCTGTGTCCCTCTGGTTACCGAGCCTCGTGTCACTGGAAACAGTTTCTCCTTATTTACTCCATCAAAAACCCTTCATGATTTTTGAAAAACCTCACTTAACTTATTCTAAGTTGTTTATATGAAACTCTTTCTGTATCTGCTGGGTATATACATATATACCCAGTAACTTTCTGGTTTTTGAAGTGATGAAGATTAAGATTCACGGTTACAAAAAAAAAAGCATATTTCTGTTAAGCAAGAATAAATCCGGTTAATATAAAGTTTAAATGATTCCACCCAACTTTTTAAAAAGTAAAGAGATGGAAATAATCTCACCTTCATCCTGCTTGCGGATCCCTCTCTGGTACAAGGTTGTTAAACCCCGCTCTGTTTGTTCCTGGACTGGTGTTTCAGAGACTCTGTTACATCCCCTTTTGCTGGGGTTTTTATAAAGGGTAATCTGGGTGGGTTTTAAAACAAAATCCCTTTCTATTAAATCACGTGAATGGGTTTGACCTGGGTTCAAGTGATTTTTTTTTTTCGCTTTTAATTTTAATTTTTTTTTTGTTTAATCTAAATGAAAAATCAGCGAAAACACAACGGAGATTAAACAAGGATCCCTCCCAAAAGTGCCAGACTGTTATAGTACAAAATGTTTGATTCAGGTCTGACCTGGGTCAAGTCAACTTCAACCGATTTGATTTTAAATGGTTCGATCCGTCCCATTTTAACCCACCTTTCCATTTCGACGGAATCAATTTCACACCAGTGTGTTGGGGGGGGGGGGGGGGGGGGGGGGGGGAGACAACAAGCGCTTTGAAAATAAAAAATTGCAAGTTAATTTTTTTTTAAACAAAAAGAACGATCGTCTGAGATAATCTCAACGAAACAAAAAATTCCCCAAATCTTGCAGCAAATCCGATGCAAAATGTAACAATTTGGAAATGAAAACTGTCCCAAAGTCTGAAGCATTTTTTTTTTATTTGTTACGAAAATATCTCACTTGTTAGGGCTGCTCGCATTATTTAACGAATGTTAAAAGGAGACACACAGACAGATGTGGGGTCAGAGGGTGAAAACCTCTTTAAAAATACATCCTTTTTTTTTATGAAGCTAGTGTTAATTGCAAAGACTGAAATGGGGCTGAAGTTCCGGGAAGCTAAACAAACAGAATTAGTTTCTACGCTGAAACAAAGTCAGTTTTTGGAGGAATTCTTTACTCCGGACCCGGCATGTTAAAACAAAAAAAGAAAAAAAGTGCTACGGATACTGGAAATCAGAGAGAGAGAAAAAACTTGCACTTCTATAGCGCCTTTCACATCCTCAGGACCTTCCAAAGCCCTTCACAGACAATAAAGTACTTTTGGAAGTGTAGTGACTGTTGTAATGTAGGGAAGGGAGGGGCGACGAATTTGCGCACAGCAAGATCCCACACACACACACACACAATGTGATTATGACCAGTATCATCTGCTTTTTTGATGTCGATTGAGGGATCAATATTGGCCAGGACGCCGGGGAGAACTCCCCCGCTCTTCTGTGAAATGGCCCACCTGCGAGGGCAGAGGAGTGGCCTCGGTTTAACGTCTCATCTGAAAGACGGCACCTCCGACAGTGCAGCACTCCCTCAGTCTGTACTGCACTGGAATGTCAGCCCGGACGTCTGGTTCTTTAAGTCTCTCGAGTGCGACTTTAACCCCAGCACTCTGATTCAGTAGGCGAGAGAGAGAGAGCTACACACTGAGCCCCAACTGACACACAGGGTATCTGAAATAAAAACAGAAAATGCTGGAAACGCTCAGCTAACTTTTCAGGTCAGTTCTGATGAAGGGTCACCAACCTGAAACGTTAACTCTGTTTCTCTCTCCACAGACACTGCCAGACCTGCTGAGCGTTTCCGACATTTTCTGTTTATGTCCTAGATCTGAGGTCTCCGAGATTTAGCTTTGGGTCCTGATCGAGGGAGCAGTTCCCACTGGTCAGTGAGACCCTGTCTGGGGGGGGGGAATACAAATTTCGGAAAAATTATAATAAAGTATTACAAAGGTCAGAAAAAAAAATCTAATTGGAAAGGTAGGAGGGAGTTAGAGTTGGAATTCTTGAAGCAGAGAAAACAAGCTGTTTTAAAAGGAAAATGCAGCAAAATATTAAAGAGTGTGGGTGGGGTGGTGAGTAGGAGAGTGAGGTTAGATTAGGTCTGCAACAGTGACTACACTTCAAAAAGTAATTCACTGGCCGTCAAGCTCTTTCGGAAGCCCTGAGGATGTGAAAGGGGCTATAGAAATGCAAATTCTTTCTTTGATTGTTAATTTGAATGCCGTACGTTTCTGCTCAAACTGCCCTTCATTTTGCAGCAGTTTCTACCACTTCGTTAGACAAGGCTTCAAATGGTCACAAAACATCAAATTTTTACCCTCTTGTGACCGGTCTCGCTTTTACTCTGCCTTTATATCTCCCATTCCGGTAATCCTGTATCCAGCAGGTTACAATCAGTTTCTAATATCTATTGTATTATATCTATTCTAGCGAGATTCACTGCTCTTTTTAAATGATGAAAGACAAAGCTTTTGGTTTTAGAGCACCAAAGTTGAAAATTAACAGCGTAGAGGCTCATAATTCCTTTATCCTAAATCTCAGAAAATGCTGACTGTTATATTTGCAGGTATGATACATTAGTGTTGTGTTTACTTAATTACACATCACTTTACAGCACAGAAACAGGCCATTCGGCCCATCTGCTCCGTGCTGGTGTTTCTACTCCACACGAGCCTCCTCCCCTCCCTCTTCATCTCACCCCATCACCATATCCTTCTATTCCTTTCTCCCTCCTGCGTTTATCCAGCTTCCCCTTAAATGTATCGATACGATTCGCCTCAACCACTCCCTGTGATAGCGAGTTCCACATTCTCACCACTCTCTGGGGAAAGAAGCTTCTCCTGAATTCACTATTGGATTTATTAGTGACTGTCTTATATTTGATGGCTCCTAGTTTTGGGCTCCCCCGCAAGTTTTGATCGATGAATTAATTCATGCAACTAGTGGTTGGGATTCGAGGAGACTGAGGAGTCCCAGTCGCCCAGTATTGTGGTCTGAGTGAGGAATGTGTCGGAGCAGAACAGGCTGCAACGATGGCTGATTTTCAACACCCTCAGGGCGCACGGAGGAGAACAAGCTTGTGGGATTGGTGTGTTTGGAACTGATGGAGGAATGTTCCGAGAGGCACGGAGCGCAGGATCATTGATTAAATAATTAGACGGAAGTGAGAAGGATCATGTCAGAAAATAGGCATGTCTTGTGCAGGAGTAGGAGCAGGCCCAAAACAACCTTACCAGATACTGCAGGAGGTTTCAAATACTGGTTAAACTTCCTCTTTACAGAGTGGAGCTGTGAGAGGAGGATAGTGTGGAGGATAAATGCCAGCTGGCCCAAATGGTCTCAATGTAACTCGATGTAAAAGTGTTTCTTGGAGGTAGTTTTAGCTCTGGAAATTTTCCATTTCCTGGGATCGGGAGACACCTCACCCAAATTCTCACCTACCTTGTGTACGCTGTGATATCAGCCTCAAAATAGAACGTGTCCAGTTGCCTATAGAACGTCTGCACTGACTGCTGACGTCTCACCCAGTTCTGGGCCTCTGTACCTTGTGTGCTCGTCCCTCGCAACCTATTGAGCTCAAATCACCTCTCCACTTGGAGAAAATCTAGTCCATTCACCATACTGGAACACAAAAATCGAACCTGGCACTCGCGGTGTCGGCACCGAGGGAGTGCTGCAGTGTCCGAGGGGCCGTCTTTCCAACGAGACGTTAAATACAAGGCCTCTCGGGTGAACATAAAAGATCCCACAGCTGCCATTTCGAAGAGCAGTGGGGAGTTCTCCCGGTGTCCTGGGGCCAATATTTAACCCTCAACCAACATCAGTAAAAGGAAGAATAGATCATCATTATCACGTTAATTACTGGAGCTGGCTGTGTGCAAATTGGCTGCTGTGTTTCCTACAGTACAACATTGAGTTCAAGTCAAAACACTTTGGGACATCCTGAGATTGGGAAAGGCACAATAGAAATGCAAGTTCTTGTTCCCTTTTCCTCCAAAACATTCATTGGTGAGATGAACGGCTGCTTGAGTGAGGGATATGGAGTCTATTTTGCCCATGGAACTATTCCCCAATAGAATAAGCATCTACAGCACAGCAAGGGGGAAAGTAGTGTGTCCTGGACAAAGTACAGAGCTGTCTCACTGGGAGGTAAGACTCTCTGCCAGATCTATTTAATCTGATTGTTCCGAACAGTTTAAACGACTCCCTCCCAAATGGACATCTTGATGAGTATCTCGGGCGGTGATAATTCGCAGACACCCCAAATCTATGCCTCCCTTTCTTCTCTTTTGTTCTTCTTGGAGATTCCTGTTTGCTGTCAATGTCCTGAGTGATTTGAAAATGACTCCCTGCCAAATGCCTCTTCTGCATACACTTTAATTGCAGGAAGTGAGACTTTCTAAACAAGCCTGGGTGCAGACCTTCAGAGCAACACGTTTGCAACGCTCCCAGGGACGTGTGTTACTGCTCGCTATGGTTTATGCACGAAACAGGATAAATATAGCTGCTGTTGACAGTTTGTCAATCGTCTTGGATCCGCTCTCCAGACAATGAGGGTTGATCCCAAGGGCCCACCTCAATTTTCGGCTAATTGGGTCTCATTTCAGTGGGCAAGGTCAGCGATTAAAAGCTGCAGATAAGGGGCGAGTGCAGCCCAATGCAGGAAAGTGTCTCCCAATTCTCATCTTCTTGTGGTACAACACCCAAAAGTAGTTCATTCTGAGTTCTGGGTGCCTGTCCTATTTTTATCACCAGCGTCTGCTGCCAACAAGTTAAATAAATATCAGTGATCCTTAACCCAGAGCAGAAGGTCAGGCTCCTTATCTCATAGAAAGGAGGATCAGATAGCCTCATCATGGTTAAAGGGTGAATGTGTAGGACTCTCCCACAATCATAACATAGAATTTTACACACAGGAAGCTATTCAGCCCATCATGCCTCTACTGACCCTTTGAAAGAGCTACCCAATTAGTCCCACTCCCCCCTGCCCTTTCCCCGTAGCCCTCGAAATTATTCCCCTTCAAGTATTTATCCAATTCCCTTTTGAAAGTTACTATTGAATCTGCTTCCACCGCCCTTTCAGGCAGCGCGTTCCAGATCACAACAACTCGCTGGTTCTTTTGCCGATTATCTTCAATCTGTGTCTCTCTGGTTACCGACTCTGCTGTCACTGGAAACAGTTTCTCTTTATTTACTCCATCAAAACTCATGATTTTGAACACCTCTATTAAACCTCACTGCTCGAAGGAGAACAATCCCAGCCCTAGGGCCAAAGAGCCCATTTCCACGTTGAAACTTTTATGGATAGGTCGACGTTTCAGGGCAGTACTGACAGGGTGCTGCGTTGTCAGAGGCGCCGTCTTTCAGAACAGACATTAACCTTCTATCAAATCTCATCTTACTCTTCCCTTCTCCAAGGGGTTCAGACCCGGCTTCTCCAACCTATCCTTGAAGTTCCTCATCCCTGGAATCATTCTCATGAATCTTTTTTGCACCCTATTAACTTAACATCCTTTCGAAAGTGTGGCACCCAGAATTGGACAATACTCCAGTTGAGGCCGAGCCAGTGCTTTACACAGGTTTATCATAACTGCCTCATTTTTGCACATTTTGTCTCTATTTATAAAGCTCAGGATTCCATATGCTTTATTAAACACGTTCGCAACCTGCTCTGCCACCTTCGATGATTTGTGTACATATACCCCCAGGTCCCTCTACTCCTGCATCCCCTTTTAGAATTGTACCCTTGAATTTATATTGCCTCTCCTCATTTTCCGTACCAAAATGAATCACTGCAGACTTTTCTGTATTAAACTTCACCTGCCACTTGTCCACCCATTCCACCAGCCTATGTCCTTGTCTATCACTATCCTCCTCACAGTTCACAACACTTCCAAGTTTTGTGTCATCTGCAAATTTTGAAGTTGTGCCTTGCACACCCAAGTCGAGGTCATTAATATAGATCAAGAAAAGCAGGGGGCCTAACACCGACCCCTGGGGAACCCCACTATATACCTTCCTCTGGTCTGAAAAACAACCATTCGCAACTACTCTCTGTTTCCTGTCACTCAGCCAATTTCCTATCTATGCTACTACTGTCCCTTTTAATCCATGGGCTCTAACTTTGCCCACAATCATTCTGACCATCATTCCTCCCTGGGTGTGGATGACAGCTATCAGGCAAGATTAAACAGGCTGGGGCTCTGTTCTGTAGGAGAAGGCTGAAGGGTGGCCTGAGAGATGTCTTTTTCATGATAGCATTCAATAGGGTCGACGTAGAGAAGATGTTTCCACTTGTGGGGCGAGACCAGAACTCGGAGTCACAAATATAAGAGAGTCACTAATAAATCCAATAATGAATTCAGGAGAAACGTCTTTACCCAGAGTGGTGAGAATGTGGAACTCACTACCACAGTAAAGAGGTGAACAGGAGAGATACATTTAAGGGGAAGCTGGATAAAGATGAGGGAGAAAGGAATAGAAGGATATACTGATAGGGTGAGATGAAGAGGGCTGGGAGGAGGCTCGTGTGGAGCAGAAACACCAACACGGAGCGGATGGGCTGTACATTCAATGCAAACACCGACTAAAAACAGATTAACTGATTGATCATCGCATTTCTGGCACTGATGGGTTTACCAGTTAGTCAGTCAGTGCACGTCAAAGTAACTGTGTTAAGAGGCTTTCTGATGGCGCAAGTCAATACAGAAATAAAGCACATTTATTGTACTCCTTTTACATTATCTGTACAAAGTAGGGTTGTCACCCATCTGAGTTTGGACTGGACAGACTGGGTTATGAGTGAACTTTGCAGAAATGTCTGGATTGTGAAACACACTCAATAACGTTGATATACACAGCAGGTACGACACGGAAAACAGGCCATTTATCCAACTAGTTTAACCCCCATGCGGGCAAATAGTATGTGAATCATGTTTACTCTGTCCCCATATCCCTTTATCTCTTAACCCCCCCCCCCCCCACCACTGTCATTTTGAATGTTGACATAGTTACTGCCTCAAACTACTCAGCCTGGAGTGAACCCCACACCCTCACAACCCTCTTGTGTAAAACATGCTTCTCCTGCTTTGTCCTAAATCTCTTGAATTCAGTCTTGGGGTAAATGGTCAAGTTTTATGGATGTGCAGTGAGTTCATGAGGATAACAAATGTCAGAACCCATCCCCCCATGGATTTGGGATACTTGGCCCATGTTTATCAGGATTATTAGACAGTCCAGTGTAAGAGTACTCAACATTAACCAGTAGGTGATGATCTCTTATGATGAGTACAAGCAGAAACAAGATGAACACAACTCAGTTACAAAAAAAAACATAATGCTTTATTTACTTCAAAAAAACGACACATCATTTATCTGCATCTTCCTCCTACACAGACTCCCTGGTCTTGACTGTTTGAGACACTTATTTACACCAGCACTTTGCAAAAATAATGTTTTAGTCCACATTCCTGAAACGCAGACAGAAACTACACGGTTCAGGCACGATTCACCCTGTGCCCCTCACTTCATTCACCATCCAACATGAACAGAGTACACTCGGGCTGAAAGCACTCTGCTCCAATTCTACCCAATCTCTCCCAAGGTTACCAACTGCTGCTAGAGTGAGGGCACCAGTCACCTGCTGGTCTTCGAGCAAGTGAATGTTCTTCCTGCGTGTGCCCAGTATTGAGTGTCAATGGGCTATTCAATCATGGTGCACACTATGCCTGACATTTACAGAGAATCACGTTCCCCCTACCCGATTGATTCCCCCACTCTCTCCCCTTAACCCAGTGTAACTAAGACCAATTGTGACACCAGTTTGAACCCAGGACCTTGCTTGGTCAGTATGGCTCAGTTCCCCCTGGGAAGTGCAAGTGACCAACCAACTCAAGCTGGAATAAACTGTCTTTATCCAAACAGGAGCCACAGTGTTGCCCCGTTAAACCCGTATGGTGCACCATTCACTACTTCACTGCCCAAACAAGGAAGAAATGAACCTAAACTCAGAATGCTACATTCAGCCATCAAAACAGCAATAAAAAGGCAGACAGTTCAATACACAATTCCCCCGGCCCCTCCCAGTTAACGCAGTGCCATTGCAGCAGAACTGCAGCTGGGCAAGCATCGACACTGCTGGGAAATCCAGATCCTTGTTCTGCATAGGCACACATTTCAAATATTTACAAGATGTGCATCACTCGGATTTTGACAGTTATAGTTTCAGATTGCTGGAGTACTCTCCAAAATATCGAGTCCTGAGTAATTACATTTTAAACTAATTTGTTCCACACCCGCTTTCAGTTTCTGCCCCTTTACAGCTACACGCCTGGTGCTGCACGATATGAAAGTGGGGCATATTTGATCTCTGTACTCCCTGAAAGGCACAGCTAGATAGAACTATGTGCTACAGAATTGCTCCACATGGCTGAATATTAAAAAGGGAGACGTACCTACAATCCTACCTTGGATGCTAGGTTACTGCCACACACGCTGACTGCCCTCTACTACCTCATCCAAAGGAGGCTTTGACATGCGGGCATCAGAATGTGATTTGACCAGTGAGCACAGAAGCTAATCCTGTCCTCAACCATATGGTCAGTTTCCAGCAGAGGTCACCAGAGAGCAATTCTGAACAACCCTGACGCTCCAAGGCCAAGCGTGAACAGGCACGGCGGAGAGGACACAGACTCGGAACCTTCCTGCTGGTCCTAGTGCTATACCTGGTGGTTTACTGAGCATTTGGGGGGCATTATGCTTGAAAAACTAGTAGCTGGAGGCAGAGAGGAGGTAGGTCGAGGGACTTGTTAAAGCATTATGACGTTTGAGCCACCTCATAAATGGGTGAGCAGAGGTGGCTAGATTTCCCCGGTCATAATAGCATTAAGCATCCAGATTTCTCCTTTTAAATTATTCAGCTATTCAGTAATTCAGTAGACATATTTCCCCTTCAGGTATATGACTCTCAGACTCAGGGGCATTAAAAAAAAACACCAAAAACAAAAAAAAAAAATCCAAAGTTTAACACTTTCTTTGATCTATCTGCAATTTCCAAGTTCCATGTCTGGTCTCACACGACGACGTTTCATCTGGTTCGTGGTTTCACAGACGTCGTACACACATCAACCATGGATCTGCCATGGCTCCAAACGATATCCAGCGTGTTCATACGTGTAACACGAATAAAGATGCCCCTTTCTAACCTATTGAAAATACTTGGGAGTACGTGTTTCACAATTGCGGCAGGAGACAGAGAGCCAAATGGAACGGGCGACTTGCAGTCCGAAATGGAGCTGGGAAGGTTACACTTTTAAAACGGACGCATGGTTACGATCAGTTTTACCTCTGACCTAAAAATCAAACTTCTCATTGAACATTCTCAAAAGTTTTCCGACATGCTCCGTGTCCCAGAACTCGAGACACCAAGGCTTGGATCGTTCTGCTCGGTGGTGGGGGGGGGGGGGGGGGGGGCGGGTGGAGCTGCAGACAGTGGGGAAAAGAAACACAAGACTCCCAAGCTCAGGGCTGCAACATGATGTACTGGGGAAGGCGGTCTCCTTTCTGCATTAACGACACTGGGAAACGGGCCACTGCTGGAAGAAGTAACGTACCCTAGGGCCTCGCTTGCCAACGCAAACTCAAGGTTTCTTTTAAAACTGATTTTTTTTTTAAACTGAAAAGCAAAGAAAAATATTCATAAATACAGGAAATTAATATTTATTCAACAAGCAGTTTCCTTGTCCTTGCATGGCTGCTGTTGAAGCTTCGAAGTCACCATGCCCCATAATTCAGATGATCCGGCAGTATAGTGCACAGCTCAGGGATACCCCCACCACCACCACTCTCACCCCATCTGAATAGCAACTGCTCTACTTCCAAAATAGGAATCTTACCACCGACAAACCCTTAAAAGAAAGTTATTCCATTCCCCTTGAATGCAGAAGCAGTAACAAGATCCTCTTTTTTTTTTTGCAAGTTGCAATAATTCTCAAGGGCATATTGGAGCTGCCAGGAGCGAGGAGCACTTCTCCGAACAAAGAGGGCACCTTAACAAAACGAGGTGAACTCCCTTCCCATTCATCCAGACCCAGAAGGCAGTGGAGTGGCCCGAGTTGGTTGTAACCGCTCTTAAAAAGAGTCACATTCAGCCACCTTCTTACAACGTGAAGAGTTCTCAGATTCTTTACTGTTCAAATAAAGTAACTCCCTTCTGCCGTTTCTTTTCCCCACGGTTTCATTGTTTGACCTTCCAGCTGTTTCCTCATTTCGTGTATTTTTCCCCCCCCCCTCCCCCCTCACACCCTGACGAGTCACAAAACGAGCTGTTCATTCAAGGAACTTTCTTGTGGCCCGAGCTTGGCTTCTTCCCATCTCTCGCGTCTCTGCACCTCTCGCAGAAAAAGACGTCTGGGACGTTCGACTTACGGATTTTGGCGCAAGACAGGTGGATCCAGGTGTTGCACTGGTTACATTCGATCATCGGCCTGCCTGCAAAGGGCTTCTGGCAATAACACGTCACCAGGCCCCAAGAGTCGTCATCTGGAACAAGGAACAAACGCAAGAGAGCAGTCAAGATCAGTTTCCAGTCAAACGTAAAACCACTCCTCTTCTGCCCCTCCCTGGCACAAAGCACAGTTTGAGAGGAAGGCTGCTGTTCAGGTCCACTTCATTTCCCCCTAAGAGAACCAAACCTGCCTGCCTCTCAGCAACATGCAGCTCTGGCTATCTGAAGCCTGGAGTTCCAGCAAATCTCACTCCTTTCCAGGTCGGTCACCGAAGCGGCAAAGTCAAGCGACCTGGAATTTCAGCCTGAGGGGGTTGAGGGTGAGCCTTTTACAAGCTTTTCTGGAGTTGCAGGGTTTTGCTTCCGTTCTCAATATTTAACCCACAAGGTTCCACGGTAACCAACCTGGTGCTTCACAATCAGGTCAGCATTCACCTGATCCAGCCATTCCATAAAGGAGACCAGTGTCTGGCCGGAATCACACTTTCTAGCAAGTCTCGCTGTGTGAAGGAACACATCCACCTTTGCGTAGACTTGCATTTTAGAACCAACAAATCCCTGGTTTCACTAACCTAGCCCACCTGTGAGTATTGTTTCAGGTTTGCTTTTGACTATCTGGTTAACTATTGGGTGTACCTCTGGGAGATGAGTTGTGACTCTCCAAGGCTGAGAGAGTACAGATAGGTCATGGTGGTGATTGCAATCCGCAATGAAGATAGTTAAATGAGGACCTCCGATTTACAGAAATATGGAAACTGTAAACCAGGAACATTACTTCAAAATTTTCCAATAAAAGGACAGAAATGAATGAACTTCATCTTTCCAGCAGAGTAACAAAAAAAATCACTGGAGTTATTCAAGATACAATGAGATGCTATGATGGGATGGCTACCATTTCAGGGGTGTGCTTTTCTCAGCCTTCACTGGCCTCGTGTCTGATGTTGTACAGCACATTAAGTGTGATTTGTCCTTCAACACAACAGCTTGCATTTATATAGCGCCAGAGTAAAACATCCCAAGGCACCTCACAGATGTGTAACCGGACAGAAAAAAGAACTGTGACACTGAGCCAAAGTTGGAGATTATTCGGATGAGCGAGTGACTAAGAACATGGCCAGAGGTAGGTTTTAAGCAGTTTCATAAAGGAGGAGGGGGTGGGGGGAGAAAACAGGTTGAGGGAGGGAATTCCAGAGATCAGGACAGCCAATGGTGAGAAATGCACAAAAGCCCAGAATTGGAGGAATGCAGAGTTCTCAGTGGACTGTAGGGCTGGAGGAGATTACAGAGATAGGAAGGAGGCAAGGCCCTGGACGGATCTGAACAAAAGAATTTTGATGCAAGTTTAGATATGGGCAGTGGAGTTTTGAATGAGGTGAAGTTTATGGTGTCAAATCTGGAAGTAACAAAGATGAGCTGAGGCAGGGGTGGAGATGGGTGACATTCCGGAGATGGAGGTAGGCAGTCTTTGTGATGGAGCCTCAGTTGAGGGTCAAATAGGTCACTGACGTTCCAACATTCTGGTTGGGCAGCAGACAGTGGCCGGGAGAGGCGATAGAATCAGTAAAGGAAACTAAGTTTGTGATGGGGGATGAAGATATTGGTTTCGGTCTATCCAGTGTTTAGAATCATAGAATGGTTACAGCACAGAAAGAGGCCATTCGGCCCATCGTGCTCATACCGACTGTAACTCAGCGAGCCCCACTGCCCTGCCTTTTCCCTGTAGCCCAGCAATTTTCCTTCTCTTCAGATAATTATCTAGGTCTCTTTTGAAAGCCACCCTTGAATCTGCCTCCACCACTCAGGCGGTGCATTCCAGATCCTAACCACTCACTACGTGAAAAGGTTTTTCCTCATGTAGCTGTTGCTTTTTTCACCTGATATCAGAGGTTCTCGACCCTTCCACCAAGGAAACAGTCCCTCCCTATCTACTCTGTCCAGACCCCTCACGATTTTGAACACCTCTATCAAATCTCCTCTCAACCTTCACCGCTCTAAAGAGAACAGTGCCAGCTTCGCCAATCTATCCTCGTAACTGAAGCCTCTCACCCCTGGAACAATTCTTGTGAATCTTTTCTACACCGTCTCCAACAGCTTCACATATTTCCTAAAGTGTGGTGCCCAGAACTGGACACAATACTCCAGCTGACACCGACCCATTGTTTTATAAAACTATGGGAGAAGACTGCAGCTCATCCAGGATGTGGTGAGGTAGAGCTGGACGTTGTCAGCATATAGGTGGAATTAATGTCACGTCTTCGAGTGATGTCACTGAGGGGCAGCATGTGGATGAGAAGTAGGAAGGGGGGTGGGGTGGAGTTTCCAGAGGTAGCAGTGCAGGATGAGAAGTCATCGCAGGAGATTCACTGGCTATGACTGAATAAGCAAGAATGGAGCCAGGTGTGGGCCACTCCGCTCAGTTGGAAGCAGAGGAGAAGCATTGGAGAGATAGTGCCCGATGATCACAGTGAGAGGTTGTTACTTTGATGAGGGCGCAGAGACCTCAGTGTTGTGCCAGGGGCAGAAACACAACTGCAGAGGTTCAAACATGGAGTTGCGGGAAAGTTGGGCATGGATTTGGGTACCAACACATTCAAGGACGCTTTCATCATGTGCTAACTCTTGTTGGTGACAAACTGGAGCCAGTTACAATAAAATATAGTTTTGATTTGTTTTTGAACAGCAGATGCTGAAGATATTCGGGTACGGAATTGTCGGATGTTGTTGCTGGCTTTATGACAAAAGTTACTAATATTACTTCAACTCCATTACAGTCAGATTAATTCCTTCGAAAGCTAATAACATTCGTGACGCCAGCATCACTGCGCATACCAAATCTCCCGCTGTCCACCATGACACCAGCTAACACACTGAACTCAAAATCCTTCTGCTGGTTTACAAATCCGTCCACGGCCTTGATCCACTCCATCTCCAGCCCCAACACCCCAGCACATGCCCATCATCCACCCAACTCAGAGTTCCGCTGAATCCCTTGCAGCAGAGAACAGCGAGTAAGATATACAACCCAGTACACCCGGGGAGCACAGCCTCAACCCCTCAATGCTCAGTCATGACAGGACTGGAAGCAGAACTGCTCTCAGTGTCCTCACAATAATGGGGAAGGATGCCCGGGGCTGGGAATGGCCAGAGGTGGAGGGGTTGGTGCTCAGGTTGCTAACCAGTACCTCCTATTGGAAACAGCATCTGTCAGGACATCAAGTGAGGAAATAATAAGGCTTGGCTGACGAGGAGTTGCAAACATTATGTCCAGGCTCCTGTAAACAGAATGGGTGAGGTTTTGCAGGACCACTGGTACCCACGCCACTGTACCAGTCACTACCTTCAGGAAAGGTAGCAAAACACAGCTCAGGACATGGGGGCGACAAAAAAAAACATCCATCCAAGTTTCTGCCACACTGACGTACTGGGACAGCTCAGCTATCTTTCAGGACAGGCTAAAAGATGAACATTAATGGGGGGGAAGACGGGATGCGAGGAGAAAGGGAAATAGTCAAATTGGAAAGGCAAAAGGCGCAAAGAGAAAGGATTTTAGAGAAGATTCAAAGCAGCATAGAAGTAGTGAGGCAGAGAGCAGTCAGCCAGTGTCTGAGACGCAGGAATAGAAAGTTGGAGATGAGAACAATATGAAGAGGAGATCATGGCAAGTGATAACCTGCAGGTATACATGACGCAACAGACTTCTCAACCAATCACACACCAGCTCACACTCGAGCAAGACAAGCACACTCACCACCTCAAGTTCTTTTTTTTTTAGATTTAGAAATACAGCACTGAAACAGGCCCTTCGGCCCACCGAGTCTGTGCCGACCATTAACCACCCATTTATACTAATCCTACACTAATCCCATATTCCTACCACATCCTCACCTGTCCCTATATTCCCCTACCACCTACCTATACTAGGGGCAATTTATAATGGCCAATTTACCTACCAACCTGCAAGTCTTTTGGCTGTGGGAGGAAACCGGAGCACCCGGAGGAAACCCACGCAGACACAGGGAGAACTTGCAAACTCCACACAGGCAGTACCCAGAATTGAACCTGGGTCGCTGGAGCTGTGAGGCTGCGGTGCTAATCACTGTGCCGCCCACTGATGGGAGAACGGAGAGCTCTTCACTCTCCTCTCCCTCAGCATCCCGAGTACAATGCCAGCACTAATCTGAAAGCTGGCTCCACAGCACAGACAGTGTAGGAGGAAATCTATGGGAGTTCTCCTGAATTTTGGGAGTCCCCAGATGGATCACAACCGTCCTTTCTGGGCCAGCATGTTGCTCTGAACATCTGCACAATTTTTCAGTGCAACAATTCCCCGCGGGGAGGGTAGACCGAAATGAAGAGACTTCATTCAGGAGAAGCTAAAAATGCATCACGATCCCCCGCTTATCATTTAATCACTCCCGCCTTCCACCCTATCACAGACCTTCCCTTTAGCTCTTCGCCCTCCCCCACATCCCCGATCTCTGCCTCGGTACTTGCTTAAAACCTGTGACATCTCGAGCTTTTTCCACTTCTAACAAAGGGTCACCAAACGCTAACGCTGTTTATCTCTCCACAGATGCTGCCTGACCCGCCAGGTATTTCCAGCACTTTCTCTTTTAATTACTAAAACATTACAAACATCTTCTGTTCTTAATCTTCAAGTAACTAATCCTTTAAATTTAAGGTTACGCTTTGCCATTCACCAAAACCACTCCTGAAAGAGACCAAGCTACCAATTCCCCTGCTCTCCACACACCCCATCCCCGAACCTCCCCTCCCCCACCAACTTTCTCCCTCTGAAAACGTTGTCTCTTTACTGGGGCAGTTTTACGGACAGTGAACATACATTTAACTGGGAACCAGACTGAAACAATCCAAATTCATTAAAGTTAGGACCGCTACAGCTAAAAAAAACAAACCTCTATTTATTTAGTCTTTCACACCTTCAGGATGTCCCAGGATAACTTTATTGCCAATGGATTACGTTTTGAAATGTGGTCACTGTCGTTTCGTACACTGTCGCCAATTTGCACAAGGCTAGGTCCCACAAGCAACAAGGTGAATGACCAGTTAACCTGCTTTGAGTTGTGCCCAGGACACCAGGAGAACCTACTTGCTGTTCTTTAGTTCTGCCTCATCCACCGGGCGTAGCCCCAAATTTCATCTCACCTGAAAGATGGCACCTCCACACTGCACTAAATGTCAGCCTAGATTAAGTGCTCAAGTGTCCGGAGCGGAGCTTAAAATCACCACCTCCGAGCAGACAGAGGTGGCTTCAAACTCATTTTCCATGTGTTTAATTCCAGTCAGATACCAGAGGTAAACTGACAGCATCTAATCCACCAAATTCAACAGGGCACTTTTTTTTTGTTTTAAGACTCAAAAATGGGGCAAAAATATTCTGTCAAAACTGACCTGATTCCACCATAATGTCTTCATCCATTATCCGCGTCTCGCCTTCACTGGAGCTGGTTTCACCATCGTGACTGTTTCCCATACTGAGGCACTCTTTGATTCCCATTTTATAGTTCTCGGGATAAGTGGCCTCTGGATCTGGTCTCAGAGGCTGAGAGAGAAAGCTCGCTTTCACCACCTCTTCGTCCGAGTCGGTTTCGCTCAGCGAAGCCTTGATCTTCTTCTCAACCCCATCTTTCGTCGGCTTCTGTTTTTTCCTCCTCTTGATGCGGGCGAAGGTGGACTTCTCCCCGCCCAGCCCCCTCGGCTTTTCCACTTCCGAACTCCAACGTTTGCTCTTCTTCTCCTTCTTCTTCTCGGGCGCAGGGTAGAGGGAATCCTTCAGCTTTAGTCTGTCGAGCAGTACACCATCTGGCTTTAGGTGGTGGAACCCATTCCGCTTGGAGGAGTTTGCTTTCTTCACAAACTTCTGAATTGTATCAAAGTCGACGGATTGGGTGGAATCCCAGCTGTCACTGTCCAAAACACTCTCCGTCCTGATGGGGGAATTTGAACTCGACAGGGGCCAGTCACAGTCCTGTGAGAATTCGAGGGGAGAGGAGTCACACTGCAATTACAGGAGATTACAGAATCTGGAAGAGGTTTGTACATGTTCCTGCAGCACTTGCACCTCGTATGAACACAAGAAATAGGGGCAGGAAGCAGCCACACAGCCCCTTGAACCTGCTCCTGCAGTCAATATCAGGGCTGCACTTCTACATCAACGCCACTTTCCTGCCCTATCCCCATATCCCTTGACTCCCTTAGAGTCCAAAAACCTATCAATCTCAGTCTTGAACATTACTCTTCGACTGAGCATCCACAGCTCCCTGGGGTAGAGAATTCCAATGACATGGAAAATTCTGAGTGGGTCTGAAACCAAAATGATTCCACATCGGTACATACACCACCCAGTCTAGCCATGCAAAGTACATGGTCCCCAATTCAATCTTTAATATGTACTGGAAAGCATGCACGGGTTTGCACTTAGCAAAACACAGGCACTGACTCTCTCAATAAGAACAGCGCAAGGCTACAATGAACATCCCATTCACACAGCAAAGCCCCACAAACAACTATGAAATATTTCACTAGTGGGTCTGTTATGGGTGATGTTGGTTCAGGGACAAACATTGGCCAGGAACTGGGAGAATTCCCCTGCTCATTCTCAAATAGCACCACTGGATCTCTGATATCCAACAGAGCAAGCAGATGAGGCCTCGGTTTAAAATCCTACCTGAAAGATGCCAGCTCCAAACATGTAAAACGCTCAGGTACTGCACTGCCTGGTGCAGGATGAGGCCACAAAGATTGCAGTACATGAAAGGGGGGGGGGGGGGGGGGAGGGGGGGAAAGTCAGCAAGGGCTCTCATTCCTGAGCATTATCCAGCTGCCCCAAACTGCAAAGGTCATGTCTGGATGTCAAGGGAGACAGAATCTGGCTGACTGCGGTACCCCCATCCTATGGGGGTATATGCTGCCAAACCCGTCATTTAGTCTCCTACAT
Organism: Heterodontus francisci; assembly: GCF_036365525.1. Taxonomy (NCBI): domain Eukaryota; kingdom Metazoa; phylum Chordata; class Chondrichthyes; order Heterodontiformes; family Heterodontidae; genus Heterodontus; species Heterodontus francisci. Next base: position 4,020,931 of record NC_090418.1, read on the forward strand.
TTTGCTGAGATACAGAGAAGAAGCTGGAGTTTCTGGAACCTAGCCCGGAGTCAGCTCTCCAGAACAGGATAATAAGTGAACGGGTAAATCTTTAGCTTCCTCACATCACACCCAGAGCATTCCAGGGATGGATCACTCCAGCCTAGCTCTGTACACAGTGAAGGGACATCAGCTGAAAGCTTAAACATTAACATGCACCATTCAAGCATAATATATTTCTATAGTGATCAATGTAACGGGTTCATCGGCAACCTCTGTTGCCCCATTCCTTTGTTCATTATTAACCATTAGCAGGCACCGTGTGGTCCCTTATGAGGAATTAAGACATGGATCATTGCACACTGGCTTGTCTGAGAGCTTTGAAAATCTATCACAAAGTGAGGACCTTTGAAAACAAAGGGCGCCTTCAAAATCGAGTTAATGTAGCTTTTGCGACTGCACAGGAACCGGGGTCCATCCTGGGTGAGTAACCAATGCACAACTCAGCTTCAATCCCCTGGCCACCAAGATACCAACCACACCCCCAACAATCCTGTCTGCTGTGGCTCAGTGGCTAGCACTCACGTCTCTGGTTGTGGGTTCAAGTGCCACTCCAGACCAACACTCTAGGCCGACACTCCCAGGGCAGTACTGAGGGAGTGCGGCACCGTCAGAGGCGCCGTCTTTCAGATGAGGCGTTAAACCAAGGCCCCATCCGCCATCTCAGCTGGAGGTAAAAGGCACGATCTCTCCCCAGTGTCCTGGGTCAATATTCATCCCTCAGTCAAGGGGACACTCAACGCAAGCTTGAGGAACAGCACCTCATCTTTCGACTGGGCACTTTACAGCCTTCTAGACTCAACATTGAGCTCAATAATTTTAGATCTGCCCCCATTTTGTTTCTTTTTTATTGCTGGTTCAATTTTTTCTTTTGTTTCTTTCTTAATCACTTTTATTTGTGTCCAGACACATCTTTTGTTTCTTTACGTCTTCCATGACCACTCCTTTTGGCTTTGTACCATGAAACCTTTTATTATTTAATCTCTCCTGCCCTCCACCCTACTCAGACCTTCCCTTTGTTCTTCTTTCCCCATCCCACCCCTGCTCCACCCTTCACTTGCACAAAACCCGTCACATTTCTCATTTTTCTCAGTTCTGATGAAAGATCACACAGACCTGAAACGTTAACTGTTTCTCTCTCCACAGTTGCTGCCAGACCTGCTGAGTATTTCCAGCATTGTCTGTTTTTATATCACTAAAACATTATCTGGTCGTGGGATCTTGCTGTGTGCAAATTGGCTGCGGCATTCCCTACAAAAAGTGGCTATACTTCAATCAGGATTTAGTTGGCTGTAAGACGCTTTGGGAAGTCCCGAGGTCATGAAAGATGCTGTAGAAATGGGAGTGTCTGGAAAGCATAAAAGGGATTGGGCAAAGTCAACGTGGGTTTACAAAAGGGAAATCATGCTTAACAAATCTACTGGAGTTTTTTTGAGGATGTAACTAGTAGAATAGATAAGGGAGAACCAATGCATGTGGTGTATTTGGATTTTCAGAAAGCTTTTGATAAGGTCCCACACAAGAGGTTAGTGTGCAAAATTAAAGCACATGGGATTGGGAGTAATATACTGGCATGGATTGAGAATTGGTTGACAGACAGGAAACACAAAGTAGGAATAAACGTGTCTTTTTCTGGGTGGCAGGCAGTGACTAGTGGGGTACCGCAGGGATCAGTGCTTGGGCCCCAGCTATTCACAACATATATTAATGACTTGGGTGAGGGAACAAAATATAACATTTCCAAGTTTGCAGACGACACAAAGCGGGAGAATGTGAGCTGTGAGGAGGATGCAAAGAGGCTCCAATGTGATTTGGACAAGTTGGGTGAGTGGGCAAATGCATGGCAGATGCAGTATAACGTGGATAAATGTGAGGTTATCCACTTTGGTTGTAAAAACAGAAAGGCAGATTATCTGAATGGTGATAGATTGGGAAAAGGGGAGGTGCAACGAGACCTGGGTGTCCTTGTACACCAGTCGCTGAAAGCAAGCATTCAGGTGCAGCAAGCAATTAGGAAGGTGAATGGTCTGTTGGCCTTCATTGCAAGAGGATGTGAGTACAGGAGCAAGGATGTCTTACTGCAGTTATACAGGGCCTTGGTGAGACCACATCTGGAGCAGTGTGTGCAATTTTGGTCTCCTTATCTGAGGAAGGATGTTCTTGCCATGGAGGGAGTGCAAAGATGATTTACTAGGCTGATTCCTGGGATGGCAGGACTGACATATGAGGAGAGTTTGGGTCGACTAGGCCTATATTCACGAGAGTTTAGAAGAATGAAGGGGGATCTCATAGAAACCTATAAAATTCTAACAGAACTAGACAGGGTAGAAGCAGGGAGGATGTTCTTGATGGCTGGGGAATCCAGAACCAGGGGTCACAGTCTCAGTATACGGGGTGTGCCCTTTAGAACCGAGATGAGGAGAAATTTCTTCACTCAGAGGGTGATGAACCTGTGGAATTCTCTGCCGCAGAAGGCAGTGGAGGCCAAGTCATTAAATATATTCAAGAAGGAGACAGATATATTTCTTGATGCCAAAGGGATCAAGGGATTTGGGGAGAAAGTGGGAACAGGGTACTGAATTAGATGATCAGCCATGATCTTTTTTGAATGGTGGAGCAGGGCCGAATGGCCTACTCCTTCTCCTATTTTCTACATTTCTATGTTTCGCTCTTTCTTTTTATGCTAACCTCCCCAAGATTATTACTTTTTGAAGAAGAAAATGGTGGAAGGAACCAAACCAAGTCACGCCTGGGCCACTCCAAACAGCCAACTGGTTAGATCCCAATTCTCTGAGCTATAGCCAAGCGGACCACAGAAAGGGGAGCTTGTAAAGAAAGCATTCCATCGGCACTATGGTTTCAGTCAAGGTCAATGGTGCACACCTGATACTTTCATACAACTATGCCGGGCGGGGGGGGGGGGACCACTTTAAACACTATTTTAGATTCAGTCCTTCCAAACTGGAGAGCAGTTTGAGCAGAACAACACTGGGATGAAGCACTGGTTGAAGCAAACTGATTGATCAACAGTATCACACAAGGTGTACTGGCTAAATGCAATAATTCCTGTCGAAAAGAACGTGCATTTGAACAGCAGCGCTCCTTTTGTGTGAAGAAGTGCTTCCTGACATCACCCCTGAACAGCCGAGCCTCTTGTTCTGGTCTCCCCGTCAGGGGAAATAGTTTCTAACTACCCTATCAAATCCTTTAACCACATTAAACAACTCAATTAGATCACCCCTTAATATTCTATACTCGAGTGACTACAAGCCTAGTCTGTGCAACCTTTCTTCATTTTAGCCCCAGTATCATTCTGGTGAATCTGTGCTGCACCCCCTGCAAAGCCAATATATCCTGCCTGAGGTGTGGAGCCCAGAACTGAACACAGTTATTCCAGATGCAGTCTAACTAGAGCTTTATATAACTGCAACAAAACTTCCACCCCTTTGTGTTCCAGCCCCTTTGGCTAACGTTTCAATGAGCCTTTTAAATTATTTTGTTGCTGTCCTAGTTTTTAGCGATTTCTCTATTAGGGATTCCGAAATCTCTCTGCTCCTCCAATCCTTAACCGCTCACCATTTGGAAAACACTCTGCTCTATCTTTCCTGAGTCCAAAGTAGATGGCCTCACACTTCCCCACACTGCACTCCCCTTGCTGTAGTTTTGCCCACTGATTAATCAAAAGGCTTTTACAATGAGGCTGCTGATAACACAGTTAAAGCAGAGAACAGACTAGGTGTCGGGGCCAGGTAATAGTGTCTCACCTCTTTGGAGGGCGGAATGTAACCAGTATAAGCCAAAACGAAGTTGCAGAACTGATTGAAATCCTCCACTGTGCGTTTACGCTTCTCAGCCGGCTGCAAGGAGACAAGAGGGTTAGAAGGGGACAAACAGGGCCAATGCTAAAAACTCCACAAGACTGTGAGTACACTACAGTTACTGTAACTGGCCAGGACAGAAGAAGGGTCACTGACCCGAAACGTTAACTCTGCTTCTCTTTTCACAGATGCTGCCAGACCTGCTGAGTGGTTCCAGCATTTCTTGTTTTTATTTGGCCAGGACATTCACAGATATTCAGATCAGAAAATCTACACTTGAGATTCCTTCATTATGGGCAGCTGTCACTCACAAACCAAATTCCACAGCCTTAAAAAGTTCGCCAATATAGTGAGTCTGATCCCATCAAACCCAGAACCATCATAATGTTTGCTTTGGCCACTCACTCATTGCATCCTGTGCTTGGCAAGTGATTTCAGGACTGGGGCAGTGATGTTAGGACCAAGTTAGACAGACTCTTACACCGTCAGTCCACCTGGATTCAAACTTGTGTGGTCTATTTACAGCTGGAGGTGCCTCACTCACAACAGCCAGGTATAAGAAGCTGAGCCCTAGTGATGTGGATCACATTCTGCTCCTAGTAGGAGAAAAGGGCATGACGACAATCGCAACACCAAGTACAGTCAGCACTCACCTGAGAACCTGCTCCAGCAGTCTGCAGTGGATCTGAAAGAGAGAGAACCTGGTTAGGCAGAATTGTATGTTCTTAAATTTGTGACAGATTCATGGGTTTCCAGGCTGTCATAAATACCAGCTCCCCTTACAGGCCAACCTCACGCTAGGGCAAACCATTCCCTTACAGCCTCCGCTCCATCCCTGACCCCCATAGTGCCGCCTGCTTCCGCCCCCACCCCACTTCCCCCTTCCAACCCACCTCTATCTTACCGCCAACAGACTTCTCCCTCTCCAGCGTCCCCCAGACACAATCTCCCTCTCTCTACCCTCTCCCACAACATGGTCTGCTCTTCCTTCCTTGTTGGAGGGGTAGGAGTGAGCGGAGGGCCGCGCCGTCAGAGGGGCAGCACTGAGAGTTTTGGACGAGACATTAAACCGAGGCACCGCCTGCCCTCTTAGGTGGATGTATGAGATCCCATGGCCAAGAAGGGCGGTGGTGTGGAGGGGGATGATGTGGTGTGGAGGGGGATGATGTGGTGTGGAGGGGATGATGGGGTGGGGGAGGGGATGATGGGGTGGGGGGGGGGGATGATGGGGTGGGAGGGGGGGATGATGGGTTGGGAGGGGGGGAAGAGGGTGGCGGTGTGGGGGGTGGAGGGGAGGGGATGAGGGGGTGGAGGGGATGAGGGGGTGGAGGGAATGAGGGAGTGGAGGGGATGAGGGAGTGGAGGAGATGGGGGGGGGGGGGGGGGAAAGAGTTCTGCCTGGTCTGGGACCCATCTTTATCCCTGAGCCAACATCACAAAAACAGAATATCTGCTCAGCGTCACCCTGCTGTCTGTGGGATCTTGCTGTGCACCCCTCCCCCTCCCCCTCCCCCTTTGGCGGCAGCGGTGACCACACTTCAAAAACAGGAGCGACTTCCTGAGGCGGAGAAAGGCGCTACAGAAATGAAAGTCTGTCTGCCTGCTTTCCCCACCCCCACCCCCCGGGCTTCCCTCGCCATCTGCCGGACCTGCTGCCTCCCCGAGGCCCCGGCCCCCCCCTCAGGCCCACCGCCGCGGCTCAGCGGGAGCCCTCTCTCCCCGCTCCATCCCCCGAGGCCCGGAGCCTCTCCTCCTCCTCCTCCCGCCGCCGCTCACCGCCTGCCGCCTCCGCCATGTTCAGCATCCTCCGCCCGGGGCTCCCAGCTCCCGCCGCTCGGCAAAACAAGCCGGACCTGGGCCCGGGCGCGCGTCCTCGCCTCTCCGGGGCCGCGCCTCGGTCCCTCTCCGGGGGGGGGGGGGGGGGGCGCGCGCTCCTCTCTGTCGCGGGGCCGCGCCTCGGTCTCCCTCGCTCGCTCTCGGGGGCGCGCCCCGCTCCCGCGCCGCTTTCGGGATTTTTTCCCCCAAACCCCGCCCCCTCCAATTGCCGTGACGTCACAGCCCAGCCGGGACCAGGACACTCGCGCAGCTCCGGGCGGGGGCGGCAAGGGCTGCTGAAGTGTGTTGTGCTTTATTATTAAAAACGAATCGCGTCCTTATTCACACCCCCCTCAATTTAAACTTCATACTCATTCTTATTAAATTGATTTATTGACTTAAAATACAGGAAATACTTCTCAAATTCTTCAACGTGTTTCAAACAACCCCCCTCCCACTCCCCTCACTCTGTCCCGCCCCTGCAGTCAATCAGGTGAGCTCTCGACCAATGGTGTGATACGCGCCAATGGCCGTGCGTCAGTGCGTCCCTCCTGCGCTCTGACGTCACCGGGGACGCAGGGCGGTTGGCGGGAGAGAGGGAAGAAGCCGCCGCCGCCATCTTGGTAATGGACATGGTCCAAGGTGGTTGCTGGCAATGGCTGGGAGGCCTTTCTCACCCAAAGCCTGAACTCATTTTTCTTGTTTTTTTTAAAAGTTTATCTTATTTGCTTAGTTTTATTTTATTTGTAACTGGCAACAGCTCCTTGCCAATTCCCCAGTCAATCTAGTGATCATCTCCCAGACAAATGGGACCATTAACTCTCTCCACCTTTGCAAGGTCTCTAGTAAACTCATAGTCAGGATTATGTCTGTGCCTTGCTCTGCCTGCACCTCTTGGGCTTTACTGATTGAAGACTGAATCTCCTGGAGTCAGCAGTGGCAATGGATAAGATGTGGAGATTCTGAGGGTCAGAATAGATAGTGAGGCTAAGAGTGTTGGTAGATGAATAAAACCCCAGGTTGGAGCTGGGCACATCTTGAACTCTGCCCAGATGCTGCCTGGTATTCAGCGCAAAGTTAAATTCTTGGCAAACACTGTGACTGCGGTTGATTCACAGAATGATCTAATGTGGCAAGACATCTGGGATTACAGTGCCTGGGTGAACGATAAACCCGATTGTTCTCTTGGGATTGCTAGTGTAAGGAAAGGGTTAATCAGACTGTCCTGAAGTCTGCTGATATATTGTGATTGATTTATCTTGATATTGTGGTAGTACTAACCTTTGCCTGTTAAGTCATGGAGAGATACAGCACTGAAACAGGCCCTTCGGCCCACCAAGTCTGTGCCAACCATCAACCACCCATTTATACTAATCCTACATTAATCCCATTTCCCTACCACATCCCTACCATTCTCCTACCACTTACCTACACTAGTGGCAATTTACAATGGCCAATTAACCTATCAACCTGCAAATCTTTAGCTGTGGGAGGAAACCGGAGCACCCGGCGGAAACCCACGCAGTCACAGGGAGAACTTGCAAACTCCGCACAGGCAGTACCCAGAACCGAACCCCGGTCGCTGGAGCTGTGTGGCTGTGGTGCTAACCGCTGTGTCACTCACCACTGTGCCGCCCGTAAGCGGGGAAGTTTAGGTTAATTTAAAATACCACTGAGATGTTGAGCCAGGGCTGACTTTAAAGCAAGGGTCAGTTTTGTCATATCAGTAAACCAAATTAAAGGCAAGTCAGTGTGTGCTGTTTCATATCTTTCCCAGATTTTTAATCAGTTGGTAACAAGTGTAGGAGAAACGGTTGGTTCTGCAAAGGAGGCCACCTGGGTTGACTGACTGGTACGAAATGTTACTGAATCACGGACAAAGTAATAATTAAAAGGTTCATTGGTGGAACACCAATTCTATGTAACAGGAGTGAAACTGGTTAAAGTAACAAGGTAGAGAGTTGTACCAGTTTATTGAAAAAAGGTCTTGTTAAAACTAAAGTTATCGACAAGGGAGAAGCTAATTAAATTCCCCTTATATGGAGTTGTATTTTAACTTTTACATAATGACGCAATGTGGTTTTGTGCGGATTGTCATGTGCAGGGAGTGAGGGAAATGTAGAAAAGTTGGCTGCATACAAGAGTAATTGGATTCATAAAAGCTTAAAGATGCTGAGTTCAGACTGTTCTGATGAAAGGTCACAGACCTGAAAAGTTAACTGTTTCTCCACAGATATTGCCTGACCTGTTGAGTATTTCCAGTATTTTCTGTTCTTACACAGGCTATACAGCACAGAAACAGGCCATTCGGCCCAGCCAGTCCATGTCGGCATTTATGCTCCACTCAAGCCTCCTCCCATCTATCCTCATCGAAATCTATCATTGTAACCCTCTATTCCCTTCTCCCTCACATGCTTGTCTGGCTTCCCCTTAAATACATCGATACAATTCACTTCAACCACTCCCTGTGGTAGCGAGTTCCACCTTCTCACCACTCTCTGGATAAAGAAGTTTCTTTTGAATTCCCTATTGGATTTTTTGGTGACTTTCTTGTATTAATGGCCTCCAGTTCTGCTCTTCCCCACAAGAGGAAACATTCTCTCTGTATCCACTCTTTCAAAACCTTCCATAATTTTAAAGACCTCTATTAGGTCACCCCTCAGCCGCCTTTTTTCAAGAGAAAAGGGACTCAGCCTGTTCATCCTTCCCTGATATGTATACCCACTCATTTCTGGTGTCATCCCTGTAAATCTTCTCTGCACCCTCTCCAGTGCCTCTATATCCTTTTTATAATATGGTAACCAGAACTGCATGCAGCACTCTAAGTGTGGTCTAACCAAGGCTCGATGCAGGTTCAGCATAACTTCCCTATTTTTCAATTCTATCCCTCTAAAAATAAATAAAAACAAGAAATGCTGGAACCACTCAGCAGGTCTGGCAGCATCTGTGGAAAGAGAAGCAGAGTTAACGTTTCGGGTCATTGACCCTTCTTCGGAACTAGCAAATATTAGAAATGTCACAGTGTCGAAAATATTTTAATAACTCATACGGAGACTTCGAGATTCGTTACTAGGAGTTTATTTGCGTGATATCACGGAGAGTCCGCACTGTAAGCAGCACTCTCTCGAACAGTGAAGAGTGCTTATATTTATACACCAAACTAAACAACTTTGTGCTATCAGTTCACATTCCCTGACATTTAGCATCCCAGACCCCATCAATTGTCCTTGAGTCTTCCTTTCATCCTTATCAAGCTTGCATTCCTGAGTGCTTCGTGCAATCTGCAGTTACATCAAAGCAGCTGTCGTATACTCTGATAAGAGGGGCCCTACATTCCTTATCAACAGGAATTGACAGCATACATTTCACAAGAGCCCATTGTTCCAAACCACAAAGTGTTACATGATTATACCACAAAGGAACAGATGTCCTTATAATTACAGGCATCGCAGGCGTCAGCTAGTCTACTTTAACTATTTCATACCCACTTAGCAAGCATAATGCTTTTACTTATTTCCCATGATTATTATTTTCTTCCACACACAGGTTATAAGCAAGTGAGGCAGGGGTGGGACAAGAGATAACAAAGGAGAAGGTGTAGATTGGACCAGGCCACATAGCTGACAAAAGGTCATGGAGCAAAGGCAAACAATATGTTAATGGTGTGTTGAAAGACAAAGCATTAGTACAGATAGGGTGTTGACGGACTGAAGATTAAACAGCAGCAAGTACAAACATGTTTGCTTATAACCTTTGACATTTCTAATATTTGTCAGTTCCGAAGAAGGGTCACTGACCCGAAACGTTAACTCTGCTTCTCTTTCCACAGATGCTGCCAGACCTGCTGAGTGGTTCCAGCGTTTCTTGTTTTTAGTTCAGATTTCCAGCATCCGCAGTAGTTTGCTTTTATTCCTCTAAAAATAAAGCCTAGTACTTGGTTTGATTTTCCTACGACCTTGCTAACCTATTTTATTTCAGACTGTAACACGTTTGAATCCCCAACAAACCATCATTAGGTCTGGCTGTCAGTCTTAAATTTGATGTGTATGCTTAAGAACTGTTAAACCTGTAATGTGTGCTTCATAAATCAGTGACTTCTAATATTCAGTCTATAAGAATTTTATTCACTTGAGAAGTTTATTATAAATAAGAATATCTTTCTTCTCACAATATGTACCATTTCTCACGTCACTTCTGAGGATAATTAATAACAATCATGGCAGTTTCTTCCATACCAGAGTTACAAACAGGTTTATTGATATGTAGTCTGTTCTAGTAGCAGGTAGTAGTTATATTTGGAATGATGTCAGTGCTTATAGATACGGAGTTTCCATCTTGCCATTATATCTGTTGCGGCTTCATCAAAATCATAACTGTATAAATGATTCGAGATATCTGCTTCTTTGTACCGTTCTTCCTATGGGAAAGTCACTCTGCAAGACTAAAGTCATTACTGTGGATGGGCAGCTATATTAACATATACAAAGGATGGTCCAGGTCACCCAATGACCATCATAAGCATTGGCCTTATAGATAGCAGAATACTGCAGATGCTGGAAAGCCAAAAGTAAAACAGAAAACAACTTTGGAAACACTCAGCAGGCCAGACAGCATTCTGCGTGCAGCTAAATTAAGTAGCTTGCGATATTATTTCTCACTCTTGGGTCATTGTATCCCTCAGTTTGTTGGTAATCAAGAACATCAAACAGAATAGAGAACACAGAGCAGGAGCCTCTTTTGAGGGTGAGAATGCTGCTTACAGAACCTGTTTTTAAGCTGCGTCACACAGTACACAGAAAAGACTTCTTAGTTTTTTGTTGCGCAGCCATAAGAGAGGAGAGGTGGGAGCTTCTGAAGCAGGCAGACCTCACCTGTGCTCACTGGAGACAAAGACTCAACTTCAGTATGGAGTGGAATAGTGGCAGGTAGGATTGACTCGACATCTGTCCAGCTTCGCACCACACAGTTTGCTTTATGTAGGTACATTTGGAGATTGTGGAAAAGATAGAAACTGGACACCAGTCCAGTTAAAAGAGAAGAACATTTCTGTGACTTGTGAGGAACAATTAGTTACTTGAAAACTCATTGAAAACCTTAGTCACCTCATTAGGTGTTGAGTCCTGGTAATAATCCAGACTCCAGGTCCGCCCCAGCCTTTAGTCTAACAACTGGGGTTCATTTCTAAAGGATTGGAATTGAAAAGCAGAAGAGTTATGTTTAATTTGTATGGAACACAAAATGGTAAGAGCACACTTGGGGGTACTGTAACCAGCTCTGGAGTCCATATTACAAAAAGGATGGGAGTAAAACTGAGGGGTTATAACCATCTGGAAAGATTGAACAGACTGGGGCTCTTTTCTCTAGAAAAGGGAAGGGCAGACGGGTGACCTGATAGAGCTGTGCAAGATTAGGAACGTGTTCGATAGGGTAGATGTGAGAAAACTTTGCTGCTTGTGAGGGAGACCAGAACTTGGGGCCATAAATAGAAGACAGTCACTCATAAATCCAATCGGGAATTCAGAGGAAACTTCTTTACCCAGAGAGTGGTGAGAATGTGGAACTCACTACCATACATGCACTCGAGGTGAAGCTAGATAAACATACAAGCGAGAAAGGAATAGAAGGGTATGCTGATAGGGTGAAGTGAAATAGGATAGGAGGAGGCGAGAGTGGAGCATAAAAAGGGGCATAGGCTAGTTTGGCCAAATGGCCTGTTTCTGTAAAATTAGGTTGAACTGATGCCCATTTCCATTTTGCTATAGTGGCAATAAGCTAGAGATAGCAACATCAGCTAAAAAAGATGTTTGTTTATATAACTCCTTGTTACATCTGTCAAAAACACCTCAGGGCTCTATACAAGATGAATTACATTCTGAAGTTGTTATACACGGCAGCCATTTTGTGCACAACAATATCGCACAAACAGCATGGTGCCGAGTGATCAGTTAAACTGTTACCAGTGTGTTGGTTGTGGAAGGAATGTTGACCGGAAGACTGGGATAATTCCTTGCTTTTTTTTCAACAGTGCCATGGGATCTTTAATGTCCACCTGAACTGTGAAACTTATTTTTAGATTTACAACCTCCAGGAATGGTCACACAGCTGTCTTTGTCAGAGAGTAACACAAGGGGGAACACTTACACCACGTACCAGTCAATAAAGTGAGAGAAAACCGAGAGCCGAGCTGGGGTCTCCCCACTGGATACACAGAGGCTGTCACAGATAAAAACATCAACAAGTGAGCATGGCCTAGAAATAGTCTGAGGGCAGAGGGCAGTGAGGGTACATCAGATGCATATTAATCCAATAGGAACATTTAAAACAAAGAAAAAAGACTTGCATTTGTATAGCGTCTTTCATAACCTCAAGACATCTTATAGTTGCTTACAGCCAATGAAGTACTTTTGAAGCACAATAAATGCAGCAGCTAATTTGTGCAAAGCAATGTCCCAGAAACAGCAATGTGATAATATCCCATCAACTGTTCTTAGGTGTTGATTGAGGGATAATTATTGGCCAGAACACTGGGAAGAAAAACCCTACTTTTCCCAAAATAGTGCACAGAACCTTTTACATCCACTTGAGAGGGCAGATGGGCCCTCAGTGTAATGTTTCATCAGAAAGATGGCACCTCTGACAGTGCAGCACTCCCCCAGTACAGCACTGGCAGTGTCAGCCAAGATTAGTGTTCCAGTGTCTGGGGTGGGTCTTGAACCTACAACCTTCTGACTGAAACCAGTGAGTGCGGCCACTGAGCCACGGCTGACATTTAGAAGCAGGAGGAGGCCATTCAGCCCCTCGGATCTGCTCCGCCATTCAGATAAATCATGGCTGATCTGCACCAACTCCATTTTCCTGCCTTTGCTGCATATCCTTTGATTGGGGTTGGTGTGGATAAAGGGAAAGAATTCCAGATTTCCACTACACTTTGAAGAAGAGCTTCCTGATTTTGCTCCTGAAAGTTCTAGCTATAATTTTAAGATTTTGTCCCATTGATCTTGATTCCCCTCACCAGATGAAAATGTTTTTCCATATCTAGAACAAAGAACAGTACAGCACAGGAACAGGCCATTCGGCCCTCCACCAAGCCTGCGCCGATCTTGATGCCTGCCTAAACTAACACCTTCTGCACTTCCGGGGCCCATATCCCTCTATTCCCTTCCTATTCATATATTTGTCAAGATGCCTCTTAAACGTCGCTATCGTACCTGCTTCCACCACCTCCCCTGGCAGCAAGTTCCAGGCACTCACCACCCTCTGTGTAAAGAATTTGCCTCGCACATCCCCTCTAAACTTTGCCCCTCGCACCTTAAACCTATGTCCCCTAGTAACTGACTTTTCCACCCTGGGAAAAAGCTTCTGACTATCCACTCTGTCCATGCCGCTCATAACTTTGTAAACTTCTATCATGTCGCCCCTCCACCTCCGTCGTTCCAGTGAAAACAATCTGAGTTTTTCCAACCTCTCCTCATAGCTAATGCCCTCCAGACCAGGCAACATCCTGGTAAACCTCCTCTGTACCCTGTCCAAAGCCTCCACGTCCTTCTGGTAGTGTGGCGACCAGAATTGCACGCAATATTCTAAGTGTGGCCTAACTAAGGTTCTGTCCAGCTGCAACATGACTTGCCAATTTTTATACTCTATGCCCCGACCGATGAAGGCAAGCATGCTGTATGCCTTCTTGACTACCTTATCCACCTGCGTTGCCACTTTCAGTGACCTGTGGACCTGTACGCCCAGATCTCTCTGCCTGTCAATACTCCTAAGGGTTCTGCCATTTACTGTATCCCTCCCACCTGCATTAGACCTTCCAAAATGCATTACCTCACATTTGTCCGGATTAAACTCCATCTGCCATTTCTTCGCCCAAGTCTCCAACCGATCTATATCCTGCTGTATCCTCTGACAATCTAACTTGTTAAATATTTTTAACATTTTAAACACCTCGATCAGAGCATCCTCAATCTCCTAAACTCAAAGGAATATAAAGCATAAACAAATAGAAACATACAACCTGTCCTCATCATTTAACCGAGCCCCTGTTTGATTCTGAATATTTCCCATGAACAGGATATCTTTTTTTTTTCTCTTTCTCTTTTGGGCCTCCTTATCTCGAGAGACAATGGATACGCGCCTGCAGGTGGTCAGTGGTTTGTGAAGCAGCGCCTGGAGTGGCTATAAAGGCCAATTCTGGAGTGACAGGCTCTTCCACAGGTGCTGCAGAGAAATTTGTTTGTTGGGGCTGTTGCACAGTTGGCTCTCCCCTTGCGCCTCTGTCTTTTTTCCTGCCAACTACTAAGTCTCTTCGACTCGCCACAATTTAGCCCTGTCTTTATGGCTGCCCGCCAGCTCTGGCGAATGCTGGCAACTGACTCCCACGACTTGTGATCAATGTCACACGATTTCATGTCGCGTTTGCAGACGTCTTTATAACGGAGACATGGACGGCCGGTGGGTCTGATACCAGTGGCGAGCTCGCTGTACAATGTGTCTTTGGGGATCCTGCCATCTTCCATGCGGCTCACATGGCCAAGCCATCTCAAGCGCCGCTGACTCAGTAGTGTGTATAAGCTGGGGATGTTGGCCGCTTCAAGGACTTCTGTGTTGGAGATATAGTCCTGCCACCTGATGCCAAGTATTCTCCGAAGGCAGCGAAGATGGAATGAATTGAGACGTCGCTCTTGGCTGGCATACGTTGTCCAGGCCTCGCTGCCGTAGAGCAAGGTACTGAGGACACAGGCCTGATACACTCGGACTTTTGTGTTCCGTGTCAGTGCGCCATTTTCCCACACTCTCTTGGCCAGTCTGAACATAGCAGTGGAAGCCTTACCCATGCGCTTGTTGATTTCTGCATCTAGAGACAGGTTACTGGTGATAGTTGAGCCTAGGTAGGTGAACTCTTGAACCACTTCCAGAGCGTGGTCGCCAATATTGATGGATGGAGCATTTCTGACATCCTGCCCCATGATGTTCGTTTTCTTGAGGCTGATGGTTAGGCCAAATTCATTGCAGGCAGACGCAAACCTGTCGATGAGACTCTGCAGGCATTCTTCAGTGTGAGATGTTAAAGCAGCATCGTCAGCAAAGAGGAGTTCTCTGATGAGGACTTTCCGTACTTTGGACTTCGCTCTTAGACGGGCAAGGTTGAACAACCTGCCCCCTGATCTTGTGTGGAGGAAAATTCCTTCTTCAGAGGATTTGAACGCATGTGAAAGCAGCAGGGAGAAGAAAATCCCAAAAAGTGTGGGTGCGAGAACACAGCCCTGTTTCACACCACTCAGGATAGGAAAGGGCTCTGATGAGGAGCCACCATGTTGAATTGTGCCTTTCATATTGTCATGGAATGAGGTGATGATACTTAGTAGCTTTGGTGGACATCCGATCTTTTCTAGTAGTCTGAAGAGACCACGTCTGCTGACGAGGTCAAAGGCTTTGGTGAGATCAATGAAAGCAATGTAGAGGGGCATCTGTTGTTCACGGCATTTCTCCTGTATCTGACGAAGGGAGAACAGCATGTCAATAGTCGATCTCTCTGCAGGATATACTCTATGAAAAATCCCTATTAACAGGATGAATATTAACCCAACATCTTTCAACAGAGTTCACATTAGTGCAAAACCACATGACTGTGCACACTAAACCAATATTCCCTCTGAATGTGTTGCACATTCACTCAAGTTTCTCTATTAACAGACTGTATAGTGATCCAACATCCTCATTAACAGGATGCATCTTTACTTAACACCCGGTTAATAAGATAGACACTAATCCAACATTCCTCACTAATGGTGTATGTTAACCCAACCTCCGAGTAACAGGTTGTGGACTCAAGCCCTATGTATAATCTTAGCTGCCACTCCAGTCCAATACTTGCTAAAATACTAGAGTAGATTTGTTTGCAGAACTGAAGCCCATGGGATTAAAAGGCCAGTGGGTACTATGGCGTTTGAATTGGATTTGGGTATACAGGGCATAATTTCAAAGTTTGAAGCTGACACACAACTCAGATAAAGAGTAATCAGTGAGGAAGCAGACTTCAGGAGGATATAGACATGGTGGATGAAATTTACTGCAGAATTGTGTGAAGTGATGCAGTTTGGTAGGAAGAATGAGGAGAGGCAATATATACAAAATAGTATAATTTTAAAGAGGGTACAGGAACAGAGAGACCTGGCGGTTTACATACAGAAATCTCTGAAAGTGGCAGGACAAGTAGATAAGACTGTTTAAAAAAAAAAGACAGAATCCTTGGTATAAATTGAAGCATGGAATACAAAAGCAAGGAAGTGGGTGGCACAGTGGTTAGCACCGCAGCCTCACAGCTCCAGCGACCTGGGTTCAGTTCTGGGTAGTGCCTGTGCAGAGTTTGCAAGTTCTCCCTGTGACCGTGTGGGTTTCTGCTGGGTGCTCTGGTTTCCTCCCACAGCCAAAGACTTGCAGGTCGATAGGTAAATTGGCCATTGTAAATGGCCCCTAGTGTAGGTAGGTGGTAGGAGAATTGTGGGGATGTGGTAGGGAATATGGGATTAATGTAGGATTAGAATAAATGGGTGGTTGATGGTTGGCACAGACCTGGTGGGCCGAAGGGCCTGTTTCAGTGCTGTATTTCTCTATGACTCTAATGTTATACATTTATCAAACACTGGTTAGGTCCCATCTGGAGTACAGTGTCCAATTCTGGGCTCCACACTTTGGGAAGGATTTCAAGGCTTTTGTCGAGGGTGTAGAGGAGATTTACTAGAATGGTACCAGGGATGAGGGTTTTCAGTTACATAGAGAGACTGGAGAAGCTGGGATTGTTCTCCTTGGATCAGAGAAGGTTAAGGAGAGCCAGGATACCTGCTTCGGATCACTATTCAGTGATTCCTGCTGGAAATTGCTTACTTGTGGACTGGATGAGGATGGAAGCAGGCTCAGCTGTGATGCCCTCGTGGTTCAATAGCTATATAATGCTCACTGCCTAGTCTCCAGTACCCCAACAATAGTCCGCATCATTAAAAACCAAACTCCAGTAACAGTCAACGCTCTTGGAATAAGGACAGGAGTTTAGAAAAACAGAGTTTGAACTATGCAGAGGGGAGTGTGAATGATAGGCCCACGTGTGGGAATTTGGACTGATCCAGACATTTATTTGCAGTTGCGTGGTTTTATGGTGCCTGCATGAAGAAATGGCAATCCCCAGTTCAAAGCAATATCACAGTGTGCAATCCACTGAGCGCTCGACTGGAGCTCATCGGACCTTGTCTGAACTTGAAACAGCCCCTGCGTTCTTACCATCGTGTCTGAGTCTGTGCTTTCACCAAAGCTGCACAAATAAGGGCATGCAGGGCCACCATCACTGAAAGCACTAACAATGTTCGAATCAGAGAATGGTTACAGCACAGAAAGAGGCCATTCGGCCCATTGTGCCCGTACCTCTTCCCCAGCTTTTCCCCGTCGCCCTGCAAATCTTAGGGGTAATTATCCAATTCCCTTTCAAAAGCCACAATTGAATCTGCCTCTATCACACTCTCAGGCAGGGCATTCCGGATCTAACCACTGGCTATATGAAAATAAAGTTTTTCCTCATGTCTCCAGTGGTTCCTTTACCAATCGCTTGAAATCAGTGTCCTCTGGTTCTTGACCTTTCTGCCAATGGGAACAGTTTCTCCCTGTCTCCTCTACCCAGACCCTGAGTGTTAGATATCTCACTGCGATAGGTTCCTCGGTCCAACCCAGTTTCCTTGCTGCTGAATCTGCCCTGTTTAAACTGCAGTGAAGGCAGAACCTGTCATATCAGTTCATTCAAAGTTGCCTTTGTGGCATCGTCAGTCAGGCCAGGACCTCTCTCAGTATCAGAGGTGGGGGAGAAAGGGGAAGATCTGTATCAGGGCTGCACAATGGGCCAAGAGATGAGTCAGCCAGGCTGCCTGTGAGTACGGTCTGTGCTTCCCCCGAGGAAGAGTGTGCAGATGCTGGGCAACGCCGTCCGCCTCGGCTCACTCGACCATGAGGCTGAAGTACTGGAGGGCTCCTGGTCTCTAAAACAGCAAGGATTAGTGCCTACCGGAGGGGTAATGAGAAAGCATGGGGACAGGGGTAAGGGCTTGGATTTGCTGGAGGTTGTGTAAGCTCTCAATAGCACTATGTTTAATCCTTGCCACCAGGAACTGTCCGAAACATCAGTGTGCTGGAGCACAGAGACATAATGTTACTGGGAGAAGCACAACATGGGACTGAGGACATGCTCGTTGTCCTGCTGGAAAGGAATGTCTGAGAGATTATATTGCATAACAAGCTTATCCTCAATCTCTCCAGCTGCTCCTGATAACATGGAACCTGTGAGGGAACAGGAAATAGTGTTGCCAGGTGGATAAACTAACCCAGAACGTGACATCTATCAAGAGCTATTACAGTGCTTTACAGCCAATGGAGTGGAGTTACAAGTTAGGAAATGTGCCAGCTAATTTACACACAGCAAGCTCCCACAAACAGTATTACGATAACAACAAAAATGTTTTCCAGTCATCTTGGTTGAAGCTGTGGGTTGTGTTGGAGGTTTATGTCAACAGGTTTGGGATTTATCAGTGTTACTGTGAGGAGTGTGGGGTATATCGGGGAGAGTGTTACTGTGAGGAGTGTGGGGTATATCGGGGAGAGTGTTACTGTGAGGAGTGTGGGGTATATCGGGGAGAGTGTTACTGTGAGGAGTGTGGGGTATATCGGGGAGAGTGTTACTGTGAGGAGTGTGGGGTATATCGGGGAGAGTGTTGGTGTGAGGAGTGTGGGGTATATCGGGGAGAGTGTTACTGTGAGGAGTGTGGGGTATATCGGGGAGAGTGTTGGTGTGAGGAGTGTGGGGTATATCGGGGAGAGTGTTACTGTGAGGAGTGTGGGGTATATCGGGGAGAGTGTTACTGTGAGGAGTGTGGGGTATATCGGGGAGAGTGTTACTGTGAGGAGTGTGGGGTATATCGGGGAGAGTGTTACTGTGAGGAGTGTGGGGTATATCGGGGAGAGTGTTACTGTGAGGAGTGTGGGGTATATCGGGGAGAGTGTTACTGTGAGGAGTGTGGGGTATATCGGGGAGAGTGTTACTGTGAGGAGTGTGGGGTATATCGGGGAGAGTGTTACTGTGAGGAGTGTGGGGTATATCGGGGAGAGTGTTACTGTGAGGAGTGTGGGGTATATCGGGGAGAGTGTTACTGTGAGGAGTGTGGGGTATATCGGGGAGAGTGTTACTGTGAGGAGTGTGGGGTATATCGGGGAGAGTGTTACTGTGAGGAGTGTGGGGTATATCGGGGAGAGTGTTACTGTGAGGAGTGTGGGGTATATCGGGGAGAGTGTTGGTGTGAGGAGTGTGGGGTATATCGGGGAGAGTGTTACTGTGAGGAGTGTGGGGTATATCGGGGAGAGTGTTACTGTGAGGAGTGTGGGGTATATCGGGGAGAGTGTTACTGTGAGGAGTGTGGGGTATATCGGGGAGAGTGTTGGTGTGAGGAGTGTGGGGTATATCGGGGAGAGTGTTACTGTGAGGAGTGTGGGGTATATCGGGGAGAGTGTTACTGTGAGGAGTGTGGGGTATATCGGGGAGAGTGTTACTGTGAGGAGTGTGGGGTATATCGGGGAGAGTGTTGGTGTGAGGAGTGTGGGGTATATCGGGGAGAGTGTTACTGTGAGGAGTGTGGGGTATATCGAGGGGAGAGTGTTACTGTGAGGAATGTGGGGTATATCGGGGAGAGTGTTACTGTGAGGAGTGTGGGGTATATCGGGGAGAGTGTTACTGTGAGGAGTGTGGGGTATATCGGGGAGAGTGTTACTGTGAGGAGTGTGGGGTATATCGGGGAGAGTGTTACTGTGAGGAGTGTGGGGTATATCGGGGAGAGTGTTACTGTGAGAAATGTGGGGTATATCGGAGAGAGTGTTGGTGTGAGGAGTGTGGGGTATATCGGGGAGAGTGTTGGTGTGAGGAATGTGGGGTATATCGCGGACAGTGTTGGTGTGAGGAGTGTGGGGTATATCGGGGAGAGTGTTACTGTGAGGAGTGTGGGGTATATCGGGGAGAGTGTTACTGTGAGGAGTGTGGGGTATATCGGGGAGAGTGTTACTGTGAGGAGTGTGGGGTATATCGGGGAGAGTGTTGGTGTGAGGAGTGTGGGGTATATCGGGGAGAGTGTTACTGTGAGGAATGTGGGGTATATCGGGGAGAGTGTTACTGTGAGGAGTGTGGGGTATATCGAGGGGAGAGTGTTACTGTGAGGAGTGTGGGGTATATCGGGGAGAGTGTTACTGTGAGGAGTGTGGGGTATATCGGGGAGAGTGTTGGTGTGAGGAGTGTGGGGTATATCGGGGAGAGTGTTACTGTGAGGAATGTGGGGTATATCGGGGAGAGTGTTACTGTGAGGAGTGTGGGGTATATCGAGGGGAGAGTGTTACTGTGAGGAGTGTGGGGTATATCGAGGGGAGAGTGTTACTGTGAGGAGTGTGGGGTATATCGGGGAGAGTGTTACTGTGAGGAATGTGGGGTATATCGGGGAGAGTGTTACTGTGAGGAGTGTGGGGTATATCGAGGGGAGAGTGTTACTGTGAGGAATGTGGGGTATATCGGGGAGAGTGTTACTGTGAGGAGTGTGGGGTATATCGAGGGGAGAGTGTTACTGTGAGGAATGTGGGGTATATCGGGGAAAGTGTTACTGTGAGGAGTGTGGGGTATATCGAGGGGAGAATGTTACTGTGAGGAGTGTGGGGTATATCGAGGGGAGTGTTACTGTGAGGAGTGTGGGGTATATCGGGGAGAGTGTTGGTGTGAGGAGTGTGGGGTATATCGGGGAGAGTGTTACTGTGAGGAATGTGGGGTCTATCGGGGAGAGTGTTACTGTGAGGAGTGTGGGGTATATCGAGGGGAGAGTGTTACTGTGAGGAGTGTGGGGTATATCGAGGGGAGAGTGTTACTGTGAGGAGTGTGGGGTATATCGGGGAGAGTGTTACTGTGAGGAATGTGGGGTATATCGGGGAGAGTGTTACTGTGAGGAGTGTGGGGTATATCGAGGGGAGAGTGTTACTGTGAGGAATGTGGGGTATATCGGGGAGAGTGTTACTGTGAGGAGTGTGGGGTATATCGAGGGGAGAGTGTTACTGTGAGGAATGTGGGGTATATCGGGGAAAGTGTTACTGTGAGGAGTGTGGGGTATATCGGGGAAAGTGTTACTGTGAGGAGTGTGGGGTATATCGAGGGGAGAATGTTACTGTGAGGAGTGTGGGGTATATCGAGGGGAGAGTGCTACTGTGAGGAGTGTGAGGTATATCGGGGAGCGTGTTACTGTGAGGAATGTGGGGTATATCGGGGAAAGTGTTACTGTGAGGAGTGTGGGGTATATCGAGGGGAGAATGTTACTGTGAGGAGTGTGGGGTATATCGAGGGGAGAGTGCTACTGTGAGGAGTGTGAGGTATATCGGGGAGCGTGTTACTGTGAGGAATGTGGGGTATATCGGGGAAAGTGTTACTGTGAGGAGTGTGGGGTATATCGAGGGGAGAATGTTACTGTGAGGAGTGTGGGGTATATCGAGGGGAGAGTGCTACTGTGAGGAGTGTGGGGTATATCGGGGAGAGTGTTACTGTGAGGAGTGTGGGATATATCGAGGGGTGAGTGTCACTGTGAGGAGTGTGGGGTATATCGGGGAGAGTGTTACTGTGAGGAGTGTGGGGTATATCGGGGAGAGTGTTGGTGTGAGGAGTGTGGGGTATATCGGGGAGAGTGTTACTGTGAGGAGTGTGGGGTATATCGAGGGGAGAGTGTTACTGTGAGGAGTGTGGGGTATATCGGGGAGAGTGTTACTGTGAGGAGTGTGGGGTATATCGGGGAGAGTGTTACTGTGAGGAGTGTGGGGTATATCGGGGAGAGTGTTACTGTGAGGAGTGTGGGGTATATCGGGGAGAGTGTTACTGTGAGGAGTGTGGGGTATATCGGGGAGAGTGTTGGTGTGAGGAATGTGGGGTATATCGGGGAGAGTGTTGGTGTGAGGAGTGTGGGGTATATCGGGGAGAGTGTTGGTGTGAGGAGTGTGGGGTATATCGGAGACAGTGTTGGTGTGAGGAATGTGGGGTATATCGGAGAGAGTGTTGGTGTGAGGAGTGTGGGGTATATCGGGGAGAGTGTTACTGTGAGGAGTGTGGGGTATATCGGGGAGAGTGTTACTGTGAGGAGTGTGGGGTATATCGGGGAGAGTGTTACTGTGAGGAGTGTGGGGTATATCGGGGAGAGTGTTACTGTGAGGAGTGTGGGGTATATCGGGGAGAGTGTTACTGTGAGGAGTGTGGGGTATATCAGGGAGAGTGTTGGTGTGGGGTATATCGGGGAGAGTGTTACTGTGAGGAGTGTGGGGTATATCGAGGGGAGAGTGTTACTGTGAGGAATGTGGGGTATATCGGGGAGAGTGTTACTGTGAGGAGTGTGGGGTATATCGGGGAGAGTGTTACTGTGAGGAGTGTGGGGTATATCGGGGAGAGTGTTACTGTGAGGAGTGTGGGGTATATCGGGGAGAGTGTTACTGTGAGGAGTGTGGGGTATATCAGGGAGAGTGTTGGTGTGGGGTATATCGGGGAGAGTGTTGGTGTGAGGAGTGTGGGGTATATCGGGGAGAGTGTTGGTGTGAGGAATGTGGGGTATATCGGGGAGTGTGTTACTGTGAGGAGTGTGGGGTATATCGGGGAGAGTGTTGGTGTGGGGTATATCGACTGTTACTGTGAGGGGTGTGATATAGTCCAGTATAAGTCAGGAGTGGAACATGAATGAATGGAATGTCCCTGTCTTCCTGGCAGTGCTGTTGAGGTGTATTTTTCCCTCTTTGGCGCTCGGGAGGAAATATCGCTTTCCAATATAAACATGTTTTAATTTCTAACATTCTGTTCACCCTGAGCATTTGGTAGAAGGATGGGCCAGTCCCAGGTTATTCGGATGATCTCTGAGCTTATCCGTTGCAAGGAATCAGCCCTGCCTGCTGAGACATGGAGCACATTCACTGAATTCTGATCTGTTGCGAGAGTTGGGTGCCACCTGCTTTATGTTTAGTGGAGATGTCTGGGCCAGATGAAAATTCCTGCCATTCCTTGAACATACCATGGGGCTTGTTTACACATTTTGTATGGGAGACAATGTGAGGGCTGACTGGTTCTATATATAACAACCTGTAGTTCGGGACACTATCACTCTGGTTGCAGTTAGTGATAATACCCAGCGATGAATCGACTTCTCCTCTCCGGGCTCCTCGCTCTGCTCTTCCTGACTTTGTCCTGGGTGCAATCTGCAGGTAGGTATCGGGCTCCTAGATCTCAGCTGGGATCTGTTTCCGCAGGGCTCCTGCTCACTGTCCAGTGACTGAAGTTGGACTTGTATGGATTTCGGGTGGGGAAGAATCATTGCTCAGCTGTTAATTCCCCCTCCCACCTTCGCACAATTGAGCCTAAATAACAGGAGCTGGTGGAGGCTGGCACCCATCAAGCTACCCTTAACATTCGGGGAAACAGGGGGCAGAGGGTGTATGCCATCTGCAGCCAATCCACCCCCATTCTCAATTAAAGCCCCGGTGAGGGGTATTTAACTCGGTCTCTCTCTGCTCCCCAGCAAACGTGGTCGTGTGCCCTGGTCTGATCTCAGTCTGTGAGGCTGCTTTGCGTTTATTCTAGCGAGTGGAGATTAACTAGGGTCATTTTAAAATTCCAATCCTTGTTTCCACACTCCTCCATGATCTCACCACCATCACCCACGGTCCCCCACAATCTCTATAACCTCCTCCAGCCCCACAACTCTCCGAGATCTCTGTGCTCCTCCAATTCTGGCCTCTTGTACACCCCCGATTTTAATCGCTCCACCATTGGCGGCCGTGCCTTCAGCTGCCTGGGACCCTAAGCTCCCTCTTTGACCAAGCTTTTGATCAACTGTCCTAATATCTCCTTCTGTGGCTCGGTGTCAAATTTTATCCAAGATTACAGCAACAGCCTGTATTTATATAGTGCCTTTACTGTAGTAAAACATCCCAAGACATTTCACAGGAACGTTATCTAACAATACTTGGCATGAGCCTCCAGCTCTGCTCCTCAGTATATAAATGTATTGGGTTTGGGGAAGATTGTGGGGTCCCAGCGTGTGAGCCCCTCTCTGTGCTGGCTAAGATGCTCAGAGTCAGAGCTACAGCTGGCCTTGGTGGGGGGGGGGGAGAAATCAACCATGGTTCCTTGTCATTCATTCTGGGGATGTGGGTGTCATGAGAAGACCAGCAGTTACTGCCCATCCCGAATCCCTGGGATGTCTTCTTGTACAACTGGGGTGGGGGGGGGGCAGGTGGGGGGGGGGGGTCCTTTCAGAGGCCAGATGATGCTGGCTAAAGACAGCAGCTTTCTTTCTCTAAAGGATATTAATCAACCCCTTGGATTTTTTTTCACCATAATCTGACAGTTCCAGTAGCATCAGTTTTTTATTTCTGGGGTTTTCAACCAAATCCAAATTCTCAAACTACCGAGTGAGATTTGAACTGAGAGTCCAAGTGTCTGTATTATTAATGCAGGCAGCGTAACCACAACACTCCCGTGTCCAAGTTATCCTGCTCCAGACCACTGGCCAGTGACCCATCCGCCCGAGTGTCGGATGAGGACAGGGTCAGGGTCGGGTGCGACGGCTTCTACAGTTGAAAAGCTGCCCGTTGTTTTACCATCAAGCTCAGACATGGATCTCCACTTGGGGAGGTGCCAGAGGACTGTAACGCACAGGAGTCAGCACCTTCAAGAGAGGAAGAATTCTGGAACACTGTCAGTTTCTCTCTCACTCGCTCTCTGCCCCTCACTGCAGATACTGATTGACCTGATGTGCAGTTCTCAGCATTTCCAGTTTCTGATAGTGACTAATTTATGTTTGGTCATTTCTCTATGACAGACAGTTATTGGCTGACTTCACAGATTACAGGATTGCAAGAAGGAGAGACCATTTGTGACTGCCGGAGTGAGTATTCCTCTCACTGGCTCCTAGCTGGTAACTGATCACAGTAAATATGTTGGAGTAGTGCGAGGTAGAGGAGCTCTATATTATACAGAGCAGGATAGTGACTGAGCTGGTCATGACTGATTGGCAGGTGGAGGGTTCTAGGACTGGTGAGGGAGAAAATCACCAATAGTGACTCCTGGAAGGGATGCAGGGGGAGAGTTGAATATTCTGGTGCAAGCCTCCACTGCCAAGTGGGCACTGGGAAGGCAGACTCGAGGCGCCTGGTATCCTGCGAGTATCAGTAGCTGCAGGAGGGGATGGCAGAAAGTTAGAATAGAGACAGAAACGGGAGTTCCTGTGGGTAAGGTTTTGCTTCGAGTACGAGGACACAGTGAGTGTGAGTGGCGAGATGTTCCTGCTGTCCCAGGACCCCTCAGCTCGGATCTGGAAGTCCTGCTCTGTGTGTATTTGCGTGTTGTTACCCTGACCCATGATGTTGCGGCTCAGTGTGTGGGGGACTCACAGGGTCAACGATTCTCCTTTCATGAAGAGATGGAGATCAGTGCATCAAACATGCCAGGGGTCAGGGAGGTGGGTGTCAGGGTCGGAGTGGTGGGTGGCAGAGTCGGGGTGGTGGGTGTCAGGGTCGGAGTGGTGGGTGGCAGAGTCGGGGTGGTGGGTGTCAGGGGTCAGGGTGGTGGGTGTCAGGGAGGTGGGTGTCAGGGGTCAGGGAGGTGGGTGTCAGTGGTCAGGGTGGTGGGTGTCAGAGTCGGGGTGATGGGTGTCAGTGGTCAGGGAGGTGGGTGTCAGAGTTGGGGTGGTGGGTGTCAGAGTCGGGGTGGTGGGTGTCAGTGGTCAGGGAGGTGGGTGTCAGGGTCGGAGTGGTGGGTGGCAGAGTCGGGGTGGTGGGTGTCAGGGGTCAGGGTGGTGGGTGTCAGAGTCGGGTTTGGTGGGTGTCAGAGTCGGGGTGATGGGTGTCAGAGTCGGGGTGGTGGGTGTCAGAGTTGGGGTGGTGGGTGTCAGAGTCGGGGTGGTGGGTGTCAGAGTCGGGGTGATGGGTGTCAGTGGTCAGGGAGGTGGGTGTCAGGGGTCAGGGTGTTGGGTGTCAGGGGTCAGGGTGTTGGGTGTCAGAGTCGGGGTGATGGGTGTCAGTGGTCAGGGTGGTGGGTGTCAGGGTCAGGGAGGTGGGTGGCAGGGGTCAGGGTGTTGGGTGTCAGGGGTCAGGGTGGTGGGTGTCAGGGGTCAGGGAGGTGGGTGTCAGAGTCAGGGAGGTGGGTGTCAGGGTCAGGATGTTGGGTGTCAGGGAGTTGGGTGTCAGAGGTCAGGGAGGTGGGGTGATCCTCCTTTGCCTAACCCTCTCCATCTGTATTACAGAACTGTCCACTGGTAAGCTGAAATGCAGGAGAACAAAGCTTCATGAAGCCATCAAAGCCAAAAACATGAGATGTATTTGCAATAAGAAAGGTAGGAACTGACAATTGGCGCGAGAGAGAGAGACAGGCAGAGACGGGATTGTGAGAGCATGAGCCCTGTCCCATGGGAATGCAGAAAAACAGTCCCAAAAGGTGGGGTGGTTAAATCTGTGAGGAAGGAGGGAGCGAGTCACACTGAGTGACTGGGAAACTGTCAAACTTCAAGCCTGGCCACGGCCCCTGGCAGGTTCTGCTTCTACAATCCATCAAGGCTTCCATGGCCCCCATTCTGTAAGGTGGGGGGGTGGATGAACGGAATCCTGGTGAATTGCTGCCAGGTGATCCAGTGTGTAAATACATGGTGCTACTGAGCCAGGCACAGGGACGTGGATTTACACAGCCCTTTCGGCACATCTGAAAGCAGTTCACATTTAATGAATTATTCTGCATGGCAGCTACTGTTGTTTCATTCTCAAACAGTTTGCGCACAGCAAGCTCCCACGAGCAGAGAACTCTCTGCTCCACTTCAAATAGCGCTGTGGGATTTTCAACATCCGCTTCACCTCAACCAGTGGGACAGGCAGATGGGGCATTGGTTTAACATCGGTACACAGCAGCACTGTCGCTGACTTGGATAAAGACTTGGACAAATTGCAGGGCTGTGGCATAAGAACAGGGGGTGCGACTAATTGGATAATCTTCCAAAGAGCTGGCACAGGGACAACAGGACAAGTGGCCTCCTCCTGTCCTGTAGAATTCTGTGATTTTTAAAATAAGAAAATGAATCCAAATATCCACATTAAAAATAAAAGTTTTGCTGTAAAGGTGGAGTTGTTTGGATTGTAATATTTCAAACTCCTCTAATCGACAGGAAAGAAATTAAAGCTTGTGAAGTGTCTACCATATCTGCACGCAGGGATCATCCTGAGCTGATGAAGATTTGACACTGGGATAACGATGACTGAAAGACCAACTGATTAGATGCAAAGGATAATCTCCAATCAAATGCTTTGGTGCTGAAACTGAGAAGCAAATTTCTGCCGCAAAATTAAAAAAAAGACAGGGTTAGATACAGAGTAAAGCTCCCTTCCTGCTGTGGTGTTTTTCCATTTCCCTTAATATTTGAGTGACCCCATTGTCAAATTAAACCCAAAAGCATTTATCTTCCAACTTTTGCAGCCAGCAGACAGAAAACTTTTACCCCATCAGCCTGGGGCAGATTGCATATTCAGGTGCTGGAACCTACTGTGCCACCTTTTCAATAAAATGAGTAAGTTGGTAGCACCAGAAAGGGTGAGTGATGATGTGGCGATATCACAATGATATTCTGCCTCCCCCTGTGAACAGAGACAAGCCACATTGCCCAGCAGGCAGGGCTCCTGTTAGTCATAGTGATGAGATCTTGCTCCTTTCTGCAAATCCTGCTTGGATTGAAACCATAACAGATCTACAATAAACTGCTCCACTTCAGAACAGGTATGTGTTCACGTTTATCTTGGATTGCTTTATTTTTTTCTCCCCTGAGAAAGGCAGGTGAAGGACCAAGGTCCAGAGTGCAGCTACACCAGTGTCAGACAGGATGAGGTCAATCAGGAGGTAGTGGTTAGGTGATATTGGGACTGACTTTTAAAAAGTGATAAGACTGTAGGAGAAAGGAAAGGCTGAGAGGGGAGGTGGGGTTGATGAGGAGTTCCACACCCTGAGGTGCAGTAGGAGACAAGGAGTCCTGACTTGAGCAGAGGAAGGAGGAGGAAGAGTGTACAGGAGCTGGGATTTGGAGCTTGAGAGGAGAATTGAGGAACCGTCTTAGATGATGGGTACACATTAAAGAGTGAGAGACAGATTGCCCACACACACTCATTACGTCAATGTGCACAGGCAAACAGGGACGTTCAAATGAAGAGTTCGGACCCATTAACCCACCCAAGCAGAAACGAGTGCAGAGACAGCGAATGTCTGTACAACCGTTTATTTGATAAATATGTTATCTGAGTGTGCGTTACTGTACAGTGCCCTTGTGTGATGTGGGCGTGGTGACCGGGGGCCAGGAAGGGTCGTCCTGCAGCTCTTGGTGGAGTTTCTTGTGCTTCACCAGAGAGGCAGATGGACAATACATGCGGCTCAGCCAGTTCCACAGTCGATGATTGTTGGTCAGCACTTCCTATAAAAGAGAAACGATTCTTCAGCAGCAGCACGTCCTCAGTTACCACATTGCATTCATTTTCCAATTGATTGCCGCCTCTGCTGAAGGCGCTGACTAAACCATCAGCAGGCTATTTCACTGTGGGAGCCTTCACAGCTGAGGCCTGAGCCATTGGGCGACAGAGGGGAGAGACTGGGGAACAGTGGGATATAGAGGGGGGAGACACTGGGGAACAGTGGGATATAGAGGGGGGAGACACTGGGGAACAGTGGGATATAGAGAGGGGAGACACTGGGGAACAGTGGGATATAGAGAGGGGTGACACTGGGGAACAGTGGGAGATAGAGAGGGGAGACACTGGGGAACAGTGTGATATAGAGAGGGGACACACTGGGGAACAGTGGGATATAGAGAGGGGACACACTGGGGAACAGTGGGATATAGAGAGGGGAGACACTGGGGAACAGTGGGATATTGAGAGGGGACGCACTGGGGAACAGTGGGATATAGAGAGGGGACACACTGGGGAACAGTGGGATATAGAGGGAGGGGACACACTGGGAAACCGTGGGATATAGCGAGGGGAGACACTGGGGAACAGTGGGATATAGCGAGGGGAGACACTGGGGAACAGTGGGATATAGAGAGGGGAGACACTGGGGAACAGTGGGATATAGAGAGGGGACACACTGGGGAACAGTGGGATATAGAGAGGGGAGACACTGGGGAACAGTGGGATATAGAGGGGGGAGACACTGGGGAACAGTGGGATATAGAGAGGGGACACACTGGGGAACAGTGGGATATAGAGAGGGGAGACACTGGGGAACAGTGGGATATAGAGAGGGGACACACTGGGGAACAGTGGGAAAGAGAGGGGAGACACTGGGGAACAGTGGGATATAGAGAGGGGAACAGTGGGATACAGAGGGGGGAGACACTGGGGAACAGTGGGATATAGAGAGGGAACACACTGGGGAACAGTGGGATATAGAGAGGGGAGACACTGGGGAACAGTGGGATATAGAGGGGGGAGACACTGGGGAACAGTGGGATATAGAGAGGGGACACACTGGGGAACAGTGGGATATAGAGAGGGGAGACACTGGGGAACAGTGGGATATAGAGAGGGGACACACTGGGGAACAGTGGGATATATAGAGGGGAGACACTGGGGAACAGTGGGATATAGAGGGGGGAGACACTGGGGAACAGTGGGATATAGAGAGGGGACACACTGGGGAACAGTGGGATATAGAGAGGGGAGACACTGGGGAACAGTGGGATATAGAGAGGGGAACAGTGGGATACAGAGGGGGGAGACACTGGGGAACAGTGGGATATAGAGAGGGAACACACTGGGGAACAGTGGGATATAGAGAGGGGAGACACTGGGGAATAGTGGGATATAGAGAGTGGAGACACTGGGGAACAGTGGGATATAGAGAGTGGAGACACTGGGGAACAGTGGGATATAGAGAGGGGAGACACTGGGGAATAGTGGGATATAGAGAGGGGAGACACTGGGGAATAGTGGGATATAGAGAGGGGGCACACTGGGGAACAGTGGGATATAGAGAGGGGACACAACGGGGAACAGTGGGATATAGAGAGGGGAGACACTGGGGAACAGTGGGATATAGAGAGGGGAGACACTGGGGAACAGTGGGATATAGAGGGGGGAGACACTGGGGAACAGTGGGATATAGCGAGGGGAGACACTGGGGAACAGTGGGATATAGAGAGGGGAGACACTGGGGAACAGTGGGATATAGAGAGGGGAGACACTGGGGAACAGTGGGATATAGAGGGGGGAGACACTGGGGAACAGTGGGATATAGAGAGGGGAGACACTGGGGAACAGTGGGATATAGAGGGGGGAGACACTGGGGAACAGTGGGATATAGCGAGGGGAGACACTGGGGAACAGTGGGATATAGAGGGGGGAGACACTGGGGAACAGTGGGATATAGCGAGGGGAGACACTGGGGAAGAATGGGATATAGAGAGGGGAGACACTGGGGAACAGTGGGATATAGCGAGGGGAGACACTGGGGAACAGTGGGATATAGCGAGGGGAGACACTGGGGAAGAATGGGATATAGAGGGGGGAGACACTGGGGAACAGTGGGATATAGAGAGGGGGGAGACACTGGGGAAGAATGGGATATAGAGGGGGGAGACACTGGGGAACAGTGGGATATAGAGAGGGGAGACACTGGGGAACAGTGCGATATAGAGAGGGGAGACACTGGGGAACAGTGGGACATGGAGAGGGGACACACTGGGGAACAGTGGGATATAGAGGGGGGAGACACTGGGGAACAGTGGGATATAGCGAGGGGAGACACTGGGGAACAGTGGGATATAGAGAGGGGACACACTGGGGAACAGTGGGATATAGAGAGGGGACACATTGGGGAACAGTGGGATATAGAGAGGGGACACACTGGGGAACAGTGGGATATAGAGGGGGGAGACACAGGGGAACAGTGGGATATAGTGAGGGGACACATTGGGGAACAGTGGGATATAGAGAGGGGACACATTGGGGAACAGTGGGATATAGAGAGGGGACACACTGGGGAACAGTGGGATATAGAGGGGGGAGACACTGGGGAACAGTGGGATATAGAGGGGGGAGACACTGGGGAAGAGTGGGATATAGAGAGGGGAGACACTGGGGAACAGTGGGATATAGCGAGGGGAGACACTGGGGAATAGTGGGATATAGAGAGGGCAGACACTGGGGAACAGTGCGATATAGAGAGGGGACACACTGGGGAACAGTGGGATATAGAGGGGGAGACACTGGGGAACAGTGGGATATAGAGGGGGGAGACACTGGGGAACAGTGGGATATAGTGAGGGGACACATTGGGGAACAGTGGGATATTGAGAGGGGACACATTGGGGAACAGTGGGATATAGAGAGGGGACACACTGGGGAACAGTGGGATATAGAGGGGGGAGACACTGGGGAACAGTGGGATATAGAGGGGGGAGACACTGGGGAAGAGTGGGATATAGAGAGGGGAGACACTGGGGAACAGTGGGATATAGAGAGGGGACACACTGGGGAACAGTGGGATATAGAGAGGGGAGACACTGGGGAACAGTGGGATATAGAGAGGGGACACACTGGGGAACAGTGGGATATAGAGAGGGGACACACTGGGGAACAGTGGGATATAGAGAGGGGAGACACTGGGGAACAGTGCGATATAGAGAGCGGACACACTGGGGAACAGTGGGATATAGAGGGGGGAGACACTGGGGAGCAGTGGGATATAGAGGGGGGAGACACTGAGGAACAGTGGGATATAGAGAGGGGACACACTGGGGAACAGTGCGATATAGAGAGGGGAGACACTGGGGAACAGTGGGATATAGAGAGGGCAGACACTGGGGAACAGTGCGATATAGAGAGGGGACACACTGGGGAACAGTGGGATATAGAGGGGGGAGACACTGGGGAACAGTGGGATATAGAGGGGGGAGACACTGGGGAACAGTGGGATATAGAGGGGGGAGACACTGGGGAACAGTGCGATATAGAGAGGGGAGACACTGGGGAACAGTGCGATATAGAGAGGGGACACACTGGGGAACAGTGGGATATAGAGGGGGGGAGACACTGGGGAACAGTGGGATATAGAGGGGGGAGACACTGGGGAACAGTGGGATATAGAGAGGGGACACACTGGGGAACAGTGGGATATAGCGAGGGGAGACACTGGGGAACAGTGGGATATAGCGAGGGGAGACACTGGGGAACAGTGGGATATAACGAGGGGAGACACTGGGGAACAGTGGGATATAGTGGGGGGAGACACTGGGGAACAGTGGGATACAGAGAGGGGAGACACTGGGGAAGAATTGGATATAGAGGGGGCAGACACTGGGGAACAGTGGGATATAGAGAGGGGACACACTGGGGAACAGTGGGATATAGAGAGGGGAGACACTGGGGAACAGTGGGATATAGCGAGGGGAGACACTGGGGAACAGTGGGATATAGAGAGCGGACACACTGGGGAACAGTGGGATATAGAGGGGGGAGACACTGGGGAACAGTGGGATATAGAGAGGGGACACACTGGGGAACAGTGGGATATAGAGAGGGGAGACCACTGGGGAACAGTGGGATATAGCGAGGGGAGACACTGGGGAACAGTGGGATATAGAGAGGGGAGACACTGGGGAACAGTGGGATATAGCGAGGGGAGACACTGGGGAATAGTGGGATATAGAGAGGGCAGACACTGGGGAACAGTGCGATATAGAGAGGGGACACACTGGGGAACAGTGGGATATAGAGGGGGGAGACACTGGGGAACAGTGGGATATAGAGGGGGGAGACACTGGGGAACAGTGGGATATAGAGAGGGGAGACACTGGGGAACAGTGCGATATAGAGAGGGGACACACTGGGGAACAGTGGGATATAGAGAGGGGAGACACTGGGGAACAGTGGGATATAGAGAGGGGACACACTGGGGAACAGTGGGATATAGAGGGGGGAGACACTGGGGAACAGTGGGATATAGAGGGGGGAGACACTGGGGAACAGTGGGATATAGAGAGGGGACACACTGGGGAACAGTGGCCTATAGAGAGGGGACACACTGGGGAACAGTGGCCTATAGCGAGGGGAGACACTGGGGAACAGTGGGATATAGCGAGGGGACACATTGGGGAACAGTGGGATCTAGCGAGGGGAGACAGTGGGGAAGAGTGGGATATAGAGAGGGGAGACACTGGGGAACAGTGGGATATAGAGAGGGGAGACACTGGGGAACAGTGGGATATAGAGAGGGGACACACTGGGGAACAGTGGGATATAGAGAGGGGAGACACTGGGGAACAGTGGGATATAGAGGGGGGAGACACTGGGGAAGAGTGGGATATAGAGAGGGGAGACACTGGGGAACAGTGGGATATAGAGGGGGGAGACACTGGGGAAGAGTGGGATATAGAGAGGGGAGACACTGGGGAACAGTGGGATATAGAGGGGGGAGACACTGGGGAACAGTGGGATATAGAGAGGGGACAAACTGGGGAAAAGTGGGATATAGAGGGGGGACACACTGGGGAACAGTGGGATATAGAGGGGGGAGACACTGGGGAAGAGTGGGATATAGAGAGGGGAGACATTGGGGAACAGTGGGATATAGAGAGGGGACACACTGGGGAACAGTGGGATATAGAGAGGGGACACACTGAGGAACAGTGGGATATAAAGAGGGGACACACTGGGGAACAGTGGGATATAGAGGGGGGAGACACTGGGGAAGAGTGGGATATAGAGAGGGGAGACACTGGGGAACAGTGGGATATAGCGAGGGGAGACACTGGGGAATAGTGGGATATAGAGAGGGCAGACACTGGGGAACAGTGCGATATAGAGAGGGGACACACTGGGGAACAGTGGGATATAGAGGGGGGAGACACTGGGGAACAGTGGGATATAGAGGGGGGAGACACTGGGGAACAGTGGGATATAGAGAGGGGAGACACTGGGGAACAGTGGGATATAGAGAGGGGACACACTGGGGAACAGTGGGATATAGAGAGGGGAGACACTGGGGAACAGTGGGATATAGAGAGGGGACACACTGGGGAACAGTGGGATATAGAGGGGGGAGACACTGGGGAACAGTGGGATATAGAGGGGGGAGACACTGGGGAACAGTGGGATATAGAGAGGGGACACACTGGGGAACAGTGGCCTATAGAGAGGGGACACACTGGGGAACAGTGGCCTATAGCGAGGGGAGACACTGGGGAACAGTGGGATATAGCGAGGGGACACATTGGGGAACAGTGGGATCTAGCGAGGGGAGACAGTGGGGAAGAGTGGGATATAGAGAGGGGAGACACTGGGGAACAGTGGGATATAGAGAGGGGACACACTGGGGAACAGTGGGATATAGAGGGGGGAGACACTGGGGAACAGTGGGATATAGAGAGGGGAGACACTGGGGAACAGTGGGATATAGAGGGGGGAGACACTGGGGAACAGTGGGATATAGAGGGGGGAGACACTGGGGAAGAGTGGGATATAGAGAGGGGAGACACTGGGGAACAGTGGGATATAGAGAGGGGACACATTGGGGAACAGTGGGATATAGAGAGGGGACACACTGGGGAAAAGTGGGATATAGAGAGGGGACACACTGGGGAACAGTGGGATATAGAGGGGGGAGACACTGGGGAAGAGTGGGATATAGAGAGGGGAGACACTGGGGAACAGTGGGATATAGAGAGGGGACACATTGGGGAACAGTGGGATATAGAGAGGGGACACACTGGGGAACAGTGGGATATAGAGAGGGGAGACACTGGGGAACAGTGGGATATAGAGAGGGGACACACTGGGGAACAGTGGGATATAGAGAGGGGAGACACTGGGGAACAGTGGGATATAGAGAGGGGAGACACTGGGGAAGAGTGGGATATAGAGAGGGGAGACACTGGGGAACAGTGGGTTCTAGCGAGGGGAGACAGTGGGGAAGAGTGGGATATAGAGAGGGGAGACACTGGGGAACAGTGGGATATAGAGAGGGGAGACACTGGGGAACAGTGGGATATAGAGAGGGGACACACTGGGGAACAGTGGGATATAAAGAGGGGACACACTGGGGAACAGTGGGATATAGAGGGGGGAGACACTGGGGAAGAGTGGGATATAGAGAGGGGAGACACTGGGGAACAGTGGGATATAGCGAGGGGAGACACTGGGGAATAGTGGGATATAGCGAGGGGAGACACTGGGGAATAGTGGGATATAGAGAGGGCAGACACTGGGGAACAGTGCGATATAGAGAGGGGACACACTGGGGAACAGTGGGATATAGAGGGGGGAGACACTGGGGAACAGTGGGATATAGAGGGGGGAGACACTGGGGAACAGTGGGATATAGAGAGGGGAGACACTGGGGAACAGTGCGATATAGAGAGGGGACACACTGGGGAACAGTGGGATATAGAGAGGGGAGACACTGGGGAACAGTGGGATATAGAGAGGGGACACACTGGGGAACAGTGGGATATAGCGAGGGGAGACACTGGGGAAGAATGGGATATAGAGGGGGGAGACACTGGGGAACAGTGGGATATAGAGAGGGGACACACTGGGGAACAGTGGCCTATAGAGAGGGGACACACTGGGGAACAGTGGCCTATAGCGAGGGGAGACACTTGGGAACAGTGGGATATAGCGAGGGGACACATTGGGGAACAGTGGGATCTAGCGAGGGGAGACAGTGGGGAAGAGTGGGATATAGAGAGGGGACACACTGGGGAACAGTGGGATATAGAGAGGGGACACACTGGGGAACAGTGGGATATAGAGAGGGGACACACTGGGGAACAGTGGGATATAGAGAGGGGACACACTGGGGAACAGTGGCCTATAGCGAGGGGAGACACTGGGGAACAGTGGGATATAGAGAGGGGCACACTGGGGAACAGTGGGATATAGCGAGGGGAGACACTGGGGAAGAATGGGATATAGAGGGGGGAGACACTGGGGAACAGTGGGATATAGAGAGGGGACACACTGGGGAACAGTGGGATATAGAGAGGGGAGACACTGGGGAACAGTGGGATATAGAGGGGGGGGACACTGGGGAAGAGTGGGATATAGAGAGGGGCACACTGGGGAACAGTGGGATATAGCGAGGGGAGACACTGGGGAAGAATGGGATATAGAGGGGGGAGACACTGGGGAACAGTGGGATATAGAGAGGGGACACACTGGGGAACAGTGGGATATAGAGAGGGGAGACACTGGGGAAGAGTGGGATATAGAGAGGGGAGACACTGGGGAACAGTGGGATATAGAGGGGGGAGACACTGGGGAAGAGTGGGATATAGAGAGGGGAGACACTGGGGAACAGTGGGACATAGAGAGGGGACACATTGGGGAACAGTGGGATATAGAGAGGGGAGACACTGGGGAACAGTGGGATATAGAGGGGGGAGACACTGGGGAACAGTGGGATATAGAGAGGGGACACACTGGGGAAAAGTGGGATATAGAGAGGGGACACACTGGGGAACAGTGGGATATAGAGGGGGGAGACACTGGGGAAGAGTGGGATATAGAGAGGGGAGACACTGGGGAACAGTGGGATATAGAGAGGGGACACATTGGGGAACAGTGGGATATAGAGAGGGGACACACTGGGGAAAAGTGGGATATAGAGAGGGGAGACACTGGGGAAGAGTGGGATATAGAGAGGGGAGACACTGGGGAACAGTGGGATATAGAGGGGGGAGACACTGGGGAAGAGTGGGATATAGAGAGGGGAGACACTGGGGAACAGTGGGATATAGAGAGGGGACACATTGGGGAACAGTGGGATATAGAGAGGGGACACACTGGGGAACAGTGGGATATAGAGAGGGGACACACTGAGGAACAGTGGGATATAAAGAGGGGACACACTGGGGAACAGTGGGATATAGAGGGGGGAGACACTGGGGAAGAGTGGGATATAGAGAGGGGAGACACTGGGGAACAGTGGGATATAGCGAGGGGAGACACTGGGGAATAGTGGGATATAGAGAGGGCAGACACTGGGGAACAGTGCGATATAGAGAGGGGACACACTGGGGAACAGTGGGATATAGAGGGGGGAGACACTGGGGAACAGTGGGATATAGAGGGGGGAGACACTGGGGAACAGTGGGATATAGAGAGGGGAGACACTGGGGAACAGTGCGATATAGAGAGGGGACACACTGGGGAACAGTGGGATATATAGAGGGGAGACACTGGGGAACAGTGGGATATAGAGAGGGGACACACTGGGGAACAGTGGGATATAGAGGGGGGAGACACTGGGGAACAGTGGGATATAGAGGGGGGAGACACTGGGGAACAGTGGCCTATAGAGAGGGGACACACTGGGGAACAGTGGCCTATAGCGAGGGGAGACACTGGGGAACAGTGGGATATAGCGAGGGGACACATTGGGGAACAGTGGGATCTAGCGAGGGGAGACAGTGGGGAAGAGTGGGATATAGAGAGGGGAGACACTGGGGAACAGTGGGATATAGAGAGGGGAGACACTGGGGAACAGTGGGATATAGAGAGGGGACACACTGGGGAACAGTGGGATATAGAGAGGGGAGACACTGGGGAACAGTGGGATATAGAGGGGGGAGACACTGGGGAAGAGTGGGATATAGAGAGGGGAGACACTGGGGAACAGTGGGATATAGAGGGGGGAGACACTGGGGAAGAGTGGGATATAGAGAGGGGAGACACTGGGGAACAGTGGGATATAGAGAGGGGACACATTGGGGAACAGTGGGATATAGAGAGGGGACACACTGGGGAAAAGTGGGATATAGAGAGGGGACACACTGGGGAACAGTGGGATATAGAGGGGGGAGACACTGGGGAAGAGTGGGATATAGAGAGGGGAGACACTGGGGAACAGTGGGATATAGAGAGGGGACACATTGGGGAACAGTGGGATATAGAGAGGGGACACACTGGGGAAAAGTGGGATATAGAGAGGGGAGACACTGGGGAAGAGTGGGATATAGAGAGGGGAGACACTGGGGAACAGTGGGATATAGCGAGGGGAGACACTGGGGAATAGTGGGATATAGGGAGGGGACACACTGGGGAACAGTGGGATATAGAGAGGGGACACATTGGGGAACAGTGGGATATAGAGAGGGGACACACTGGGGAACAGTGGGATATAGAGGGGGGAGACACTGGGGAACAATGGGATATAGACAGGGGAGACACTGGGGAACAGTGGGATATAGAGAGGGGACACACTGGGGAACAGTGGGATATAGAGAGGGGAGACACTGGGGAAGAATGGGATATCGAGAGAGGACACACTGGGGAACAGTGGGATATAGAGAGGGGACACATTGGGGAACAGTGGGATATAGAGAGGGACACACTGGGGAACAGTGGGATATAGAGAGGGGACACACTGGGGAACAGTGGGATATAGAGAGGGGAGACACTGGGGAACAGTGGGATATAGAGAGGGGACACACTGGGGAACAGTGGGATATAGAGAGGGGACACACTGGGGAACAGTGAGATATAGAGAGGGGACACACTGGGGAACAGTGGGATATAGAGAGGGGACACACTGGGGAACAGTGGGATATAGAGAGGGGACACACTGGGGAACAGTGGGATATAGAGAGGGGAGACACTGGGGAACAGTGGGATATAGAGAGGGGACACACTGGGGAACAGTGGGATATAGAGAGGGGACACACTGGGGAACAGTGGGATATAGAGAGGGGAGACACTGGGGAAGAATGGGATATAGAGAGGGGTGACACTGGGGAACAGTGGGATATAGAGAGGGGACACACTGGGGAACAGTGGGATATAGAGAGGGGACACACTGGGCAACAGTGGGATATAGAGAGGGGACACACTGGGGAACAGTGGGATATAGAGAGGGGACACACTGGGGAACAGTGGGATATAGAGAGGGGAGACACTGGGGAAGAATGGGATATAGAGAGGGGAGACACTGGGGAACAGTGGGATATAGAGAGGGGAGACACTGGGGAACAGCGGGATATAGAGAGGGGACACACTGGGGAACAGTGGGATATAGCGAGGGGAGACACTGGGGAACAGTGGGATATGGAGAGGGGAGACACTGGGGAACAGTGGGATATAGAGAGGGGAGACACTGGGGAACAGTGGGATATAGAGAGGGGACACACTGGGGAACAGTGGGATATAGAGAGGGGAGACACTGGGGAACAGTGGGATATAGAGAGGGGACACATTGGGGAACAGTGGGATATAGAGGGGGGAGACACTGGGGAAGAGTGGGATATAGAGAGGGGAGACACTGGGGAACAGTGGGATATAGAGTGGGGAGACACTGGGGAAGAGTGGGATATAGAGAGGGGAGACACTGGGGAACAGTGGGATATAGAGAGGGGACACATTGGGGAACAGTGGGATATAGAGAGGGGACACACTGGGGAACAGTGGGATATAGAGGGGGGAGACACTGGGGAAGAGTGGGATATAGAGAGGGGACACACTGGGGAAAAGTGGGATATAGAGGGGGGAGACATTGGGGAACAGTGGGATATAGAGAGGGGACACACTGGGGAACAGTGGGATATAGAGGGGGGAGACACTGGGGAAGAGTGGGATATAGAGAGGGGAGACACTGGGGAACAGTGGGATATAGAGGGGGGAGACACTGGGGAAGAGTGGGATATAGAGAGGGGAGACACTGGGGAACAGTGGGATATAGAGGGGGGAGACACTGGGGAAGAGTGGGATATAGAGAGGGGAGACACTGGGGAACAGTGGGATATAGAGAGGGGACACATTGGGGAACAGTGGGATATAGAGAGGGGACACACTGGGGAAAAGTGGGATATAGAGAGGGGACACACTGGGGAACAGTGGGATATAGAGGGGGGAGACACTGGGGAAGAGTGGGATATAGAGAGGGGAGACACTGGGGAACAGTGGGATATAGAGAGGGGACACATTGGGGAACAGTGGGATATAGAGAGGGGACACACTGGGGAAAAGTGGGATATAGAGAGGGGAGACACTGGGGAAGAGTGGGATATAGAGAGGGGAGACACTGGGGAACAGTGGGATATAGAGGGGGGAGACACTGGGGAAGAGTGGGATATAGAGAGGGGAGACACTGGGGAACAGTGGGATATAGAGAGGGGACACATTGGGGAACAGTGGGATATAGAGAGGGGACACACTGGGGAAAAGTGGGATATAGAGGGGGGAGACATTGGGGAACAGTGGGATATAGAGAGGGGATACACTGGGGAACAGTAGGATATAGAGGGGGGAGACACTGGGGAAGAGTGGGATATAGAGAGGGGAGACACTGGGGAACAGTGGGATATAGAGAGGGGACACACTGGGGAACAGTGGGATATAGAGAGGGGACACATTGGGGAACAGTGGGATATAGAGAGGGGACACACTGGGGAACAGTGGGATATAGAGGGGGGAGACACTGGGGAACAATGGGATATAGAGAGGGGAGACACTGGGGAACAGTGGCATATA
Source organism: Heterodontus francisci (assembly GCF_036365525.1). Classification (NCBI taxonomy): domain Eukaryota; kingdom Metazoa; phylum Chordata; class Chondrichthyes; order Heterodontiformes; family Heterodontidae; genus Heterodontus; species Heterodontus francisci. The sequence goes on from NC_090418.1 coordinate 4,061,181, forward strand.
GAGAGGGGACACACTGGGGAACAGTGGGATATAGAGAGGGGAGACACTGGGGAAGAATGGGATATCGAGAGAGGACACACTGGGGAACAGTGGGATATAGAGAGGGGACACATTGGGGAACAGTGGGATATAGAGAGGGACACACTGGGGAACAGTGGGATATAGAGAGGGGACACACTGGGGAACAGTGGGATATAGAGAGGGGAGACACTGGGGAACAGTGGGATATAGAGAGGGGACACACTGGGGAACAGTGGGATATAGAGAGGGGACACACTGGGGAACAGTGAGATATAGAGAGGGGACACACTGGGGAACAGTGGGATATAGAGAGGGGACACACTGGGGAACAGTGGGATATAGAGAGGGGACACACTGGGGAACAGTGGGATATAGAGAGGGGAGACACTGGGGAACAGTGGGATATAGAGAGGGGACACACTGGGGAACAGTGGGATATAGAGAGGGGACACACTGGGGAACAGTGGGATATAGAGAGGGGAGACACTGGGGAAGAATGGGATATAGAGAGGGGTGACACTGGGGAACAGTGGGATATAGAGAGGGGAGACACTGGGGAACAGCGGGATATAGAGAGGGGACACACTGGGGAACAGTGGGATATAGCGAGGGGAGACACTGGGGAACAGTGGGATATGGAGAGGGGAGACACTGGGGAACAGTGGGATATAGAGAGGGGAGACACTGGGGAACAGTGGGATATAGAGAGGGGACACACTGGGGAACAGTGGGATATAGAGAGGGGAGACACTGGGGAACAGTGGGATATAGAGAGGGGACACATTGGGGAACAGTGGGATATAGAGGGGGGAGACACTGGGGAAGAGTGGGATATAGAGAGGGGAGACACTGGGGAACAGTGGGATATAGAGTGGGGAGACACTGGGGAAGAGTGGGATATAGAGAGGGGAGACACTGGGGAACAGTGGGATATAGAGAGGGGACACATTGGGGAACAGTGGGATATAGAGAGGGGACACACTGGGGAACAGTGGGATATAGAGGGGGGAGACACTGGGGAAGAGTGGGATATAGAGAGGGGACACACTGGGGAAAAGTGGGATATAGAGGGGGGAGACATTGGGGAACAGTGGGATATAGAGAGGGGACACACTGGGGAACAGTGGGATATAGAGGGGGGAGACACTGGGGAAGAGTGGGATATAGAGAGGGGAGACACTGGGGAACAGTGGGATATAGCGAGGGGAGACACTGGGGAATAGTGGGATATAGAGAGGGGACACACTGGGAAACAGTGGGATATAGAGAGGGGAGACACTGGGGAAGAATGGGATATAGAGAGGGGACACATTGGGGAACAGTGGGATATAGAGAGGGGACACACTGGGGAACAGTGGGATATAGAGAGGGGACACACTGAGGAACAGTGGGATATAAAGAGGGGACACACTGGGGAACAGTGGGATATAGAGGGGGGAGACACTGGGGAAGAGTGGGATATAGAGAGGGGAGACACTGGGGAACAGTGGGATATAGCGAGGGGAGACACTGGGGAATAGTGGGATATAGAGAGGGCAGACACTGGGGAACAGTGCGATATAGAGAGGGGACACACTGGGGAACAGTGGGATATAGAGGGGGGAGACACTGGGGAACAGTGGGATATAGAGGGGGGAGACACTGGGATATAGAGAGGGGAGACACTGGGGAACAGTGCGATATAGAGAGGGGACACACTGGGGAACAGTGGGATATAGAGAGGGGAGACACTGGGGAACAGTGGGATATAGAGAGGGGACACACTGGGGAACAGTGGGATATAGAGGGGGGAGACACTGGGGAACAGTGGGATATAGAGGGGGGAGACACTGGGGAACAGTGGGATATAGAGAGGGGACACACTGGGGAACAGTGGGATATAGAGAGGGGACACACTGGGGAACAGTGGCCTATAGCGAGGGGAGACACTGGGGAACAGTGGGATATAGCGAGGGGACACATTGGGGAACAGAGGGATATAGAGAGGTGACACACTGGGGAACAGTGGGATATAGAGAGGGGACACACTGGGGAACAGTGGCCTATAGAGAGGGGACACACTGGGGAACAGTGGCCTATAGCGAGGGGAGACACTGGGGAACAGTGGGATATAGCGAGGGGACACATTGGGGAACAGAGGGATATAGAGAGGGGACACACTGGGGAACAGTGGGATATAGAGAGGGGAGACACTGGGGAACAGTGGGATATAGAGAGGGTACACACTGGGGAACAGTGGGATATAGAGAGGGGAGACACTGGGGAACAGTGGGATATAGAGAGGGGAGACACTGGGGAAGAGTGGGATATAGAGAGGGGAGACACTGGGGAACAGTGGGATCTAGCGAGGGGAGACAGTGGGGAAGAGTGGGATATAGAGAGGGGAGACACTGGGGAACAGTGGGATATAGAGAGGGGAGACACTGGGGAACAGTGGAATATAGAGAGGGGACATACTGGGGAACAGTGGGATATAAAGAGGGGACACACTGGGGAACAGTGGGATATAGAGGGGGGAGACACTGGGGAAGAGTGGGATATAGAGAGGGGAGACACTGGGGAACAGTGGGATATAGCGAGGGGAGACACTGGGGAATAGTGGGATATAGAGAGGGCAGACACTGGGGAACAGTGCGATATAGAGAGGGGACACACTGGGGAACAGTGGGATATAGAGGGGGGAGACACTGGGGAACAGTGGGATATAGAGGGGGGAGACACTGGGGAACAGTGGGATATAGAGAGGGGAGACACTGGGGAACAGTGCGATATAGAGAGGGGACACACTGGGGAACAGTGGGATATAGAGAGGGGAGACACTGGGGAACAGTGGGATATAGAGAGGGGACACACTGGGGAACAGTGGGATATAGCGAGGGGAGACACTGGGGAAGAATGGGATATAGAGGGGGGAGACACTGGGGAACAGTGGGATATAGAGAGGGGACACACTGGGGAACAGTGGCCTATAGAGAGGGGACACACTGGGGAACAGTGGCCTATAGCGAGGGGAGACACTTGGGAACAGTGGGATATAGCGAGGGGACACATTGGGGAACAGTGGGATCTAGCGAGGGGAGACAGTGGGGAAGAGTGGGATATAGAGAGGGGACACACTGGGGAACAGTGGGATATAGAGAGGGGACACACTGGGGAACAGTGGGATATAGAGAGGGGACACACTGGGGAACAGTGGGATATAGAGAGGGGACACACTGGGGAACAGTGGCCTATAGCGAGGGGAGACACTGGGGAACAGTGGGATATAGAGAGGGGCACACTGGGGAACAGTGGGATATAGCGAGGGGAGACACTGGGGAAGAATGGGATATAGAGGGGGGAGACACTGGGGAACAGTGGGATATAGAGAGGGGACACACTGGGGAACAGTGGGATATAGAGAGGGGAGACACTGGGGAACAGTGGGATATAGAGGGGGGAGACACTGGGGAAGAGTGGGATATAGAGAGGGGCACACTGGGGAACAGTGGGATATTGCGAGGGGAGACACTGGGGAAGAATGGGATATAGAGGGGGGAGACACTGGGGAACAGTGGGATATAGAGAGGGGACACACTGGGGAACAGTGGGATATAGAGAGGGGAGACACTGGGGAACAGTGGGATATAGAGGGGGGAGACACTGGGGAAGAGTGGGATATAGAGAGGGGAGACACTGGGGAACAGTGGGATATAGAGGGGGGAGACACTGGGGAACAGTGGGATATAGAGAGGGGACACACTGGGGAAAAGTGGGATATAGAGAGGGGACACACTGGGGAACAGTGGGATATAGAGAGGGGACACATTGGGGAACAGTGGGATATAGAGATGGGACACACTGGGGAAAAGTGGGATATAGAGAGGGGAGACACTGGGGAAGAGTGGGATATAGAGAGGGGAGACACTGGGGAACAGTGGGATATAGAGGGGGGAGACACTGGGGAAGAGTGGGATATAGAGAGGGGAGACACTGGGGAACAGTGGGATATAGAGAGGGGACACATTGGGGAACAGTGGGATATAGAGAGGGGACACACTGGGGAACAGTGGGATATAGAGAGGGGACACACTGAGGAACAGTGGGATATAAAGAGGGGACACACTGGGGAACAGTGGGATATAGAGGGGGGAGACACTGGGGAAGAGTGGGATATAGAGAGGGGAGACACTGGGGAACAGTGGGATATAGCGAGGGGAGACACTGGGGAATAGTGGGATATAGAGAGGGCAGACACTGGGGAACAGTGCGATATAGAGAGGGGACACACTGGGGAACAGTGGGATATAGAGGGGGGAGACACTGGGGAACAGTGGGATATAGAGGGGGGAGACACTGGGGAACAGTGGGATATAGAGAGGGGAGACACTGGGGAACAGTGCGATATAGAGAGGGGACACACTGGGGAACAGTGGGATATAGAGAGGGGAGACACTGGGGAACAGTGGGATATAGAGAGGGGACACACTGGGGAACAGTGGGATATAGAGGGGGGAGACACTGGGGAACAGTGGGATATAGAGAGGGGACACACTGGGGAACAGTGGCCTATAGAGAGGGGACACACTGGGGAACAGTGGCCTATAGCGAGGGGAGACACTGGGGAACAGTGGGATATAGCGAGGGGACACATTGGGGAACAGTGGGATCTAGCGAGGGGAGACAGTGGGGAAGAGTGGGATATAGAGAGGGGAGACACTGGGGAACAGTGGGATATAGAGAGGGGAGACACTGGGGAACAGTGGGATATAGAGAGGGGACACACTGGGGAACAGTGGGATATAGAGAGGGGAGACACTGGGGAACAGTGGGATATAGAGGGGGGAGACACTGGGGAAGAGTGGGATATAGAGAGGGGAGACACTGGGGAACAGTGGGATATAGAGGGGGGAGACACTGGGGAAGAGTGGGATATAGAGAGGGGAGACACTGGGGAACAGTGGGATATAGAGAGGGGACACATTGGGGAACAGTGGGATATAGAGAGGGGACACACTGGGGAAAAGTGGGATATAGAGAGGGGACACACTGGGGAACAGTGGGATATAGAGGGGGGAGACACTGGGGAAGAGTGGGATATAGAGAGGGGAGACACTGGGGAACAGTGGGATATAGAGAGGGGACACATTGGGGAACAGTGGGATATAGAGAGGGGACACACTGGGGAAAAGTGGGATATAGAGAGGGGAGACACTGGGGAAGAGTGGGATATAGAGAGGGGAGACACTGGGGAACAGTGGGATATAGAGGGGGGAGACACTGGGGAAGAGTGGGATATAGAGAGGGGAGACACTGGGGAACAGTGGGATATAGAGAGGGGACACACTGGGGAAAAGTGGGATATAGAGGGGGGAGACATTGGGGAACAGTGGGATAGAGAGAGGGGATACACTGGGGAACAGTAGGATATAGAGGGGGGAGACACTGGGGAAGAGTGGGATATAGAGAGGGGAGACACTGGGGAACAGTGGGATATAGCGAGGGGAGACACTGGGGAATAGTGGGATATAGAGAGGGGACACACTGGGGAACAGTGGGATATAGAGAGGGGACACATTGGGGAACAGTGGGATATAGAGAGGGGACACACTGGGGAACAGTGGGATATAGAGGGGGGAGACACTGGGGAACAATGGGATATAGAGAGGGGAGACACTGGGGAACAGTGGGATATAGAGAGGGGACACACTGGGGAACAGTGGGATATAGAGAGGGGAGACAATGGGGAAGAATGGGATATCGAGAGAGGACACACTGGGGAACAGTGGGATATAGAGAGGGGACACATTGGGGAACAGTGGGATATAGAGAGGGACACACTGGGGAACAGTGGGATATAGAGAGGGGACACACTGGGGAACAGTGGGATATAGAGAGGGGAGACACTGGGGAACAGTGGGATATAGAGAGGGGACACACTGGGGAACAGTGGGATATAGAGAGGGGACACACTGGGGAACAGTGAGATATAGAGAGGGGACACACTGGGGAACAGTGGGATATAGAGAGGGGACACACTGGGGAACAGTGGGATATAGAGAGGGGACACACTGGGGAACAGTGGGATATAGAGAGGGGAGACACTGGGGAACAGTGGGATATAGAGAGGGGACACACTGGGGAACAGTGGGATATAGAGAGGGGACACACTGGGGAACAGTGGGATATAGAGAGGGGAGACACTGGGGAAGAATGGGATATAGAGAGGGGTGACACTGGGGAACAGTGGGATATAGAGAGGGGACACACTGGGGAACAGTGGGATATAGAGAGGGGACACACTGGGCAACAGTGGGATATAGAGAGGGGACACACTGGGGAACAGTGGGATATAGAGAGGGGACACACTGGGGAACAGTGGGATATAGAGAGGGGAGACACTGGGGAAGAATGGGATATAGAGAGGGGAGACACTGGGGAACAGTGGGATATAGAGAGGGGAGACACTGGGGAACAGCGGGATATAGAGAGGGGACACACTGGGGAACAGTGGGATATAGCGAGGGGAGACACTGGGGAACAGTGGGATATGGAGAGGGGAGACACTGGGGAACAGTGGGATATGGAGAGGGGAGACACTGGGGAACAGTGGGATATAGAGAGGGGAGACACTGGGGAACAGTGGGATATAGAGAGGGGACACACTGGGGAACAGTGGGATATAGAGAGGGGAGACACTGGGGAACAGTGGGATATAGAGAGGGGACACATTGGGGAACAGTGGGATATAGAGGGGGGACACACTGGGGAACAGTGGGATATAGAGAGGGGAGACACTGGGGAACAGTGGGATATAGAGAGGGGACACACTGGGGAACAGTGGGATATAGAGGGGGGAGACACTGGGGAACAGTGAGATATAGAGAGGGGACACACTGGGGAACAGTGGGATATAGAGGGGGGAGACACTGGGGAACAGTGGGATATAGAGAGGGGACACACTGGGGAACAGTGGGATATAGCGAGGGGAGACACTGGGGAACAGTGGGATATAGCGAGGGGAGACACTGGGGAAGAGTGGGATCTCGCGAGGGGAGACACTGGGGAAGAGTGGGATATAGAGAGGGCAGACACTGGGGAACAGTGCGATATCGAGGGGGGAGACACTGGGGAACAGTGGGATATAGCGAGGGGAGACACTGGGGAACAGTGGGATATAGCGAGGGGACACATTGGGGAACAGTGGGATCTAGCGAGGGGAGACAGTGGGGAAGAGTGGGATATAGAGAGGGGAGACACTGGGGAACAGTGGGATATAGCGAGGGGAGACACTGGGGAAGAGTGGGATATAGAGAGGGGAGACACTGGGGAACAGTGGGATATAGAGAGGGGAAACACTGGGGAACAGTGGGATATAGAGGGGGGAGACACTGGGGAACAGTGGGATATAGAGAGGGGAGACACTGGGGAACAGTGGGATATAGAGAGGGGAGACACTGGGGAACAGTGCGATATAGAGAGGGGAGACACTGGGGAACAGTGCGATATAGAGGGGGGAGACACTGGGGAACAGTGGGATATGGAGGGGGGAGACACTGGGGAACAGTGGGATATAGAGAGGGGAGACACTGGGGAACAGTGCGATATAGAGAGGGGAGACACTGGGGAACAGTGGAATATAGAGGGGGGAGACACTGGGGAACAGTGGGATATAGAGAGAGGAGACACTGGGGAACAGTGCGATATAGAGAGGGGACACACTGGGGAACAGTGGGATATAGAGGGGGGGAGACACTGGGGAACAGTGGGATATAGAGGGGGGAGACACTGGGGAACAGTGGGATATAGAGAGGGGACACACTGGGGAACAGTGGGATATAGAGAGGGGAGACACTGGGGAACAGTGGGATATAGAGAGGGGACACACTGGGGAACAGTGGGATATAGCGAGGGGAGACACTGGGGAACAGTGGGATATAGCGAGGGGAGACACTGGGGAACAGTGGGATATAGAGGGGGGAGACACTGGGGAACAGTGGGATATAGAGGGGGGAGACACTGGGGAACAGTGGGATATAGAGAGGGGAGACACTGGGGAAGAATGGGATATAGAGGGGGGAGACACTGGGGAACAGTGAGATATAGAGAGGGGACACACTGGGGAACAGTGGGATATAGAGGGGGGAGACACTGGGGAACAGTGGGATATAGAGAGGGGACACACTGGGGAACAGTGGGATATAGCGAGGGGAGACACTGGGGAACAGTGGGATATAGCGAGGGGAGACACTGGGGAAGAGTGGGATCTCGCGAGGGGAGACACTGGGGAAGAGTGGGATATAGAGAGGGCAGACACTGGGGAACAGTGCGATATCGAGGGGGGAGACACTGGGGAACAGTGGGATATAGCGAGGGGAGACACTGGGGAACAATGTGATACAGAGAGGAGACACACTGGGGAACAGTGGGATATAGAGGGGGGAGACACTGGGGAACAGTGGGATATAGAGGGGGGAGACACTGGGGAACAGTGGGATATAGAGGGGGGAGACACTGGGGAACAGTGGGATATAGAGAGGGGAGACACTGGGGAACAGTGGGATATAGAGAGGGGACACACTGGGGAACAGTGGGATATAGAGAGGGGACACACTGGGGAACAGTGTGATATTGAGAGGGGAGACACTGGGGAACGGTGCGATATAGAGAGGGGACACACTGGGGAACAGTGGGATATAGAGAGGGGAGACACTGGGGAACAGTGGGATTTGGAGAGGGGACACACTGGGGAACAGTGGGATTTAGAGGGGACACAATGGGGAACAGCGGGATATAGAGAGAAACAGTGAGGTTTTGGGGAACACACTAGGAAACAGTAACACAGAAAAGCTACACTTCAAACCCCTTTCTCAATGGGCACTGTGACCTGGCTGGGAGTGAGCAGCAGATTAAGACCCAGAGGAATGAGAATTTATTAATCAGATTTAAACATTACCTCCAGAAAGACTGAAAGGACAAAATGGCCAACGACCATGAGCAGAATATAGATCCTCCAGATATATGGGATGCAGACGAACTGGGAAAAAATCCGAAGAAAGAGTGATTAATAATAGTTCCAGGGCTCTGTATACACTCCAGGAGTGTATTAAAACTGGAAGCAAGAGCTGCCCGCTACCTTGTGTTAAATGTAGCACTTTTAGCCACACAGGCCACGTATGCCCACATCTCCGAACCCCAGGTCTGTGCAGAGGCAGCAGTACCTCAAGTGGCTCTGGCTCAGAGACGGGGATAATCATCCAGGATACTTCGGCCAGTGCACCGTTAGGTGGGCACCAGTGTGGACAATGGCTGGGGGCTGTTGGCGATTCCTCTTGCAGTCAAATATCAGCCAAGACTCAGCGGATCCTCAATTTCCTCTGACGCCAGAAGGGTTTCCTCACACTGACGGGGTTTACCTGTCACGCAGAATCGAAGGTAATTTGGGGCCTTTGTTGCCTGGCCTCACTCAGGAACAACATTCACTTGGGGACAGTACCAGAGGGCAGCTGTGGAACTGGACCCCAGTTAGAAATGAACCAGGTTATATTTCTGTCGTGTCTTTCACCCCCTCAGGATATCCCAAAGTGCTTTACAGCCAATGAACTACTTTTGAAATATAGTCACTGTTTTAATGTAGGAAAGGGAGCACCCAATTTGCACACAGCGAGATTCCACAAACAGCAATGTGATCATTTATTTTAGTGATGTTGGTCCCAGAACACAGGGGCAGAACTCACATGGACTTCAAAATAATGCCAGGGGGTCTTTTATGTCTACCTGAGGGGTCAGACAACTTTAATGTCTCTTCCAAAAGGCAGAACCTCCGACAGTGCAGCACTCCCTCAGTACTGACCCTCCGACAGTGCAGCGCTCCCTCAGTACTGACCCTCTGACAGTGCAGCGCTCCCTCACTACTGACCCTCCGACAGTGCAGCACTCCCTCAGTACTGACCCTCCGACAGTGCAGCGCTCCCTCAGTACTGACCCTCCGACAGTGCAGCACTCCCTCAGTACTGACCCTCTGACAGTGCAGCACTCCCTCAGTACTGACCCTCCGACAGTGCAGCGCTCCCTCAGTACTGACCCTCCGACAGTGTAGCTCTCCACTGTGGGTGTTGAGCTGGACTTTGTGTTAAAGGCTCCGGTGTGGGACATGAGTCCACAACCTTGTGACTCAGGGATGACTCATGCCTTCACGGAAGGGAAGTATCTTTAGATCGAGGGAGGGAAAATATTGATGAATGAAAGCAGATTGGAAGCTGCTTTACCTCGAAAAAAGTGTCGAGGCTGCTGCTTGGAAAGAGCATCAGGAACAAAGTGAAAAGATAGAGGACGACCAGAACAGCCAGGAACAGATCTGGGGGAAAAAAGCAAAGAACCTGTGTTTATATCAAACTTCATCACATCTTCCAGAATCATCTCAAAGCACTTTACACACACACAAACACAGCAGACAGCTTTCTGCACAGAACAAGATGTCACAATGAGTAATGAAATGAACAACCTTTATAGTGAAGTTGATTGAAGGATAAATATTGGCTGAGGACACCGAGGAGAAGCCTCGGATTATCTTTGGATCGTGGCCACGGGATCTTTACTATCAGCCTCAGGTACAGATAAGGCCTGGTTTAACATCTCATCCAAAAGACGGCGTCTCCGACAGTGCAGCACTCCCTCAGTACTGACCCTCCGACAGTGCAGCACTCCCTCAGTACTGACCCTCCGACAGTGCAGCACTCCCTCAATACTGACCCTCCGATAGTGCAGCACTCCCTCAGTACTGACCCTCCGACAGTGCAGCACTCCCTCAATACTGACCCTCCGATAGTGCAGCACTCCCTCAGTACTGACCCTCCGACAGTGCAGCACTCCCACAGTACTGACCCTCCGACCGTGCAGCACTCCCTCAGTACTGACCCTCCGACAGTGCAGCACTCCCTCAGTACTGACCCTCCGACAGTGCAGCACTCCCTCAATACTGACCCTCCAATAGTGCAGCACTCCCTCAGTACTGACCCTCCGACAGTGCAGCACTCCCTCAGTACTGACCCTCCGACAGTGCAGCACTCCCTCAATACTGACCCTCCGATAGTGCAGCACCCTCTCAGTACTGACCCTCCGACAGTGCAGCACTCCCACAGTACTGACCCTCCGACCGTGCAGCACTCCCTCAGTACTGACCCTCCGACAGTGCAGCACTCACTCAGTATTGACCCTCCGACAGTGCAGCACTCCCTCAATACTGACCCTCCAATAGTGCAGCACTCCCTCAGTACTGACCCTCCGACAGTGCAGCACTCCCTCAGTACTGACCCTCCGACAGTGCAGCACTCCCTCAGTACTGACCCTCCGACAGTGCAGCTCTCCCTCAGTACTGACCCTCCGACAGTGCAGCACGCCCTCAGTACTGACCCTCCGACAGTGCAGCACGCCCTCAGTACTGACCCTCCGACAGTGCAGCACTCCCTCAGTACTGACCCTCCGACAGTGTAGCATGCCCTCAGTACTGACCCTCCGACAGTGCAGCACTCCCTCAGTACTGACCCTCCGACAGTGCAGCACTTCCTCAGTACTGACCCTCCGACAGTGCAGCACTCCCTCAGTACTGACCCTCCGACAGTGCAGCACTCCCTCAGTACTGACCCTCCAACAGTGCAGCACTCCCTCAGTACTGACCATCCAACAGTGCAGCACTTCCTCAGTACTGACCCTCTGACAGTGCAGCACTCCCTCAGTACTGACCATCCGACAGTGCAGCACTTCCTCAGTACTGACCCTCCGACAGTGCAGCACTCCCTCAGTACTGACCCTCCGACAGTGCAGCACTCCCTCAGTACTGACCCTCTGACAGTGCAGCACTCCCTCAGTACTGACCATCCGACAGTGCAGCACTCCCTCAGTACTGACCCTCTGACAGTGCAGCACTCCCTCAGTACTGACCCTCTGACAGTGCAGCACGCCCTCAGTACTGACCCTCCGACAGTGCAGCACTCCCTCAGTACTGACCCTCCGACAGTGCAGCACTCCCTCAGTACTGACCCTCTGACAGTGCAGCACTCCCTCAGTACTGACCCTCTGACAGTGCAGCACTCCCTCAGTACTGACCATCCGACAGTGCAGCACTCCCTCAGTACTGACCCTCTGACAGTGCAGCACTCCCTCAGTACTGACCATCCGACAGTGCAGCACTCCCTCAGGACTGACCCTCCGACAGTGCAGCACTCCCTCAGTACTGACCCTCCGACAGTGCAGCACTCCCTCAGTACTGACCCTCTGACAGTGCAGCACTCCCTCAGTACTGACCATCCGACAGTGCAGCACTCCCTCAGTACTGACCCTCTGACAGTGCAGCACTCCCTCAGTACTGACCCTCTGACAGTGCAGCACGCCCTCAGTCCTGACCCTCCGACAGTGCAGCACTCCCTCAGTACTGACCCTCTGACAGTGCAGCACTCCCTCAGTACTGACCCTCTGACAGTGCAGCACTCCCTCAGTACTGACCATCCGACAGTGCAGCACTCCCTCAGTACTGACCCTCTGACAGTGCAGCACTCCCTCAGTACTGCACTAGTAGTGTCAGTCTGGATTATGTGCTCAAGTCTCTGGGGTGAGACTTGAACCCTCGAACGTCTGACCCAGAAACAAGCTGGAAAAGCGTCTACCAGCAAACCGTTGATGTCTCTGAATGGCCCTCCCCAGGGGTCCTCCCCAGGGGTCCTCCCTGTCCGTGCAGATACTCACAGTTGGTGGAGATGGGTTTGCGGAAGGGTTTCCCCATGGAGAAGACGAATGCGATGGTGATGTACTGGAAAACAGACACAAAAAAGACGGTGGTGTTGACGTAGTTGCTGATTTTCCATTGCATGTTGAATAGGATCCCACTGTTGTTCCGGGAATGTGGGGCCGGCATTCCATAAAACGTGTGGTTGGAAGTGCACGCCCTGCCAGGAGAGAGATCCGTCACGAGAGTTAGTCTTTAAAATGAAGTTTGTTCTCAGTCAATGCCTCACACATGAGTTTAAAGGGCCAATGCCTCACACTAGTCAGGTGAGAAGGTTCACAATCTCGTGGGTGGCACTCCTGTCTCAGTCATCGGCTTGTGACTTTGAGGCCCCTCTCCAGCCACATAAACCCAACGGGAACAGAGGGAATGTTGTGCTGCCAATCTGACTGAGGCTCCACCTAACTGTCCACCTGGATGTGAATGATCCCAGCGCTATTGGAACAGGAGTCGAGAATTTTCCCAGTCTCTTAATCACCAGCACCAAAACACAGATTCACCAGTTATTTACCTGATTTGAGATCTTGCTGTGCACAAAACAGCAGCACAACAATAACAACACTTTGAAAGTAACTGAGTGGCTGTGATGAGATTCAGAGCTGTGCTATTTATCTCTCACTGTCACACCCGGCTCTCTCATGTCAGCTGCCTTTTGAATATCATTTTCCTCCGGTACCCCGTCCGCAGATAATTCCAAACATTTCTCCATCTGACTAAGAAGCTCCTCCGTTATCTGTTATCAATTTATTCTGTTTGTCTGCCTTCTGGAATCTGGAATCTATTATTCAGGAAGTCTTAACAATGCACTTAGAAAATCACAGTATGATTGGAACAAGTCAGCATGGTTTTAGATTTAGATTTAGAGATACAGCACTGAAACAGGCCCTTTGGCCCACCGAGTCTGTGCCGACCATTAACCACCCATTTATACTAATCCTACAGTAATCCCATATTCCTATCACATCCTCACCTGTCCCTATATTTTCCCTCCCACCTACCTGTACTAGTGACAATTTATAATGGCCAATTTACCGATCAACCTGCAAGTCTTTTGGCTGTGGGAGGAAACCGGAGCACCCGGAGGAAACCCACGCAGACACGGAGAACTTGCAAACTCCACACAGGCAGTACCCAGAATTGAACCCGGGTCACTGGAGCTGTGAGGCTGCGGTGCTAACCACTGCGCCACTGTGTTACTAAAGGGAAATCCTGTTTCACAAATTTCTTTGAGATTTTTGAAGATGTAACTAGTAGGGTAGATAAAGGGGAACTAGTAGATGTAGTATACCTGGATTTCCACAAGGCATTCGATAAGGTGCTACATATATTAGTGCGGATAGAGGATTGGTTAACAGACAGGAAGCAACGACTGGTCATAAACGGAGCATTTTCAACTTGGCAGGCAGTGAATAGTGGAGTGCTGTAAGGATCAGTGCTGGGGCCTCAGCCATTTACAATCTATATTAATAACTTAGATGAAGAGACAGAGAGTAATGTATCTAAGTCTGCTGCTGATACAAAGGTAGGCGGAAAGGTAAGCTGTGGGGAGGACACAGAGAAGCTGCAAAGAGATAAAGACAGGTTAAATGAGTGGGCAACAAGATGACAAATGGAGTATAATGTGGGGAAGTGTGAAGTTGTTCACTTTGGTCGTAAGAATAGAAAAGCAGAATATTTTTTAAAAGATGTGCAACTTGTAAGAGACTTGGGTGTGCTTGTACAAGGAATACAGAAAGTTAACATCCAGGTACAACAAGCAATTCGGAAGGCAAATGACATGTTGGCCTTTATTGCAAGGGGATTGGAGTACAGGAATAAGGAAATATTGCTCCAGTTGTACAGGGTTTTGGTGAGACCACATCTGGAGTAGTGTGTGCAGTTTTGGTCTTCACATTTAAGAAAGGATAAACTTACAATGGAGGCAGTACAGCGAAGGTTCACGAGACTGGTCCCTGGGATGAGGGCGTTGTTCTATGATGAGACACTAAGTAAATTGGACCTGTATTCTCTGGAGTTTAGAAGAATGAGAGGTGATCTCATTGAAACATATAAGATTCTAAAGGGGCTGGATAGGGTCGACACAGAGTTTATTTCTGCTGGTCGGGGAATCTAAAACACGGGGGGGGTGGGGTACAATCTCAGGATAAGGGCCGATCATTTAGAACTGAGATAAGGAGAAATTATTTCAAAGGGTTTGGATTTTGGAATTCTCTACCCCAGAGAGTTGTGGATGCTCCATCACTGAACACATTTAAGGCTGGGTTGGATAGATTTTTGGTCTCAAGGAATCAAGAGGTATGGTGAATGGGCAGGAAAGTGGAGTTGAATCCTAAGATCAGCGATGATCGTTTTGAAGGGTAGAGCAGGCTCAATGGGCCGTATGGTCTATTCCTGCTTCTATTTCTTGTGTTCTCTGCTCCTACTCTCCTGACTTACTCTGCAGTGACAGGCTGACACCCTTATTTATACCATTTAATTGTTTACACACATCGATGAAGTCTGTCCTTAATCAACTTCAGTCCAGACTGTGTAACGTTTCCTCACCCCCTTTACACCTTGATACACACGCACGAACGGACGCACGCACACACACAGGAGTCCACGTCCGAATGCATGGCCCGTGTATAAACCAGTGCGTACACACATATGGGAGCATGTGGCCAAATGAGCAAGCGAACATATACACAGACGATGTACAGTCACCTACCGTGCTCCCTGATCCCAGGGATTGTACCAGGGCTGGATCTGGACCAGTAGGAAGCCCATCAGTTGGAAAGTGGAGCACAGTGCGATGTGCATCAGCACAGACAGCAGGAGCTGTGGCGACACCAGGTTGGCGTTGGGCCGCTGAGGAACCAGGTGTTCATAGGCTTTATTCCTGCTCACTGAGGACAGAAGAGGAGAGCGGTGAGACTGGCTGTAAAGACCCATCGTGAAGACATCAAATCTCATTGTTCCACAGGGTCCAACACCCTTCACCCAGCCATCCATTCTTTACAGAATCAGAGCACACAAGAGGCCATTGGGCCCATTACACCTGTGCTTCACTGCAGAAGCAGCAACTCGAATCCCACCAACTGTTATCACCTTTCCCTTGTATGTTGCAATTGATTGCCACTTGTTAGAGTATTGTTGCAGTTAAGGGGAAGCTGGATAAACAGGAGGCAGAAAGGAATAGCAGGATATGCTGATGAGATGAAGAGGGGTGGGAGGAGGCTCGTGTGGAGCAGAAACACCAGCACGGAGCAGATGGGCCGAATGGCCTGTTGTAAATACTGTATAACTCTCCGCAACAATTCCTTTAAGGTCCCATTCCTGTAGGCTTTAGGGGCAATAGTGAAAATGACTTGCATTAGGCTAACTTGGCAGGAGTAGAACATACGACAGGTTAACTGTGAAGGTGCTGGGTGTAGCTTGTGTCTAAACAATATGCATCACACAATGGGCCAGAGCAATATGCACTCATTAACTGCATTCCTCTAGATGAGAATCGTATTGCATTACTTTAGGAATGTATAATTTAAAATCGAGAGGCGAGGTTACCATGGATACTAAAATATAGTGGAGAAAGTGCTGAACAGAAATATCCTGATGAGATGGGGAATGAGGGTCGAAACTACAAATATGAACAAAGCAAGTTTCTTAAAGAAAGGCATGTCGGCAGTCAATGTTGATATTCTGCTCAGCTGTCTATCGACATGACCATAATATTTAAATGTACAGAGGACGGAAATCCTTCCCAAGACTCAAATGCAGCAAACAACTTTTCTTCACCCAATCTTCAGCTCCCACTTTTGCTCCCCCACCGCACCACCCTCCCTGATCTCTGCTCTCCCCCATTGCCGGCCTCTTGACCATCCCCCGATTCCCATCGCTCCACCATTGGCGGCCGTGCCTCCAGCTGGCTGGGGCCCTAAGCTCTGGAATTCCCTCCCTAATCCTCTCCGCCTCGCTCTCCTCCTTTAAAACCCACCTCTTTGACCAAGCACCTGTCCTAATGAGCCGCTAAAGTGGCTCGATATCAAACTCTGTCCAATAACGCTCCTATGAAGCACCTTGTGACGTTTTACTACTTTAAAAGGTGCTACACAAATTCAAGATTGTTGTTGATTGGGGCATTTTGTCAACGATCCTTCATCCGCCAACACCCTGAATGATATTTAAAGGAATCTAAATGGAATCCTGGCGAATTCCAGGCTGCCATGGAAAGAGCAGGAATTTCAGGATTTTGTTGCCCGTGGGGGACAAATCTGAGGCTGGAACGCCGGACTCTGAACCCGTGTATCCCACCACCTGACTTCATGTGTTGTGAGGCCGGTAGTGGTGTTCCTCATGCCCTAATCTGGAACCATTGTTACTGTGTGCGGGAATGATGTTCTGGGATTGCCGTACTGGTGATGGCGATGGCACTGGTGATGAACAGGTCCTCGTACAGGAACTCCCAATTTCCCAAGTTACTGGAGATCTGAAAACACAAGAATACAGAGAGGTTAGAAAGGCAGAGGGTGGAGGGATGAGACGCCCCGGTGAGCAGACTCGCTCCCCCTATAGATCACGAATATGAGCTGTCAGCCATGAGTGGCGCTCTCTCTCGCCTGACTCAGAAAGTCACGGGTTCAAATCCCATTCCAGAGATTTGAGCACAAAGACCAGGCTGACACGCCCAGTGCAGTACTGAGGGAGTGCTGCACTGTCAGAGGGTCAGTACTGAGGGAGTGCTGCACTGTCAGAGGGTCAGTACTGAGGGAGTGCCACACTATCGGAGGGTCAGTACTGAGGGAGTGCCGCACTGTCGGAGGCTCAGTACTGAGGGAATGCCACACTGTCAGAGTGTCAGTACTGAGGGAGTGCCACACTGTTGGAGGGTCAGTACTGAGGGAGTGCTGCACTGTCGGAGGGTCAGTACTGAGGGAGCGCTGCACTGTCCAAGGGTCAGTACTGAGGGAGCGCTGCACTGTCGGAGGGTCAGTACTGAGGGAGTGCTGCACTGTCGGAGGGTCAGTACTGAGGGAGCGCTGCACTGTCCAAGGGTCAGTACTGAGGGAGCGCTGCACTGTTGGAGGGTCAGTACTGAGGGAGTGCTGCACTGTCGGAGGGTCAGTACTGAGGGAGCGCTGCACTGTCCAAGGGTCAGTACTGAGGGAGCGCTGCACTGTCGGAGGGTCAGTACTGAGGGAGTGCTGCACTGTCGGAGGGTCAGTACTGAGGGAGTGCTGCACTGTCGGAGGGTCAGTACTGAGGGAGTGTTGCACTGTCGGAGGGTCAGTACTGAGGGAGTGCTGCACTGTCAGAGGGTCAGTACTGAGGGAGCGCTGCACAGTCGGAGGGTCAGTACTGAGCGAGTGCTGCACTGTCGGAGGGTCAGTACTGAGGGAGTGCTGCACTGTCGGAGGGTCAGTACTGAGGGAGCGCTGCACTGTCGGAGGGTCAGTACTGAGGGAATGCCACACTGTCAGAGTGTCAGTACTGAGGGAGTGCCACACTGTCAGAGGGTCATACTGAGGGAGTGCTGCACTGTCGGAGGGTCATACTGAGGGAGTGCTGCACTGTCAGAGGGTCAGTACTGAGAGAGCGCTGCACTGTCCAAGGGTCAGTACTGAGGGAGTGCCACACTGTCGGAGGGTCATACTGAGAGAGCGCTGCACTGTCCAAGGGTCAGTACTGAGGGAGTGCCACACTGTCAGAGGGTCATACTGAGGGAGTGCTGCACTGTCGGAGGGTCATACTGAGGGAGTGCTGCACTGTCAGAGGGTCAGTACTGAGAGAGCGCTGCACTGTCCAAGGGTCAGTACTGAGGGAGTGCCACACTGTCGGAGGGTCATACTGAGAGAGTGCTGCACTGTCGGAGGGTCAGTACTGAGGGAGTGCTGCACTGTTGAAGGGTCAGTACTGAGGGAGTGCTGCACTGTCGGAGGATCAGAACTGAGGGAGTGCCGCACTGTCGGAGTGTCAGAACTGAGGGAGTGCCACACTGTCGGAGGGTCAGTACTGAAGGAGCGCTGCACTGTCGGAGGGTCAGTACTGAGGGAGTGCTGCACTGTTGAAGGGTCAGTACTGAGGGAGTGCTGCACTGTCGAAGGGTCAGTACTGAGGGAGTGCTGCAGCACTGTCGGAGGGTCAGAACTGAGGGAGTGCCACACTGTCGGAGGGTCAGTACTGAGGGAGCGCTGCACAGTCGGATGGTCAGTACTGAGCGAGTGCTGCACTGTCGGAGGGTCAGTACTGAGGGAGTGCTGCACTGTCGGAGGGTCAGTACTGAGGGAATGCCACACTGTCAGAGTGTCAGTACTGAGGGAGTGCCACACTGTCAGAGGGTCATACTGAGGGAGTGCTGCACTGTCGGAGGGTCATACTGAGGGAGTGCTGCACTGTCAGAGGGTCAGTACTGAGAGAGCGCTGCACTGTCCAAGGGTCAGTACTGAGGGAGTGCCACACTGTCAGAGTGTCAGTACTGAGGGAGTGCCACACTGTCGGAGTGTCAGTACTGAGGGAGTGCCACTCTGTTGAAGGGTCAGTACTGAGGGAGTGCTGCACTGTCGGAGGGTCAGAACTGAGGGAGTGCCGCACTGTCGGAGTGTCAGTACTGAGGGAGTGCTGCACTGTCGGAGGGTCAGAACAGAGGGAGTGCCACACTGTCGGAGGGTCAGTACTGAGGGAGCGCTGCACAGTCGGAGGGTCAGTACTGAGCGAGTGCTGCACTGTCGGAGGGTCAGTACTGAGGGAGTGCTGCACTGTCGGAGGGTCAGTACTGAGGGAGCGCTGCACTGTCGGAGGGTCAGTACTGAGGGAATGCCACACTGTCAGAGTGTCAGTACTGAGGGAGTGCCACACTGTCGGAGGGTCAGTACTGAGGGAGTGCTGCACTGTCGGAGGGTCAGTACTGAGGGAGCGCTGCACTGTCGGAGGGTCAGTACTGAGGGAGCGCTGCACTGTCGGAGGGTCAGTACTGAGGGAGTGTTGCACTGTCGGAGGGTCAGTACTGAGGGAGTGCTGCACTGTCAGAGGGTCAGTACTGAGGGAGCGCTGCACAGTCAGAGGGTCAGTACTGAGCGAGTGCTGCACTGTCGGAGGGTCAGTACTGAGGGAGTGCTGCACTGTCGGAGGGTCAGTACTGAGGGAGCGCTGCACTGTCGGAGGGTCAGTAATGAGGGAATGCCACACTGTCAGAGTGTCAGTACTGAGGGAGTGCCGCACTGTCAGAGGGTCATACTGAGGGAGTGCTGCACTGTCGGAGGGTCATACTGAGAGAGCGCTGCACTGTCCAAGGGTCAGTACTGAGGGAGTGCCACACTGTCAGAGTGTCAGTACTGAGAGAGTGCTGCACTGTCGGAGGGTCAGTACTGAGGGAGTGCTGCACTGTTGAAGGGTCAGTACTGAGGGAGTGCTGCACTGTCGAAGGGTCAGTACTGAGGGAGTGCTGCACTGTCGGAGGGTCAGAACTGAGGGAGTGCCGCACTGTCGGAGTGTCAGAACTGAGGGAGTGCCACACTGTCGGAGGGTCAGTACTGAGGGAGCGCTGCACAGTCGGAGGGTCAGTACTGAGGGAGTGCTGCACTGTCGGAGGGTCAGTACTGAGGGAGTGCTGCACTGTCGGAGGGTCAGTACTGAGGGAATGCCACACTGTCAGAGTGTCAGTACTGAGGGAGTGCCACACTGTCAGAGGGTCATACTGAGGGAGTGCTGCACTGTCGGAGGGTCATACTGAGGGGGTGCTGCACTGTCAGAGGGTCAGTACTGAGAGAGCGCTGCACTGTCCAAGGGTCAGTACTGAGGGAGTGCCACACTGTCAGAGTGTCAGTACTGAGGGAGTGCCACACTGTCGGAGTGTCAGTACTGAGGGAGTGCCACTCTGTTGAAGGGTCAGTACTGAGGGAGTGCTGCACTGTCGGAGGGTCAGAACTGAGGGAGTGCCGCACTGTCGGACTGTCAGAACTGAGGGAGTGCCACACTGTCGGAGGGTCATACTGAGAGAGTGCTGCACTGTCGGAGGGTCAGTACTGAGGGAGTGCTGCACTGTCGAAGGGTCAGTACTGAGAGAGTGCTGCACTGTCGGAGGGTCAGTACTGAGGGAGTGCTGCACTGTCGAAGGGTCAGTACTGAGGGAGTGCTGCACTGTCGAAGAGTCAGTACTGAGAGAGTGCT
This sequence comes from Heterodontus francisci, assembly GCF_036365525.1. Lineage (NCBI taxonomy): Eukaryota > Metazoa > Chordata > Chondrichthyes > Heterodontiformes > Heterodontidae > Heterodontus > Heterodontus francisci. The sequence goes on from NC_090418.1 coordinate 4,082,104, forward strand.
GCACTGTCGGAAGGTCAGTACTGAGGGAGTGCTGCACTGTCGGAAGGTCAGTACTGAGGGAGTGCTGCACTGTCGGAAGGTCAGTACTGAGGGAGTGCCACACTGTCGGAGGGTCAGTACTGAGTGAGCGCCACACTGTCGGAGGGTCAGTACTGAGGGAGTGCTGCACTGTCGAAGGGTCAGTACTGAGGGAGTGCCACACTGTCGAAGGGTCAGTACTGAGGGAGCGCCACACTGTCGGAGGGTCAGTACTGAGGGAGCGCCACACTGTCGGAGGGTCAGTACTGAGGGAGCGCCACACTGTCGGAGGGTCAGTACTGAGGGAGCGCCACACTGTCGGAGGGTCAGTACTGAGGGAGTGCTGCACTGTCGGAGGGTCAGTACTGAGGGAGTGCTGCACTGTCAGAGGGGCCATCTTTTGGATGAGATGTTATACTGAAGCCCAACATAAAAGATCTCCCAGCATTAATTCGAAGACGGCCAGGGGTGGGAGTTTTGCCCAGTGTCTTGGGGCCAATATTATGCCTGAATCAACATCACTCAAACAGACTCTTTGATCTTTCGGACATTGCTGTTTGTGGGATCTTGCTGTGCACAAATCAGCTGCTACGTTTCCTACATTACAACAGTGACAACACTTTGAAAAGTGTTTCATTGGCTGTGAAGCATGTTTGGATGTCATGAGGAGGTGAAAGGTACTATACAAATGCAAGTTCTTTCTTCCTTTTAAAGTCAGGGCATTAATTAGTTTTCCCTTTTACTTTGCCCACCTCGCTGGGCTACAGGTTCCATGGATGTTATGCACCCTTCGCTACCTCTTCCATGTGATTGTCAGCAGAATAACAAACTGTGGAGAGCATCACTGGCGAATCTGTCCTCTACCCTCGCCTGTTGGTCAGGAGCAGGAATCCCTCCCACACCCAGGAGCTCCCACCACCAACAACAGTGTCTGAGCTACTGTCCTGGCTGGCAGAGAGACTCAGCACAAAGACTCACTGCTCATAGACTCTCTCATACTCACATAGTAGAGAATGAGGACACTGACGTACTGAATCGTGCTGTACAAAGCCATGTACTTAAACGCACAAAAGGATGTCACCAGGGCAGCACGACCCTCCCTGTAACACAGAAAACGACAGGTTAAAATCTGGGTTAGATACAGAGTAAAGCTCCCTCGACACTGTCCCCATCAAACACTCCCAGGACAGATACAGGACAGGGTTAGATACAGAGTAAAGCTCCCTCTACACTGTCCCCATCAAACACTCCCAGGACAGGTACAGTACGGGGGTTAGATACAGAGTAAATCTCCTTCTACACTGTCCCCATCAAACACTCCCAGGACAGATACAGGACAGGGTTAGATACAGAGTAAAGCTCCCTCTACACTGTCCGATCATGGTAAAATGTATATCCAAGTCCTTCATAGGAATGCTATCAGATAAGAATTTGACACTGAGCCACATAAGGGAATATTAGGAGAGATGATCAAAAACTTGGTCAGAGGTATAGGTCTTTATATATCTCCCAGTCCATGGGGATTTATCACTATTTTTTGCAGTCAACAAAATGGCATAATCCTATTCTAAGGTAAAAAAAAAAGAAAAAAAAAAAAAAACGGGGGTTAGATACAGAGTAAAGCTCCCTCTACACTGTCCCCATCAAACACTCCCAGGACAGGTACAGCACGGGGTTAGATACAGAGTAAAGCTCCCTCTACACTGTCCCCATCAAACACTCCCAGGACAGGTACAGTACAGGGTTAAATACAGAGTAAATCTCCCTCTACACTGTCCCCATCAAACACTCCCCAGGACAGGTACAGCACGGGGGTTAGATACAGAGTAAAGCACCCTCTACACTGTCCCCCATCAAACACTCCCAGGACAGATACAGCACAGGGTTAGATACAGAGTAAAGCTCCCTCGACACTGTCCCCATCAAACACTCCCAGGACAGATACAGGACAGGGTTAGATACAGAGTAAAGCTCCCTCGACACTGTCCCCATCAAACACTTCCAGGACAGATACAGGACAGGGTTAGATACAGAGTAAAGCTCCCTCTACACTGTCCCATCAAACACTCCCAGGACAGATACAGGACAGGGTTAGATACAGAGTAAAGCTCCCTCTACACTGTCCCATCAAACACTCCCAGGACAGGTACAGCACGGGGGTTAGATACAGAGTAAAGCTCCCTCTGCACTGTCCCATCAAACACTCCCAGGACAGGGTTAGATACAGAGGGAGTTGTGTCCCGCAGTTGCAGGGTGTAGACCAAGCTATGTCCCCGCTGCCTCCCTCCTCCCCACGCCCACCCCCCCCCCCCCAGGTGAGCACAGCAGCTCCTGCGACATTCAGAAGTGGAAATTCTGTCACCTACTTTATCAGAATGGGGACACACTCGATAGTCGGCAGTTTCGAGGTGAAGGGCGAGGCCACTGATGCTTCTAGCTGTGAGAGCGAGATTCCCACGTGGGCCGTCTTCAACGCCTGCGGACAACAAAACCAAAATACTGGGAAGGAATTCACGGAGGAGCAGCGGATAACAGCTGAGAAAGCACAGCAGGTTTGTCAGCTCTTTCCAGCTGGGGCGGAGACCCGTAGCCAGACCAGGAAGGTCAGTGAGAGGTAACCCAGGAAACACTGCGTGAGGCAGCTGAACGTTCTCTGCAGCCACCCGTTACCCTGGGGTGGAATTGTTCTCAGTGAATGTGACCAACAGAAATTGGAGGATTTTGATTAAACGTACAAAGACTTATAGAGCAACTTAACTCCTGTTAGATCTCCATGCACAGTCCAGGCCAACAAATCAGTCACAAAGGAGAGTTAACTGTAGCCTTAACTGCCTGAGTAGAGGAGAGTGAAACCAGGAGAGAGAGTGAGATGTTCATGTGAATGAAACCTGCCAGGCGGTCTCCATTGCGAGTGTGCCATCTTCAAGCTGTCATGTCATTTTCAACTGCTCATGGAACTGTTGTGAATTTCCACCATTTGTCAGCTGGTGAAGCGATGGTGGGGGAAATTAAACTGGGAAGTTCAACAAGGAATTCCATCATTACTCTGGGATTTGAGGCTAAGGTATCAAAATACTCAGGAGCAGCTCAGAAACAATAGAGAATAGAAGGTCCCAGGATCGACCCTTCACCTTTGCCAATCTGGGCCACTGCGGGAACACCTGGAACAGGAGGAGGCCGTTCAGCCCATCAAGGCTGCCCCCCACCATTCAATTAGATCACAGCTTATCTGTATCTTAACTCCATTAAGCCCCCTTTGCTCCAAATCTCTCGATACCCCTTACCCAACAATCCATCCATCTCAGTGTTGAAAGCTTCAGTTGTTGCCCCAGCATTTACAGCTTTTTCGTGGACAGAGTTCCAGATTTCCACAAAGGCCAACACTCCATTAGTGCCTGGGATATTAAGACAGGCCATTGCTCCTGGGCTTGAGGTAGGGGGGAGGGGAAGAAATCAGCCGGGGTTCCTAATTACTATCGAGCAACTCCTATTCTAAAATGAGTTCGTGTCGGCTAAAGAGAGGATCGGGCTCAGCTGTGATGCCCAATGTGGTCAAATAGCCTCCAGGAAAACTGGAAAAAGAGTAAGAGCAGATAAACTCACCCCGCAGTCATTGGCTCCATCACCACACATTCCCACAACGTAACTGTCCCAACAGAAAGCAAGACAGAGAAAGAATTACTGGGACTGTGCAATGGAATACAATCTTTATTTACATACTAGAAAATCCAAATCATCAGGTACTCATGATCAAATCTTCCAATAAAATTCTCTCTCATGGTACTGCCATTGTTGGCAAGGCTGGCATTTATTGCTCATCCCTAGCTGTCCTGTTAAAAGATGGTGGTGAGCTGCCTTCTTGAACCGCTGCAGTCCATGTGGGGTAGGTACACCCACAGTGCTGTTAGGAAGGGAGTTCCAGGATTTTGACCCAGCGGCAGTGAAGGGACGGCGATATAATTCCAAGTCAGGATGGTGTGTGACTTGCAGGGGAACTTGCAGGTGGTGGTGTTCCCATGCGTCTGCTGCCCTTGTCCTTTTAGGTGGCAGAGGTCGCGGGTTTGGAAGGTGCTGTCTAAGGAGACTTGGTGAGTTGCTGCAGTGCATCTTGTAGATGGTGTCATTGTGCGTCGGTGGATGTTTATAAAATAATAGTCTTAAAACTCCAAAAGGCCTGTTTTGGAGCATTCCATGGACTGATCAGCCATCTCACCTGCCAAGATCTGGAAATGGCTGGTGTGTGAAATGGACTAACATCAGCCAGTGTCTGTATCGAGCACTGAACAGCACCAGAGTCCCAGCCCCTACACCAGCGCTCAGTGACCTCCACCAGGTTATAGGGTTGGGATTGTCCAAACTCATTACACATAAAGCCTGGAGAAGCCTGCAGACAGTGCAGACCATCGCTGCAGCTGCTTGGCTGGGATTTCGCAACGGTCACTCCGGTCCCATGTACTGAGCCCATCGGTCACTCAGATTCAACACACAGACCTGAAGGTCAGGATTCACATTGGGATAGTAGCAGCAAACCACTGACCACCTCCAGGCGCGTATCCATTGTCTCTCGAGATAAGGAGGCCCAAAAGAAAGAAAGAAGTAGCAGCAACCACAGCCAGAGGGACATGGCCCTCATCCTGCATTTATAGAGCGCCTTCGACTTAGTAAAACTTCCCAAGGTGCTTCACAGGAGCGATTATCAAACACGACCCCAAGCCACATTAGGAGATATTAGGACAGGTGACCAAAAGCTTGGTTAAAGAGGTAGGTTTTAAGGAGGAGAGAGAGAGGTGGAGAGGTTTAGGGAGGGAGTTCCAGAGCTTAGGGCCCAGGCAGCTGAAGGCACGGCTGCCATTGGTGGAGCGATGGAAATCAGGCATGCTCAAGAGGCCGGAATGGGAGGAGCGCAGAGATTTCAGGCTCAGGCCTAGTGCAGGCAGGCCTCCGAGAGGTACTGGTGCTATAGTGAGGGGGCTGGGGGCAGGTCGGGGGGTGGGGGTGGGGGGGTGGTTGGCTCAGGAGGATCCTATACAGGATGGGAAATAAATGGTACCAATTGTTCAAAAAAAATACACAGTTCACAGAACGATTCATAACTCACGCACTCAAGACTTTGCAGAGACTTGATCAGTTTGGTTTTCATGTCTGGCGACATCCTTGCAAAGACAGTGCCGTATAGCGTTACCTGTGGAACAGAGGGGAGGGGTATCGAAAAGGGAATGAAAAGAGATGGGAAGGGATGGATAAAGGAAGTAAAGAGGAGAAGGAAGGAGGGAAAGAAAGGGAAAAGGGAGAGAGAAAGTGAGTGAATGAGAGAGTGATAAATGAGAGAAGGAGGTGGTGAGAACGAGGGATGGAGCAAGGCGATTAATCAGTTTGTACGATAAGAGGGCCTCTCCTCCCTTTGTAGGGATTTGCTCGTCAGGCACTTGCAGTCTGCGAGTGAGTCCTTGTCCCAGCCACATGGACAGAGACTCAGCCCCGAACTGCCTCTCTTCCTTTCCTAAAGACGGTGTATATTGCTGGGGTAAGGGGCACACAGGCACCAGACTGCCTTCAATGTTGCATCCCAATGGCCGCTCTTCAGTCACGACTCAGTGAGCACTGGTAGGATATTCAACTGTGGAAGGAATCACAGTCCCGTTCCATCCTGAGCTCACCAGGCATTTTCCAGCATGGGAGTGGGGGTTCACTGGATAGGGAGCAGATGCGGGACAGAGGAGGAATCTTTCCCCTGCTCTTACCTAAGGGAAACTGGAGGTAATTATAGTCCACTGACCATTGCTGTGCCTGACACTGGCTGAGCCGACACAGGCTGAGATAAACCCAGAGCCTCGTACTCATCAACTCTCCAGGATTAACCTGGAATCTCCACAGACTGAGGGATAATCTCCTGGACACAGCTGCAAACATAACCCAGGTGAAAAATCTAATATTTGTTTCATCTTCTTTTGATAATGTTGTTCATTAGTTGTAGCAAGATTGTAAATGGGGGGCAAAAGGCTGTAGGGAGGCAGGAGTTTGAGTGATCAGGCCTCCAGGAACCAGAGTCAGCAGCACAACACCGAATGAGTCATTTACTCACTGACCACCAGGTAAACTCTCCAACAAAGTGTCCAAGTCTTACCTTTGGGAGTAGCTCCGGAAACTTATCTTCAATCACTGAAAGTGATGGGCCATCGATCACAAAATGGATCCTAGGCTTGTGCTGTGTTGGCTCAGCTCCAGACAGAGGAATGTTCTGCAGATAACACACATCAGCATTACCATTAACTCCACTTGACTAAAGTCAGAGCATCCCTTATCAGAATTAAACACTCCCAGGACAGGTACAGCACGGGGTTAGATACAGAGTAAAGCTCCCTCTACACTGTCCCCATCAAACACTCCCAGGACAGGTACAGCACGGGTTAGATACAGAGTAAAGCTCCCTCTACACTGTCCCCATCAAACACTCCCAGGACAGGTACAGCACGGGTTAGATACAGAGTAAAGCTCCCTCTACACTGTCCCCATCAAACACTCCCAGGACAGGTACAGCATGGGGGGTTAGATACAGAGTAAAGCTCCCTCTACACTGTCCCCATCAAACACTCCCAGGACAGGTACAGCACGGGGGGTTAGATATATAATGGGGGCCTGAGGAATAAAGGCCCCCTTGACATATAAAATATATATAATGGGGGCCTGAGGAATAAAGGCCCCCTCGACATATAAAATATATATAATGGGGGCCTGAGGAATAAAGGCCCCCTCGACATATAAAATATATATAACGGGGGCCTGAGGAATAAAGGCCCCCTCGACATATAAAATAAAAAACAAAACGGGGGGTTAGATACAGAGTAAAGCTCCCTCTACACTGTCCCCATCAAACACTCCCGGGACAGGTACAGCACGGGTTAGATGCATTGTCGACGCCGAGAATGGCATTTTAATTTGAGTTTTTTGTTTCTTTATCTGTTTTTTAATAAAGTTATTTTTTAAAAATATGTATATAAAGGGGGCTTGAGGAATAAAGGACCCCTCGACATAAAAGTTATAAAAGGGGCCTGGGGTATAAAGGCCACCTTATATTAAAAAAAAGGGTTAAAAAAAAAAACGGGGTTAGATACAGAGGAAAGCTCCCTCTACCCTGTCCCCATAAAACACTCCCAGGACAGGTACATTACACAGTTGTGCGAGAGTGCTTACACACACAATCTTTGTGCAGCTCGATTGATTCTTTCTATTCTCTCTGCAGTTATGTAGCCTATAAATCTCAATGCCAGTCCTTACTGGAGTATTTATAACAATCACTGTCATGTTTTAATGACAGTGCCTATTTGTGTTTGCAGTCAGTGCCAGTCTACTCATCATTGTCACTGGCTCCAGTTACTCTCAGTTCAGCTCCCAGCCCATAAAAAAAAACGGGGTTAGATACAGAGTAAAGCTGTCCCAAGAAACTCAGAAGAACACCCTCTCCTGGAGCATTATGGAATTTCCATTAATTGCACCCACTTAAATCTTCAGCAAAACTAAAAACTTAGCAGTGACGAAGAAAACCTTTATAGACGATCGCTTTAACAAAACTGCAGACAATTATCTCAGCACGGGCCTGCAACTGCAATAGAGAGCGTCAAAAACACACAAGGGATCGATTTCTAACAAGGCGATCCCCTCTACACTGGAGAGACCAAATGCCGACTGGGTGACCGCTTTGCGGAACCCCTCCGCTCAGTCCGAAAATATGACCCCCCCAGCTTCCGGTTGCTGGCCATTTCAATTTAGCACCCTGCTCCCATGCCCATATTTCTGTCCTTGGACTGCTGCAGTATTCCAGTGAACATCAACGCAAGCTCGAGGAGCAGCATCCCATCTTCCAGTTAGGCACTCTACAGCCTTCCGGACCCAACATTGAGTTCAATAATGTCCGAACATGACTGGCCTTTTTTATTATTTTATTTTTTAACCATGTGTCTGCCTGAAACTTGGATTTTCATGCTTGTGTTTTTGGACAGAGCTGTCTATTATTCAGTCAGTATCACTGTCTCTGGACTAATGCTTTGTCCATGACAGCTTTGTTATTTAATCTCTCCTACCCTCTGCCCTGTCACACACCTTCCCTTTTGTTCTCTTTCCCACTTCACTTGCTTAAAACCTATTACATTTCTAACCTTTGCCAGTTCTGGTGAAGGGTCACGGACCTGAAACGTGAACTCTGCCTCTCTCTACACAGACCTGCCGAGTATTTCCAGCACTTTGTTTTTATTGCAATTTCTAACAATTTAATCAAACTTGTCGAGGTCTGATAGCATTGCACACAGAGAGTCAAAATAAAGGGCAGTCTTCTATGAAGTAGGTTTGAGGTTGGGGATAACGGGATTCCAGTGTTCAGGTCCTATCTTAAAGCTTTATTATCTGGGGACAGAAATACATATATTTCTATCATAAAGTTTCTGTGTTCACATTCTCTCTGCAAACCTGCAGATAGACAGGGGACTGCTGCCAGAGTACTGCACCGTCAGAGGTGCGCTCCTTCACAAGACACCCTCCCACCCACTCAGCTAGATGCCAAAGATCCAATGTCACTATCGCGAGGAAGAGCAGGGGAGTTCTCCCCGGTGTCCTGGACAACATTTATTCCTCAACCAATGCCCACTAAAAGATTTATGGCACGTCTGTGGGATCGTGCTGTGCACAAACTGGCCCCATTGTTTCCGGCATTGCAACAATGACTGCACTTCAGAAGCACTTCATGGCTGCGAAGCATTTTGGGGTGTCTTGAGGCAGTGGAAGGCGCTACAGAAATGCAAGTTCTTTATTTATGTATTAATACGGTCAGAAAAAAACGGGGAATGCATAAAGAAAATCAAATATAAAGCAGGAGTGAAATGCTGGCACATGACAGAGGATAACAAAGACATGTGTAATATACATTATATATGTGTGGGACATACAGCTCGTGCATGTGTACATTTAAACTTGAATAACTTTGGCTGTGTACATGATATAAACAAAATATAAACGGTAAATGAAAGCAGAATTTATACCGTTTCATTATAATTATTAACGATGCTGAATCTATTGAAATTGGCGATGGTGGACAAACAGAATGAAAGATGTATCATAGAAGATGTTGGTTCTGTTGAAGAAATGTGAACTGTATTGTGTTAAAACTTATGCTTTGATTTACTGTTTACAGTTCTGTTTATATCATGTACACAGCCAATGTTATTTCCAATGTAAAGATGCAGACTGCCTTTATACAACCCAGATATATTATGTAAATGTGTATGTGTCCTGTATATAAAATGCCCGACTGTACATATACATTTCTGACCCCTAGCTGTTGATTGAGTTGTCGTGAGTGCAGCTTTTTAATGCTGCTTCTCATATCCTTCCCTGTCCTCTGAGAAAATGCGGCAATAAAAAGGTTTGAACCTGCGGTGATTTCCTGCACTCGCCTCATTGGTCTTCTTTATGTTTCTCCAGGTCACAGTGGCTTTGGAGGTGGCTGTCGGCAATTTGGCTTTTACTCGGATAATCCTCTCCTGACTCCGATCATTCCGGACTCCTTCGCTATCTGGATGGCAGTCAGGGTGCTGTCACCTGGAGGGGTGGGGTCGGGGTGAAGAGGGTGATAGTGAATGGGGTGGAAGGATCAGTGTGAAGGAGAGGGTGGTGGGGGCAGAGAGGAGAGAAGGTGAAGGCGAGAGAAGGATGAGAAGGGGTGCAGAGGGTGAGATAGTGAGGGGCGGATGGACAGGGTGAGAGGTGGGAAAAAACTGGAGGAGATTGTAACTGGACTGAAAGACAAGGAAAGAGACCAGGAAATCTACTAGGAGACTGAGCCCAGGGAGACGGGAGAGAGGAGGAGGAGCTGCGGGAGGAGGAGGCTGCGGGAGGATGGAGGGGAGAGGGGTGGAGGAGGGAGGGAAGGGGAGAGGGGGTGGAGGAGGGAGGGGGAGAGGGGCGGAGGAGGGAGGGAGAGAGGGTGGAGGAGGGAAGGAGTGGGGGATGGAGGAGGGAGGGGGAGAGGGGGTGGAGGAGGCAGGGAGAGGGGGTGGAGGAGGGAGGGGAAGGGGAGAGGGGTGGAGGAGGGAGGGGGAGAAGGGGCGGAGGAGGAGGGGACAGGGGAGAA